>NC_055660.1:23860972-24200138 GCF_017976325.1 Chelmon rostratus | reverse complement strand
CTGGGGGGGTTACAGCCACACGTACGCCTCGTGCACTGTCCACCTGGACGGGGAGGAGAGGTCGCGGCTGGCCGCCTATGCCACCTTCACGGTGCTGTTCCACGGCAGCAGCTTTGCGCTCTGCCTCCTCGTCCTGTGCTTCGCCTACCTGAAAGTCCTGCGAGTGGCCAGGTCCCACTGCAAGAGGATAGATGTCATCACAGTGCAGGCTCTGCTCCTGCTGGTCGATATTCACCCCAGGTAAAGCATGCTGGGAATCAAACTTTGAGGCAGTTGAAGATTTAAGTTAACTTCTTGTTGTGTCTTCCTGCAGTTTTGCTTGTTTCAATGGATACAATTCTTGCCGCGTTGTAATGATATGTTATTTAGTCTGTTCATATATTAGCTGTCATGTCAGACATTAATTAATCTGTGCGTCCGTGTGTTAGTGTGAAGGAGAGGTGTCTCGCTGAACAGAAGAAGAGGAGGCAGCGCGCCACTAAGAAAATCTGCGTCTTCATCGGCTCCTTCATCCTCTGCTTTTCACCCTATGTTATAACAAGGTAACAGCCGGCTGTCCAGCTTGCTGCCTCTTTTCTGTCACAGGGTTTTTAGATGCCAGTTGGTTAACTTCCCACAGGACCTGTCTGTCTATATATGCTCCCACAATAAGGAAGGAAGGAAACAGTGCATTCCTTTCCTGTGTGTGTCTTTGATACAATGGGTTTATATTCAGGGTGTCCTTTTTGTGCAACTGACAGTTTTACTGAAGCACAGAGACTCAACCCAATACCCTGAACCCACCAGTGTGTCATTAAAACAGGAGAGCCGTGAAATGTTTACCTTAGTGGAGTTTTTTTTTTCTATGTTACAATATGAAGGAGTAAAACTAACTACAGCTTCAAAATCAGGTTTAACCAACACCTCTCAAAGGCAAAATTTAAGCATCATATGTTTTAATAAAGCTACATTTACTGCAGGGATATTGCAATGAATTGAATTGTTCATATCTGTGCATCTGTAACCAAAATATAAACCCATTTTTTAAAGTAATCGGCTAAAATGTATGAAGTTCATTTAAAAATTTATTATAGGACAGCTAATAAAGATTGCTAATATGCAGGCATAATGGTCTCTGGATGCCCATTTACACAATTAAGTTTCTAATCAAGTGTTTGTTTTCATAATCATGAGAAAATAAGTGATAATTATGAGATACTGAAGAGTGTCTTTTGTTGATTTGTGGATGAGAGGGATGGACTTGCATATCGAGTAGCTTGGGCCAGCTAAAGTGACTTCTGCTTGTGTTCCTCCTGCAGGTTGGTGGAGTTGTTGCCCTCTGTGCACGTCCCCCGGTACTGGGGCATTGCCGCCAAATGTCTGTCCTACGCCAAGACGTCCAGCGACCCGTTCGTCTACTGCCTGCTGCGGCAGCAGTACAGGAAGGTCCTGGTTAGCATCATCAGCCGGGTCCTGAGAAAGGATCAGTACTTGCTGTCCGTCCACAGCATGAGCAGCACGCTGGACACCACAGATGACAACTGTATTGCCAGAATTACCTGAGCTTGACGTGCAAATATTTAAATGGTTTCAACACCTACATGCCATCTGCACAAAAGGTCAGAGGTCAGGGGCAGCCCCGCAGATGGAAGGGGCTCAGTGCCTTGCTCAAGGACACTTTAACACAGGGGTGGACCACAGTACTCTTAAGCCACAGGAGAACTGTGAAGGACACAAAACAATGTTTACTCAATGAGACCACACTGACCTCTGACGTGCTCCAAAGGCCTTTTCAGACCCGACAGACTGCTGTGTCCACAGGGCTCGCCTGCGGAGGCATCGCCAAGGATCCACCACATGAAACACACAACGCTATGTTTACTGCTGTCATAAATGTAAATGTATGGTTGAAGTAACCTTGAATTTCTTAGTAAGTAGACTTCAAGTTTCAGGGAAGAAACTGAA
The DNA here is from genome assembly GCF_017976325.1 of Chelmon rostratus. Classification (NCBI taxonomy): domain Eukaryota; kingdom Metazoa; phylum Chordata; class Actinopteri; order Chaetodontiformes; family Chaetodontidae; genus Chelmon; species Chelmon rostratus. Next base: position 24,198,194 of record NC_055660.1, on the reverse strand, counting down.
AAATGTTCATTCTGCTGACCGTTTCGAAGCTAATATTGAAGTTTGTGTTAATGATCGACACGTGGAGCATAGAGAGTGTAAAAATAAGCCTGAGGATGTGTTAAAGAATAAACCTCACTGCCAGAAACACACCATGGGTCCATCATGTGAGTGAAAAGTCTGCTAACATTGTACTGTATGTTGCTGTAGTGGTTCAGTGATTTTTACTTTTCAGGTTTGTCTCATTTGAACAATGTCTGAAAAGAAAAAGTATCTTTCACAAGAAGTAAAAAACAGACAAAAGTCACAGGACAGTTTCCAGCAAAGGATTTTTTCTTATATTTAGGGTCCTGACTCCGAGTGGGAACTGCCGCTATATACATTCCTTTGTTAGTCTGATAATAGAGGATCATTATAAGAATCACACAGCCGAAGTTTCTAATGCAGAGATCTATTCTTGCATTGAACTGGTGAACGAGCTCAGCAGCCCTATTATGTCAAACAAAACAGGCATGAACTTCCCTCACTCCCACCCCCACAAGCCACGTTTCTTCCTCATGTTCACTCACACATACACACACACACACACACACAGCTCTGTGCAGTGAAATATGATCACCGCTCGCTCGTAGCGCACACACAATAATCCTGGCACTTTTTTTCCAGTTCAGGGATGCTCCGCGCAGACAAAGGAAGGAGGTTTCCGTGCTGTGGGTGGTAATTATCATCCAGTCCAGAAAAGTTGCAGCTTCAAACGCGCACTGCCACATCACACACCGCCGTTGTCAAGCAGCCTCAACATGCGTTTCGGACTTTCGCTGCTGTTTCTTTCCTTGGCGAGAAGTTGTTGGTGCGCCCCTCAGCAGACTTGTCAGCCCGGAGACGAGTTTTTGGGTAAGGTCCCTTCACCTTCTAACAAATGGTTCGTGGAAATATGCGTACTGTAGGACACCAGAGCAACGAAGCGTGGTGCATGACGCACGGTGCGTAAGAAACTGAACTTGCAGGCCTATTGAATGAACAATAGGGACGATTTAAGACTAAAAATGGATACTTCTTACGATTCTAATCAATAAAAAAACAGCTGATAGCGCATCACGCATCTAAATTTAGATATGAGCAGGAAATTTAAATGCTGCATTGGGAGATCAGTTATACAGGTCACTTTGTTCGTTAAAGCCTATATTCTTCAGTCTCTCTCTGCTTGGACTGCAGTAATCCTATAAAATACCTTCATGCAAATCAGAGTATGACTTCATGTTGCAGACACATTGTCACCTGCTGTTTTTTTTAACCACATCAGCTTGTCATAAACAGTAATAAAGCAGAGTCCCTGCTTTGGCTCCGCGCGTGCTTTTGACGATGTCGCCCCCTAGCGTTTCATTTGTGTCCCACTAATATTTTCATGCACCCTGAAATATTTTGCTTGGCTTTTGTTCTCTCACAGGAAGATGCAGCAACAACGTGTTTGAAGAAAAACGTAGGTGGCTAATTCTTTTCTCCTTGTGCATTTAAGAACGTTGCACTGGTGGATTTTAAAGGTCAGAATGTGTATCCCAGGAACAGAAAGTGAACAGAGCTGCGTGGACTAAAAGATAAGATAAGACTTTATTGAAGAAAAAAATCACTCTTGCAGAAGCTATATTTGCAAACAACAAATGGAGGTGCAACTAAGAAAAATAAAGGTGCAAAATAAGAACAATAAGAACAATAAATTACAACTGTGCAAACCACTAAAAGAATTTCAAAAAAAAAAATAGTAAAATAAGGTATCCTATGTATAGTAAGTCAGAAAAAAATATAGAAAGTGTCTTTTTCCCAGCAATAGTGGATTTGGATGTTTGGATGTTGACTATGTGCAGTTAGATGAGTTTTCATGCCGTGACCTGACCTTCAGGGCTGGAAAACTAAACTATCTGAAACACAAGTACCACAGCAAGATTGAACAGGCCTTCTTTCCGGACAGTCAGTCTTTGAGAGAAAAGTGAGCTGCAGCCCTGAGATCTGCGAGGGATGATTTATAGAGCTTCAAAATCTGTACTTTTCCATTTTGAAACACCAGGTGCTACACCAGCCAGCTGTAGTGCTTTTTTAAAAATAGATTACAGTGCTCCTAGACTTCTCTTTAAATGTGTCAGGTAACAGATCGTTCAGCACAAGCCATGAAAATATTTCACTATGTTGAATCCAAAGAAATTTCTAGATCCAGCTGTAAACTTACATCACCAAAGAAAGCTTTGTTTTACTCATTAATCTATTAAGTAACACATGCCTTTTCAGAAGTTACCAGCTTTCTCTGCTGTCTCTCTCCTCCAGCTACCTGCACAGAGCTGAACCTGGGCTACTGTAATGATATGGAGTACTCAAGGTGGGTCTTAGAGGTTTAATGCTAATGTGGGTCAGATAAAAACTTTAACCACACATACATTTTAAGTCAATGCTGTTATTCTTTTGATTTCAATTTCCATTTAAAGTTCTTCACAGCTGGTTTTTGGTATCATGTTTAACAACTTCTGTTCAAATGCAGTACCATATTCCCTAACATCCTTGGCCACCGGAGTCGCTTAGAGGCAGAGTCGGGACCAGAGTACCTCCTCCTGAGCGTCATCCATGGCCTGCTCAATGGGGAGTGCTCCCCTGAGATACGTCTCGTAGGCTGCTCGGTGCTCGCCTCGCCTTGCCAGAATGACAAGATGATCAAACCCTGCCGCAGCACATGCGACGCACTGAGGAAGGACTGTGTCCATGCCTTTGAGGCCATCGAAATGGCCTGGCCCTACTTCCTAGACTGTGACCGCTTCTTTGCCAGCAACGAGGAGGGCTGCTTTGACCCGCTGGCAGGGCTGAAAGGTATAGGTCACGCTGTTGTGTCGTGCTGTTTGGACCGATGCTTACCCAGTGCCCTGTGAAACCAACACATCATCCTTATCTCCTTCCCCAAATCCTGGTATCCCTCCTCCAGCCAGACAGGAGCTAGCAATATCCAGCCTCTCTCCCGAAGAACCCAGCACCATCATCCAGTTCACCTACACCTCCAACGCCCAGATGTACAGTTTACTGAAGAGAACAGCAGCCAAGTGCTCCCATATCTCTAATGTCTACAGCATCGGACGCAGCACAGAAGGCAGGGACCTCCTGGTGATTGAGTTCACCAACAACCCGGGGCAACACGAGCTATGTGAGTATAAGAGCAGTGTTAATGAATTGATTGCGGTTTATTTAGTTTGTTTGTAGTTTTGTAACTAATTTCATATGTAAAAAAACAAAACAAAACACACCCCCTGTTTCTTCCTCATCCCTCTGCTTACCCAGAATTAGTAATGTCTATTTTAAAACCTGCATTTACTGATTGTTTTTGGTCACTTGGGGGCAGTGGAAACAAGCTGTAAACACAACAATGACATAAAATCACCTTATAATGCTGATATAGTGAATTACAGTCGCTAGCCGTTGCTTATTTACACATCCAGCAGATACTGAGCAACGTTAGCACTTATTTCGGGCCATGTTTATGGAGACCTGGCACATGTAAGTCCAACATTTACTCTCCTTTGAGCTCTTCTCTGGTCTCTTTAGCTCCCTTTGGTGCTAGGCACAGTGAGTTTATCCAGACAGGGAACCACAACACTAAAGCTGTGGACAACGTGAAACAAAAGGATGAGCTGAAAGACGTTATGAACCTCAGTAGAGCTGAGAGGAGCTGCAGTCATGTGATAATTCTCTGTGGGTTCATCACTCCAGATGACACCTTTTTCATTACACATAGTAATTTGATGCAGTGTTAATACAAAAATATTGTCTCTGCTTTTCTCTTTCTTCTAAATTCAAAGTCTCTACCTTGTGACACCTATATTTTTCCTTGTGTCTAACTTGTTCCTAAATTTTTGTCATTGTCTCTTGTTATACATGCTTAATCGTGCTCTATCACTTATAATAATGGAGTTAATAATTGTGGATGGTAGTGGTGGAGGCCAAAATTTCCTGTTTTGAGACCCAAAAATTTTCTGGCCACCCCTGAAATGATGTATTGTTACTTTTCCAATTATTTCATTATCACTTTTGTTGGTTGAGGCAATGATCTAATAGGACACAAGTAAAACACAAGCTGTCAGCATCCAAGGTAACAAACAGGGACAGGTTATGCACAAAGCAACAGTAAATAAGGCAGTGATTTGAACCATTACTCAGCAGTAGCTTATGGGAAAACAAAAGCATTAACAATGCCAATGTGTGGCTACAAGTTGTCTCAAACAGTCTAATTTATAGGGTGAATTGTGATAATATGTCAATGAATTTGACAAAGATACGTTGATAAGGAAAAAAAATCAACATGTGGAGTTTTTAAAGCTGCACCAATCAATATTTTTCAGAATCAACTGACTTTGTGTTGTACTCATAGTGATGAACATCCAGAGAATAATCACCTGGCTGCAGAATCCCTGGTGCTACTGAGCATTTTAGTGTCATTCAGCTCATTGTTGTGATTTTACAACCCATTACTTTACTGTTTTCTAAAGGGACAATCTGCAAATATTGTGGTTATAGCTTGTTCTGCTGCTTCAAGAAATCCACTAATGCAGATTTAACCATGTTTGCTTCTGTCAGTGGAGCCAGAGATCAAGCTGGTGGGCAACATGCATGGCAATGAGGTGCTGGGCCGCCAGCTGCTCATCTACCTGGCCCAGTACCTGTGTTCAGAGTACAGTCTGGGGAACCAACGAATTCAGACCCTCATCAACACCACCCGCATCCACATTCTGGCCTCCATGAATCCAGATGGCTATGAGCTGGCCGCCTCAGAGGTAGAGGATAGCAATGATCCGGAGCTCAGCAACCAGGAAGTAAATATTGTTAACAGGAAAAAGACAAACCGCCATTATCCGTTCTCAACCCACTGTCTGTTCAGTCTGCTCAACTTGAGGTCTGGAGGTGGAGGCCTGAGGTACTCTGCTGGGGGAGCTTGAGCATTACTAATGCAGAAGATTTAATGCTGTTTGTGGGTAGTGAAACGGGACACCATGGAGCAACATTATGACAATCCTGTGCGTTTTTATGAACATAGAGGCTGTAACTTTTAATATATCTAGAAAAAGAACACATTTTCCTTTTGCAGAGGGATAAAGTACTCTTGTTTGTGGTATCAGGATGGATAGAAAACCATTTACTCAAGAAGACAATCAGTGATTTGGGGAAGCTGTTGGTAGATTTAGCTACTGTTATGTCTCAGTCCTGGTTCAGCTGCTAAATTGGATGTAAGGAACTCGAGTACTCAAGCCTTCCACCTCCTACCTGTCACCCTATTTTCTACTAACCACAGGATTCAACACTAATCAATCAACTACGCCTGCTTAGCAATTGAAGACTTCTACACTGGCATGTCTTGAGCCTTTTAACTCTCAATATAACACCACAGTCACTATGTTGTGTATTCATTCACAAATGTCTCAGTCTCTGTGCTTCTAACGAGCAGTGCATGCGTAGATGCTGTAGACTGACCATGTGAATGTCGTGCAGGTCACATTGCGAGGTCCACCACGAAGATCATCATTGTCCATGTATGTAATGTGCAATCTAAAATATACTCCATAGCCTAATGCTATACACAGCTGTACTCTAAGAGGGACGTCTTATGTGCATGGGTTTTAGTCTGACAGTGTCTGATTGCTCTGGTCTTAGCTATTCACTATACATACATGTTTGAAACATTAATGAAAGTGTGCAGCTTATTGTACCTTTTATTAATATGACCACATTTCAGATTTATTATGTAGACCAAACCACTTTGATTTATTCACATTATGTATACTGCATGTATCATAGTAATTTTTTTATTATACTAAGTGTGTCAAAGAGTAAAGTGAAACCTCAAACTGTTCCCATATTTGTACTGTATATGACAACATATACATATATGTTTAGAATATGTAAAAACAGTTTGCATAATCCAAAAATCCCTTCTGATTGTTTGGATGGATAGATCATGGATGGGCTTGCAGCTCACCTCCAATATCACTGAATAATGGTTTCTTCTCGTGATTCCATTTGCTGCTGCTTCTCATGACGGATATATGGTCTTGTCTACATGTTAACAACAGGATTAACAAAGATAGTCTAACATGTTCCTTCTTGTCATTATGACTAATGTTCATGTAATTTGCCCAATATCTTCTGCACATAATCACTGCTCCTACTAATGTCTACACATCATCATCTTTACCATCACTGTTGTCCTCAACCTGAGCTATTTGTCACACTTTCTAACACTTTTTAATACTCCGAGCTGTTTGAACCTAATTCTTTCAGGGACACTTGTTAAATGGTTGGACCAATGGACGGACCAACGCTCAGAATCTTGACCTCAACCGCAATTTTCCGGACCTCACCTCCATTTTCTACCGGAACCGCCGCAGCAGGTACTACCGCATTGACCACATCCCAATCCCTGACGCCTACTGGTTTGGCAAGGTAAGGGGGTGGTTTTTATTAATCAGATTAATGCAGAATTATCCTGGCTAGACACAGAATTTCAAACTGAACACCAAAATTAACCAATCCTACCTTTGGGCTGTAGGTGGCACCAGAGACCTATGCAGTGATGAAGTGGATCAGGTCACTACCTTTCGTCCAGTCTGCCAGCCTCCACGGTGGGGAGCTGGTGATCTCCTATCCCTTTGACTTCTCCAGAGACCTGCATGAGGAGAGGATGTTCTCACCCACCCCAGATGAGCAGGTAGAGAGGGAGTCTAAACCGCAGGATAAAGGTTTGGTTTGACATTGCAGCTGGACTGTCGTATTCCCTCCCTCACCATACACTTACCTCAACAATCTCTCCATGCTCAGGTCTTCAAGCAGCTGGCTCGAACCTACGCAGACGCTCATGAAACCATGTCAAACAATGACACAGACAGGTGTGGGGCCTCCTTTTACCGCACCAGGGGCATCATCAATGGGGCATTGTGGTACAGTTTTGCTGGTGGTGAGATACAAGATTTTTCAAACTATACATGTTTTTTCCTACCCCTCGGATTGCTTGTGAGGGACCCTTTATGTACACGTCTCCGTTGCAGGTATGTCAGACTTCAACTACTTGCATACTAATTGTCTGGAGATCACCGTGGAGCTCGGCTGTGACAAATTCCCCTCAGAGGTCGAGCTTTACCCAGAATGGAAGAGGAATAAGGAAGCTCTGCTCAGTTTTATGGAGTCTGTGAGTGTTGGAAAGGCTTCCTAACCTGACACAGGAATGACCTGCTTGAGCAGTGTTACTTATTTCAACTGATGTAATATGTGTGTGCCTGTAGTCATAGCAACTATACAGACAACATAAGCACTAGAGCAAAAGGCAGAGAAGGAAATAATATGGCTTTCTGTTGTGCTCCCTTTCCCTGAACAGGTCCATCGAGGAATAAAGGGAGTAGTTAAAGACACTGATGGAAATGGGATAAAAGGTGCAACTATCTCCGTCAGGGGCATTAGGAAAGATGTCACCACAGGTAAACACAAGGCTGTATTCTTATGCATTTTCCAATTGGTACAACTTTGATAGTAGTTTTTCTTAAGGAATTTGGTGTTATGGTGTAACTGTGAGGCACATTTTACAAATTTAACCTTGGATATTAAACATTTTTAGCCATGCTAGAAGAGTAATATCTCAACTACTACTTGAATAGATCGCCACAAAACTTTGTGCAGTTATTCACAGTCCCCAGATGATGAATCCCCATAACTTTGGTGATCTCCTGACATTCCAACTGTTGGATGGATTGCCATGCGGTTTGGTACACACATTCACGTCCCCTGCAGGATGAACTGCAATTCCTTTGGTGATGCATTAGCTTTTCCTGCAAAAACTCCCTCTGACACCTTGACCCTGTTCTCTTACTACTCTCCCCCCTCCTTTCTCCCTCCAGCTGAAGATGGAGACTACTGGCGGCTGCTAAACCCTGGCACTCACATCCTGACAGCTACAGCCAAGGGTTTCTCCAGGGTCAGTAAGAGGATTTATCTGCCTCACAACATGAACAAGGCCGGACGTGTCGACTTTGTCTTGGAGAAGGTTGGATCTTTGTCTTCACTATCCTTTTCAACCAGTCTTGTTCAAATATCCCTTTTTATTATCTTATTTTCTACTGATGCAGGGATTTGTTTTAATTTAGGTTTATTTCAATACATTTATTTGTCAGGGACCGTACAAAAATATAATCTCATTCCTTGATGGCTTTAAATGAAAAGGCAGAGGCAGGGATTGTCATTCATTATCACTGCTCTTCATCTTCACGCTTTCCCTTGTCTTGCATCCAGGTTCCTGTGGAGCCCGATATGGACGACCACCTCTTCCCCACAATAGACACATGGGATCAATTTGACCCCTACAATCAGTTTGAGCGCTTCGGCGAGCCAGAGGTAGGCGAGGGAGGGATAGAGCGGCAGGAGAAACCATGGTGGTGGAACTACTTCTCCCAGTCTGGCATCTCGCCTCCACACTGGCTGCTGCGAAACGTCTAGACGTGTTACAGGACAATAAAGATCCCCGCATACCACTGGGAGACTGGTAGCGGACAGTCCCACATCCAGTCCCACCCAGTGCTGTCAGAGGCATATGGCAGGCGCTGTGACACTGAAATCTGCTGTACCTACAAGGATTTCAATGCTTCCTGGAGGGGTATGAAAAAGCTTTTTTCCACCAGGCAACAAATTCAACTCTGGCCTTTAAGCAGACTTTTGGCCAATATTGCTTTGCAGCTGCATTTAACTTGTTTTAAGTAAAAACTGAACCACTGAATTATGGATGCCTCAATGGTCCAAGATTGTCACATTCAGAAATAATGGTATGCATTTATTTGAATATTGTGGTTACAGATTACAATTTCACATGTGGTGGCAGCTACATAAAATGTCTTTGTGGACACAAAAATTGAGTTGAGTACAAATGTCATGCAGATTTGATTTTTTTTTTGTTGTTTTTGTTTTTACATTCCACATGTGATTTCCCTGTATGTTTAAGCCACATTGTATGCATTATACTAGGCTTAAGTGCTACACTCTGCAGTGCTACACGATGTTGTGGACCTGTAACAGCATTGTGTATTGAGCACCACATTTAAGCTTGGATTATCATCAGTACTGTGCCAATTGTCAACAGAAAATATTATTGCTTCGTTTGTTTTTCACAAGCATCAAAAATACACATTAAATATTTGTGGCATATCTTCTTCCATTTTGTTACATTTAGAAATGATTTAGTGTTATGTAGAGTTTTAAATACGCCCTGTGTTTCACATCTTTCGTCTTAAGAGGCTGTTGCAGCCTTTGATCACCAGAGGGCGCCAGAGATTATGTAATGACAGACAGTATGCCAACTTTATTAAAGCCAATGAAGTGCAGGTTCTTTCTTATTAGTAGTAGGTGGTAATGGGCGTCTGTACTAATTCATGAATTCATGTATTCCTTCACAGACGCATTTTTTACACAGGCCAGCAGCGAGAGGTGGTTTAATATGTCAGTTTTACAGGTTAAAGATTAAAGTATACTTCTCAAAAGTCATTATAAAAGAAGATTTTAATCAGGGTCAACAGCTGCTGCTGTCCTGCGGAAGCACACGTCTTTCTCTGCTAGCTGGGCTACACATGAGGCGACTGCAGGGGCTGTATCCTTGCGCCCTCACGAGGCGGGTGCGTTTGTTTTGTTGACTGTCGAGTTTTTTTTTTTAATAGGCCCCGCAGGAAAACAAAGAATAGAAATTAAATGAATGTGAGTAGACAGTCGGCACACCTGACCTTTCCAGCGGGACGAGATGAACTGACAGTGGGCTCAGTTGAGCTTTTGTGTGAGAAAAGCCCGACGCGCCATGCTAGCTTCCCGCTCGACAGGTGCAGCTGACGCAGGCCTTTCCTTCAGCAGTCAACTTTTTAAGGTAGGCTGCTTCACAGACCTCACGTTGTTTCATGGAGAGCAGTGGCTTCTTCTCTCTCTTACCCCTTCATGTCTCCACCTGTCACTCAGTGGGCCAAACAGTCCCTGAAGGTCCTGCCAGGCCAGCATCACGACAAGCAGACCTCCGGGTCTCCTGCTGGACTCCCTGACGGAGCCTTCCAGCTACACCTGCAGCTACAAATAGGCACTAGCTGATTTTTGAGAAAATTAATGGAGGGGGAGCTTGGTACTAATGTGTGTCTTATAGCATTTCAGTGAGAATACACTCAGTTGTATTCAAATTATATTTTGACCTGGTGAACAGCCACTTGCTGTGTATACCTGCCCGTAGGGTTATTTCTCACAGCAGACATGTAGTCATAGAGCTCAGGTGTAACTAGTAACACTAACATTGAGGTGTAGCAGTAAATCAGTATGCAGAATACCTGAGCTGTACACAGCTAAACAGAAAACAGCCATCATCTGAGTTATTAGTTCAGTATACATTAGTGTGTGTGTTGTTAGGAAAGGTCTAGCAGGCCAACATTTTGTCATGTGCTACAAAAGTAAGAATAATGTAATGTAAAAAAAAAAGTGTGCCATCTAAGCCTTTGGTTTCATCAGTGAAAGTCTGATATTTGATGATTAGGATGAGACTAAAAAACAGGCACACAAAATCATAACCATCCCTGTGAGAACAACAGTGGATCACAGAGGCTGCTACGTCTTTTTTAATGGAATTTTTCAGCCTTGTGAGGACCAGAGATAAAATACCATTCACTTTCATTGTGTTGAAGTGGTTGCAAAAATTCCAGTAACTGATGTACCCAAACCTGGGCAAAAACCAAAATTGTCTGCATGGTTGGATACTGTGAGAGGTAAATGAGAAAGTATCTGTTTGTATTTTGGGTGAACTCACCCTTTACTTCCCCTCATTAGCAATACTTTAAGAGATTGAATGAGCAGCCTCTTGTCGCAATGTTTTGTTTTTTTTCAAATCCTGATGTAAACCTGCGTGAAGCAACCAACCAGCACTAACTTCTTGAGACTGAATGCATGCACACAAGGCATTAGGTACATTTTAAAGTACTTTATACAGACCAGTATATGAGACATAGAAGTAAGGATCTATACATGGTCGTGTGCACCATGACTACAAAGAGAGTAATGGTAATGACAGACATAAAATTAATCCATAGTTGCACTGTAGTCAGCAGTGTCTGTTTATTTAGGCCTGTCTAGCATAATCCGTCTGCACCACCTGCATCCTCCAGCTCACCCAATTGTCGCAGCTGGAGCAGAGGATGCACAGCAGCCTATCAATACTATCTGCCGGGGACTGGATTGCGTGCAACCTCTCGTAACCTCACAGTCCATCTGCTATTTGTTTCTAAAGCACACTGACCTGTATTTGAACCAAAGTAAGTGTATTAAGCCAGAGCACGATTCATATCCATAATCTATCCCATAATTAGCTGCACTATACGGAGCCTGCGAAGTATAATCTGTATTATGCAATTCATGCAGTTAACAAGGAAGCTAAAGTAGTCATTGATGTTGTGGAGTGGTCATATACTATGCTCAGAGCCGGTTTTATGATGATGATGAGCTTAATGCAAGGCTGCAGTAGGTGGAGAGACATCCTCGTTATGAGACCATGTATCGGTGAACTAATATGAATCCAACACAAATAATGCGGGCTGCACCGATAACTGTTGGACCAAACCAAACTGTGTCTCTGCCATTCTAACCTCAAGGCTTTGGAAGCTCTGCTGGAAATATTTAGAGTTTAGAGTGGCACAACCTTACCCTCTGATAGTATGTCACTTGATAAAAGCTTGCAGATTTTTCTTTCAACTTTTAAACCTTTGTTATAGGGAGCGAAAGTCTGGCTACATGCTTGCAGAAAATGCAGTTATGGATGTGCAGTGCTACCTGTTCACCTTACAAGCTCCAGGACAAGGTTCCACATACACAACACAGTGATTTTCAGCACACACTGTTCATCAAAACACTAGTCACTACATTTAATGGAGATTATTTTATTGAACCCCAATCAAGTGATGTATTTTATAGCTATTTCATATTCAATGCATAACAATAGCATCACATAACTGATAAACTGTACAATTAATCCCAATAGTGACACTATAACTGCAGGATGCATTTCTGCATTTTGAGCAGATTATTTCCTCTGACTGTTGCATCAGAGAAGAGCTTTTTATACAATTATCTGTCTGTACTATCGTTTTTTTTTTTTTTTTTTACGTAGATACTTAATATGATCATTTTTCAACTTCATTGTCTTCTTCTCATTGTTTTCTTCTCTACCTTTGGCCATTACTCCATTAGCTGTTTGGTTGTTTAACTGCATGCTTTTCTAAAGCAGGGCAAGGCTGATTAGCAGAGAGTGACTGCTCCGAGGTCACCATGCCCCTTGCAGTTTATATGTAGAAATGCTGAGTTATTGGGCTACTGTATATATGGTTTTCTTAAACCCCTCAAAATCAAGAAGGCCTAGTGACCCCCGTTGAAGCTTTGGTGACGTGTAGTAGGGGCCAGTGCACTGGAGGACAATAGCTTAAAGGCTTGAAAACTAACTTTTCCAATCAGCTTCTTACAATGAGTGATGGGACTCTTACTCGAACACACAAGGTCTTGCCTGCATTTGAACAGTTTTGGGTATTTCAGTTAAGAGATTTCTGTGTTTTTGTCCGAGCTTTCCTTACTGGTTTGAAGTGGGTGGGGCTTAGTAGATGCAGTAAATAAATGTGATGTCGTGCACTTCCCTGCACCAATCACAACTGAGTAACATTCGAATCAAAATCTGGTCAAAGTTGGTGTTTGCTAATGATGCAACATGGCTTAGCATAGAAAATGAATGCTCAAACACATCTACGTATGTATTTCTAAGTTTTTCCACACTGTTGATTGTAGTCCAGCATTGGGACGTAGAGCCATGCGTCTTTCAGCTCTTGCTCTTGCTGCGTGTTTCTTTACCTGGATTCCACATGGTTTTGTTTTTCCCTCTGCACGGCTTCATACAGAAGCGGAGCGTTATGTCAGCCTGATTTTGTTGATTTGTTCATTTTTCCCAGATGTTTGTTATTCAGCCGTCAGTAAGTAGATTGTGTAAAAATTGTTTCTTTTTTTTTGTCTGTTGTTTTTGTTAATTGTGTTTATTGTTGATGTACGATGGGGAGTTTGCACAGCGTGTTTTATTTTGAAAATTGACCAGATTCTCTATGCAGTTCCTGTGTCTGACTTCCTGCCTGGCTTGATCTGCTCTGTGCAGCTTGATGCAGCCTCTGTCATCAACAGACTAGGTGCGTAATCTCTGCAGAGCAGAATGGAGAGATGCTTTTGGGATGCTACTGAAATGCGCACTTCTGAGGGACTGTTAGAATCACAACCATTGTCTGGAGTGGCCGTGATCAGATCTGGCCTCTCATTGCAGCCAAACACGATGGCCGGTAGAGTTAGCGCCCCACACTGCTCTGTGTTAAAATCACACACCCACAGTGCCCCCAGCTGCACATCTGCTGTATATGCATTGCCACTACTTGATCGCTGCACTGTGCTAAAACCACAGATGAAAGTTTAATTCTACAATGATGCACAGTGTCGACTGGTGGTTTTGATAATGGACTGTTCTGTGAAACTCCTAAATATCTCCATGCATTGCTTTGTGTTTTGTATGCTCTCTGTGAGTCATTATGATATTGTTAAAACTTGCTGTCCAGCAGACAATAACAACTTTTGATTGAGTCAAGTACAACAATGAATTTAAACATTTTTTTTCCCTTTAAAAAAAAAACACAAGGTTGTCAACCTTAAACATCCACTGTATATTTGAACTTTGTCTTCCAAGGAATAAATGTTGATCTAATAAGTGTAAACTAAAAGCTACTGGACTGAAAATCGAAATCATCATACCAATCCTCATCGTCATCAGTAATATTTATCAGTCTTGAATCATGCAAACCTTTCCTCTTCATCTAGTAAATAACAGAATATGTTTCCTAAGAACATCTATTGCTTGAGCTTTCACCCATGCAGAATCGACAGTATGAATGGGGTCTCTCTCTCTCTCTCTCTCTCTCTCTCTAGTATCTCTGTACACATGACTGAGCTCACTGAGTACAGTTCAAGTTCATCTTAAAGAAGCCTTGATGTATTTTTTCTATTTCCAAGGCACTCCTATTGCCTCATCAATGAAGTCTGTTTCTAATATTATCGTCAGAACAACATGAACAGTTATGATGCATTTGTTGGCTTTCTTTTTGAAAAGGCCATTTTTGAATCATGCTATAATTATCTTCTTTCCAAGGCAGTGTGTTCCCAGATGTCTCCTCCTTATGTTCCTGGAGTGAGTTTCCATCTGGCAGACTTCTACTGAGGTTTCTTCCTCCCTCTCTCTCTTTCTCTCTCGCCTTCCCAAAGTAGTCACTTTCAATCTCACTGCATCAGTTTCTCTAACATAACCCGTTTTAACACTCTGCACATATAATGCAAATGCCAAACCACTTAGGTCTGAACTTCCTCCGTCTTTCTCCTCTCCTCTCCTTCCTTTCTCTCTCTGTTCCCCTCTGTGTTGCTCTGTCCTTCATTCCTGTAGCTATCTAGCTGCCATGCCCCAGGAGAAGAGGCCTGCTCAATGTGGCAGAGATGATTTGTTTGCTTTGCAATTATTTTCCGTCAGTGGAGACAAATGGATTCATACTGCATAGAAAAACCCACACAGACAGGGCCGGAGCGATGAATGCAGTGGAACAGACTAATATGTAAGATGCTGAAAGATAAAGATAGAGACGGGGACATGGAGGATCTAGCGTAAAGAAAAGAATAGATAGCTTTATAAAAAGCTCTACGCACAAAGAGCATCTCAGTAGCACACTGTGGCTGCGCTTCATATTGAAATCTGTGGTGACGTGTTAATTGTTGCTTTCAAGAGCAAGTCAGTGTTTTAAAAAGAAAGCCTGTCTCGGTGCATGTCATGGGCTGTTTGGTGTTCAGCTGATATAATTCATCTTTAGACATTGAACATTTATATACTGTTAAAATGCAATAATGAATTAATCCAGCTGTCACAACTAAAGCATTGTTTCAATTCGATGAATTCTATGTGTTTATGCCACTTTCACATATCAGATATGTTTATGATTTTTGAGTGTTAATAACATTAACTGACAATATAACATGATATCCATTGAATTTGGGTTTAATTACCTTGAATGCAGACTTTGGCTGATGTGAGGCCTCCATATTTGTTTTTGAACCCTTCAGAATCATCTGAATTGCCCAGTCATGATTAGGATTTGGTTGTTAAAGTCAACACTAACTCGTAAACTGGTAGTTGGGGTAATTGGGGGTACTTGCACTATGACATGATCGCAGCATTGGATGACTTGGAGCACTTGGTTAAGGTCAAGAAAAGATTGTGGTCTTGTGGTTAAATACTCAAAAATTCAATGCTGGCTTGAAGCACAAGAGCAGACATGTTTACTTTTGTTGGGGTTACTTACACAAAACCTCAGTGTTTCCCGAACCTTAATAAGTGTTTTGGTAGCCTAAACCTAAGCACATGCCTCCGGTGTCAAAGTCCTGTGTTCTGTACATCCACCCGTGTTTAAAATAATACATGTTTATTTTCATTGTTCTGATAAATGATTTCTCAAACATAGTTTGAATTTGGCTGACGGAATATCTTTGTATCCGCCCACTCCACCGGGTTCAGTTGACCGATTCTGGCATTGTGACATGAAACAGTGGTTTCTCCTCTGAAAAAGCAGCCGATCCAATGAGTGCTGAGGGGGGTTCAGGGGACTAATAGTTAACCAATCAGTGCCATGGGTGGGATTAACGTCGTTGTCAAGATGTACACCAGAACCAAAGAGGCAGCACTAAAATATAAATTGAGATTCTGTCTCTACATTGCTTATTTCTTGCCTGAAATGCTCTCAAAAACATATTTTGTACTGTTTAGCTGTAATACGAGAAAAGTTTGTGATCCAACTGCCGTGTTGAAAACGGACAAGCCAAAACCCAAGCACCGCGCAACTCGCAGTACGTCACCTGCCGATAAGAGCTTTCATTGGTCCAGTGCATCCAGACACATTGGTCTGTTGCGATTGGGCAGAGAAAATCAAATCCCCTCCACTGCAGAGATCACTTAAAGTGGACGCAACGTCAGACTGAGGATGGAAACGGAGTGTAATGAGTTGACAGTTCGGTCTGATATCTGGCAAAGAATATGTAGTTAGAGGACAGATTGTAGGTGAAGGGTCTCTCCATTTGCCCCCAATGTGTGATGGGCTGCAGACTCTTTCTGTCTCTGTTCAGGTCTCAAACTATCCACAATAAGAGAGATTAACCTTTTCCTCCCTGCTCGCGTCTCCTTGATTTTTCTTTCTCCTGCCCTCTGTCTTCCTTTCCTCTCTCTGACCCTGTCTCCCCTTTTTCCAGTGTCTCTGTTGACTATCCCTTGTCCTGTCTCCCCCTCCTCCCCTTGTCTCCCCTTTCCCCTCCCCTCCTTCCCTCCCTTTGTACGAAGGGCAGGTTCAGGGGTCACCAATTACTCAGAGAGGGCTGAGAAAGTTGTATGGGCTCTGCCCTCGGGGCTGCCATGTTACATTACCATCAGGCAGATTGCAGGTACGCAGCAGCCACTGGCTGCCGGCACAACAACCACAACCTCAGCCCCAGCGACGGGCCGTATAGACTCCGCTAGGTTCAAACCCTCCTCATGCCTGAGCGGCTGGCTGGCTCCAAGTCAGCCCCCCTCTCTTATTGACCTGCTGGGCAGAACTAATATGTATGTCTAGACTTCCTGGGAACTCCTCTACCTGAGAATACACAGCTGCACAGTATGTGTGCTGATTGTTCAGTCTGTTTTATTGATAGGCTTACATTCTGTCTCTACTGTGCCTTGAATGCCCTTTGTCACGCCCTGAAGAAATTCTTATAATTTAAAGTGTATTTAGAGATCAAGCTTTCAACCCTGACTTATGTCCACCGTTTAGTGCAAGCAGAAGACAAAACCATTGCTCTGAGAGAGAAAGAAGAAACTGCTGTGAAGTAGTTGATGCGCATACATCTGCATTTCCTGTGTAAGAGGAGTCAAATCATCTGAATGACTGTAGGTGTGGGAACTTTTCATGTTCTTTAAAGGAACAGCTTGACAGTTAGGAAATGAATATGAAGCTAAAGCCTAGAGAGTCTTAGCATAGCTTTGCATAAAAACTGGAAGCAGACTATTTCTTGGCCTGAAGCAGCAACGTCTTGACGTCTTGTCATCGCTGTAAGGTAAGCAGTGACTCCAGGAAGTCACCGCTGCTGGCCAAGAAGTAGTTTCACATAACCCCGTAAAACCACAAATAGCTGTTTTTACACTTCAGCTTTTGAGCTAAAGTGAACTTTGTGAGCTTTATAGCTGCTGGTAGGCAGATTTTTTTATCTTTGGACAGAGACAGGTTAGCTGTTTCTGCCAGGCTGTGTGCTAAGTTAATAGTCTCCCTGCTGTAGAACAGATATGAGAGTGGTATTGATCTTCTCAGACAAAAAAAAAAACGTGTTTTAACAGGATTTACTGTATTGTATTTTCTGAACTTCAGTAAATACCTAGCGCAGGCCCTCTCAAAGTCCGGACCTCGGTTGGCATGCATAGTGAACGGCAGGTCAATCGGGACCCAGCCCACACTTCAGTGATCCCCATCTCGTGGCCTGTGGGCCACATCTGTCCCGCAGAATATTAATGAATTCAGAAAATATGCACATCTAACGTCCAGTGGAAGAAGCCCAGTGCATCCTGAGAGTGATTGTTGATTAGCTTGCACAACCCTGCCAACGACCCATACAGAACCAGATTAATCTCCAACTCCACACTCTCTACTCGTGGTCTCACATCAAACCGCTCGGCTCCCCGGCCGATCATCCCCTGGAGCTGACAGCAGCGCTGGCCGGACTACGAGATGTAACTCCAGGGCTGTCACTAAGCTTCTCTGTTAGATGCAGGAGGCGTCACTTGGGTTTATTTTCATTGGCTCAGTGTTGCTGATATAGGCGCATAAAGAGAATGTTCATTTTGTAAGACAGTGAAAATATGAAACGATAATAGGCTACTACTATTATTATAATATAATTATGAGAAAGTCAAGCCCCCAAAGTGTCTAACTAAAAGTCTGACCCCTGCTACACCTCGAGCGATCCTGTCCCCAGACAAATGTGGTTTTAATATAACTTATTTGCCTTTTGTTGACTTCATTGTCATGGCACCTGCTGGAGAGGGTGTTGTGTGTTGTTGCTGCCGAGTTCACACGTTAACGTTGTAAGAATCTGAATATACATGGAATAACTGTCTGAGCCTTGTCTGCCTCGGTTTCATGATGGTTAATCTCCAGTCACTCCAGACCTTTGACCTTGAATAAAAGTCAAATGCGGACTTCTGAGTAATAAGTGTGAGAACTCCTTTTCTCGCCTATAAAACCAAAACCACAGCTGGTCTAGATTTGACAAATCTGACAAGACAGTTATTTATACAGCCCAATAGCACACATAACAGTTTGCCTCAACTGCCACAATGTAGGATTTTACATTAAAAAATAAGCTATTATCTGATCTTATTCCAGCACGTATTAGTTTTAAAAGTAGTCCAGGATCGTTTTGCAGGTGGTGGACACCCTGCTTCACCACTGTCCTAGTGTAGTGACTGTTAAATCATATTGATGCTCTCTGTGTCATCTCAAAGATGCCATGCTCTTCCTTCTTTCACTAGCTCTCCACATTAAGCCCTACAACAGTCAGGCAGCCTTCACCACCTTGTTTATCCCGACTGCATCAGCCACCTGAGTGCTGCCTCTGACTCTTGATTCGGACATTTCAAAAAGTGAAAACCTGATTCAAATATTCTCTCCAAATCCCATCAGAACTGATGTTCAGGCTCACAGAGAGGCCCGGCGCAGCGCTGTTTAGGCCGAGGCCAACAGAAGCTGTGCAGCCAGTTGGAGTTGAAATGGCTCCTGAATAGAGAATCCCAGAGTCTGATTCAGTGTGCTCAGCCAAACCCTCAGTAATTGCAAAAACAGCACTTGGTCCACTAATAATGGGTGCGTGTCATCTCCAATCCCCAGTCCGCCTGTCTGTCCATGCCACAGAGGCAGCAATTACAGACTTGGGCCTGCCACTGGACGTGCACGCAGTAAGGGCAGGAACAGTGGACTGTGTGTGTGTGGGGGCGGTAGGTTAAGGGATGCATGAGCAACTGATGTATGTATGCTTGTGCGTGCGTGTGTGTGTGTGTGCACCGACACTGGAAAGGGCAAACCCAGTCTTGTGGTTAAGCTTGATTTAAGCATCATTTCTATTTAGCCGGGCAGCCACAACAGTCCTGTGAACATGAATTATCCCAAAGGTTGAAACAGTTAAGACTTTCATCTGCAGCTGGCAACTCATCTGTTTACGACCTGTTTGCTCAGAAATTACTAGTTGACCAATCAATCTGTAAATTATTAGTTGTCATCCAACAAGTCTTCCAGTATTGCATAAATGTTCTTCTTGGTGCTGTCAGTATCATTTTTTTTTTAATTAAACCTTTATTTCACCAGGAAAATTGGCCCCTTGAGATTAAAAATCTCTTTTCCAAGGGCGTCCTGGCCAAGTGGCAGCACAAGTCACAAAGTTAAAAATTTCAATTTGATTATAAAAACAATTCAATTAAAACAAGTACAAATCAAGGAGTCAGTCTCAAGTGTTCTCATTTTGGAATTAAAATCGCTCAATGGAATCAGTTCTGTTAGTTTCATGTCCTTTTGCAGCTTATTCCATGAGGTAGGAGCAGAGAAAACAAAGGCCTTTTTTTCCTGCTCTGTGCAATAAGGCGGTACAGAGAGCAGCAAATAGCAAGACAGCACCATTTCTAGCAGTGATGGATAAGGGAACATGTTGTCACAGCATGAACAGAAACATCCAGGGGCTGAGAAACTATTAATGTGTGCACATTCTCCTTGAAGCTGAAACCTCCTTTTTTGTGTTTTTTTACTGTCTAACTAAGTGTGATAACTAAGACCTTGTGTGAGCAGCACACAGTCGGACTTCTCTCTGAGTCACTTCCTTTACTAAACACTCTCATGGCTACCCATCCATGACTCCTACAATGGCCATCACGAGGATTTACTAAAACATCGACTGATCTTTCCTGTTACGCTGCTATTGTTTTATTTGATTTTCTCTGCAGAGGCGTGACGAACTGGTGTCATGGCAGACAATAGAACAGAGTCAGGGTCTGACCCCAAAACTAATTTGGCAGCTTAAGCTCTTTTAACAAGTGGCAGTTTCACCAGTGCTCAGTTTGTTTATCCCTTGTTCTGCTTTCCCTTTATTTGTTGTGAAAAGGGAAACTTTTTCTTCTTTTTGTGCAAAGAGCTGTAAAGGGGAAGAAGGAGAGAATTAAAAAAAAACTTTTCGCTTTGTCTGCTTTCACACACCCATGTCATAGACTCCCTGGCTTGCTTTTGGTCAGTCTGAGATTGACTCTTAAGCTTTATTGGTATTTTGTTCAGTCAAATAATGAATTGAAATGATTCAATTTATGAGACAGAACAATTTAGGTGCATGACTGCCACCGTACCAGTATTGTTTGATCAGTTCTTGAACTAGTAAGCGTTTCCATGTAAATAGCTAATTTCTCTTTCTCATAACCTTGAATTTCATTGCTCGTGATTTGTTGACAGACAGTATCTGCTTTTGATTTGGTTACCATAGAATTGTACCACAACAACCAGGGTCCGGTTGCCGAAGGGGTCAGAGGTCAGAGCAGGGTAGCCGTAAGCAGCAGCAAAGCGTGTGAAATTGGACACAGCTATGCACCATTTGTGTGTGATTATGCTGATTTCCTAGGGCAACTTCTGTCGGCACTTTCTCACAGACAGATAGCGCACACAACAAGGGAATCTGTGATAGGAAGAAGGGCTGGTGAGCTGTGTTCAGACTTCATGATTTTAAATGGACACTACAGGAGTGTGAAGTATTTTTCACCATGGATGAAGACAATACTGCATATATAACACCATATAAGATGAGGCATGTAGACATTAGTAGGCTGAAGTCCTTCACAAAATCCTCTTTAATATGTGCTTATGAGGTCAGTATGTTGTCAGCACAGAGGAGAAAACAAAATATTAGATTTCTGTACTTTGAAAAATCTGAATACTAAACATCTTATGGGATATTCATGCCGTTTGAAATGAAGCTAGTCAAACATCTGGATGCGGTCAGTCAGTATCGAAAAGAAAACAAGGACACTGTGTGAGCATTTGTCCAATTTGAATACAAATATGTGTACAGGACACTGAGGCTTCAGAACCCTGAGCGTGTTATTCTTTAATGCCACACTGTGAGTCAGACTGAGCTGCACACAGCGCTCACATGATGTTGGTCATTGTTTTAATGAGTGCTTGAACACTGTGGGGAGAAGGACTTCCATCTGCCTACCACTGATAGTAGACACACCCCAGCGGTACCACAACAAATGATGCAGCTATTTCCTCACATAATGTTACCTGACTTCAGCATAAACATACACAGTCTGTAATGTCACTATGATCTTTAGCCATCAATTGTTGCTATGATTAACCTTTAAACAAGGGATCTGAAGGATACAGTCATAGAGATCCGTCCTGCTTTTTGCCTTTGCCATGCCAATAGTGTCAACTGTATGAGCCGGGATCATCGTACAAGGATGGTTTAGCCAACAGTCAACAGCTGATGTGCTGCCAAAGCTGTCTGGGTGGAGCTCTTACATTAGTGGTCCACACCACATATGTAGACACAGCCCTGACAGCCCTGTGTTCAATGTTTCAGTCAACAGTTGCTTATTTAGATGTCCAGCAGACACGGAGCAGTGTTACTATCCACTCAGGGTCATGTTTCAAGGCACCTGACAAATTCAACTTGAATAATCAGGCTCTCTATGTTGGTTTTCATGCAGGTAGCACACAGTTGGTTCATCATAGCTTTTTTTTTTTTTTTGCTGAAATCAACGGCGTGTTGCTGGCAGAAACGAACCGCAGCAGAATGTGAATCTGCAGGCCGAACAACCAAAACAACTGGCTAAAAGTGGCTAAAAAGATGTGTAGAGCTACACATGTGTCAGTCTTTGTGGATTCATCCCCACGAGTGATGCTTGTCACATGACAAGAAGTCATGCAATCCATTGTTTAGATATGAAAAAAACATATTGGTTTGTGCAGTTTTAGGGGTCACAAGCCACACTAAACCATGTCATGTGCACTGGCACAAACACAGAAATACACGTAGTTTTCCAAATTTGTTTTAGCTGTTTCTCTCGCAGTAAAATGCCCAAAGCATTGTGGGCACTGAGACAAATTTAAAAGCGGAGGAAGCAAAGTTGTGGAAAGCTGCATTTTTAGTATTAGTCATTATGAATCAGGGGAGAAGTGATCAGAGTTAATGAAGAGAAGATAAAAGGTGAAAGGACAGTATGAGATAAAACTTGCATTTAGGAAAAGGCATATAAAGGTAAAATTATGTGGTTGTTCACTCAGCTAATTGAATTATTTTATTTTAGAATCCAGCCTGGCATGAAATTTCCTCATGGACGAGCAGTCAGAAGATTCACCTCAGGGATTTTTTTTTTTCTTTTTTTTTTTTTTAAGCTATATCTGACTCAGTGTCTGACTGATGTTAAATTGGGGTGATGAAGTCAAACGCTGGATTTGAAATGTCATTCAGTACATATTTGTGTCAGTTCGAGGTATAATCGTCCATGTGGTGTACATAAGTCAGAGATATCTGTATTTACAGACAGTGCTCTGAAATGGTATTGCACCATGCAGGTAAAACTGTCTTTATTCATTTTATCTCTCCCCTATTTTCCCTCAACCTCCAATCCTTTTAGTTTTTGTAGAAAGTAGTGAAGTAAAATGCGATTCAATTAGGTGGTTGTTACCCTCAGGCCTCTGATGTTCCTTCTTTTCCTGCTGCAACTCAGGTTTGTCTCCCCCTCTACTCCTTATGCAATGCCGAGAAGTAGACCATGCAATATTATTATTACGTGCACCCAACAGTGGGCTCAGTGGGGAAGGAGAGAAGTGTAGAAAAAGAGCGCCTGAAACTGAGACCAATAGTCATCTGTATTGTACCATGAATTAAAAGAGCATTTTCAGTACAGTACTAAAGAAGAACAGCTGATTCATCGAACTTGAATGCAACCAATGTTAAACCAACTTTACTTGACCACTTTACTGGAAAGAAGCAAGCATCTTCAGTCCACCTAACTCGCGTGCCTTTGAAATATAGGAGCAATGTCACGTAATTGCTATTGGGACGTGCTGCGTCACCCACAGACAGAATGAGGGCCAGGAACCAAACCCTCAGACCTCTTGTTTCGGGGTTATGGTGCTGCTGTGAGCCAGTGTGCTGCCAAACAGACCAGCAGATCAGTCATGCCCAAGAGCACGTGCTTCTTAGTTGACTCCAGTGGCTATATGGCTTCATTTCATATATAGCGACTGAAAACATCATCGACCTCACTGTTTGGAGGATTTTGTTATCATTTTGTTTGTTGTGATAACATGTTGGATATGATATGATACATATACATTTTCCAACAGGCAACCGTCAGCCCAACAACCACAACCAACCATGATATATTTGCGCAACCTGCTCTGGTTGGTGGAAATAAAGCCTTAATTCGCCGAGTTAAATGTGAGAATATTCTGGCAGTACTTGCCGTTTTTCCCTGCTGCCTCTCTGCTGTTACTGGCCTCTTTGTACGAACTTTACCGGGCTAGCTTGCTGAACAGCAGCATGTCGCCAAGCAGCGGCTCTCGCTCGTTCAGGCCAATCGGTCTCAGCCAATCGCCGCTACATTCGTTCAATCACAGCCCTACTGGATATGCAGCATAGATGTGCAAACAACTGCTTCCATGATTGCTAAAACCAAGCAATGGTTTCCCTGAAAAAGTGTAGGAATAATTAGTCTTGAATTGTGTTAAAAGGACTAAAAAATCTTTTACTATGGAAGTAACATAAAAGGTTTACTGAATTTAAACTCTTTTTTTGAACAGTTTTTGTCTCAGAAGTTGCCACTTTGTTTGTTGAAATACTCCAGTCTGCAGTCTCACATTCCATCATTATATAAAAAGAGTTCAGGAAGAGGCAACATTTAAACGGCAACTTCGCCCGCCCTCATTTCAACCTGTATTTTACTCATGACGTGTAAACTGGCGGAAGACTTTGGCAGGGCCATGATAACTCACTAAACAGACACTAGGATCAGTGGCCTTGCTCTCTCTAAAGCCAAGCTTTGTTGGTCATGTTTCCCCAAGGAGTTGAGAAAAAAAAAAAAAAACGAAGAACACTTAAAAAGTCAGCGAGGAGGAGAGAGAATGAGGAAAAGCCCCGAAGGCAAATGGCAGGGAACATCAGTCCTGTTAGACGGAGCTACTTTAGCTGTCATGCAAGAGGATGTGAGAGTATGCACTCTGCATCAGTGAACACACACAGATAGCCATCGTGATGATGATGCTGAGCTACTTCTTGTGATTTTTTTTTAGTTCAATGATCTAGTTGTCCATATCCAATCAACAACAATTAAATCAGTTGCATAAACAAAAGTAAAAAAATGAAAAAAACGCATGGGGTTTTGTTAAAATAATCAGCTTTAAGCCTTTAATTTTTCTGCATTAGCTGTTAACCAGCTGATGGATGGATGTTTAACCGTCAAACCATGTTTCTTTTTCATTTGAATTTACTATGAAGAGAAAAAGAAGATGAGTGTATGATTCGCTCAGAGATCACGTGACTGCTGGAAAAGCCGCTGACCTCAAAGCCATGCAATCTGCTGTGTAGTTAGAAGTCAACCGACAAGTCAAACCAAGTGGCGTAAACTCTCCAGAGATATTTGGTTTGTCAGAGCTGATTAGACCCAGTTAGGCGTAAGCAGACACTCTGGGATAACACGTGGTGGCGTTGAATTGAGCCGTTGGCCTCAGCCTGTTTACTGGGCGATGTGTTAGGACAGGGAGAATGAAGCGGAGAACTCATACGGATGGAGATGATGATGGTTGATTTCTCTCACACAAGCGTCTCTCTCTCTCTTTTCTCATCGTATTTAATGACATTTTCTATTTGATTTCTCGGCCAGAGCTTATTATCTGGTAATTGTGTTTGCTTGTGCAGGCATGCATGAATCTCTTTAAATCTGTGCGTACACAAGTACAGTTATGATAAAGGCTGTATGTTAGAGGCATGTTCATAAACAGCAAGAGAGAGGGAGGTTTTTTTTGTCTGTCAGTGTGTGTGTTGCAGAGAAACACTGCAGAGCTTTTCGGTGCAGCTCATCACACTTCAAGATCACACAACAGGATGTGACAGTGCACAGTGCAGCTCAGCAAGTGGCACTGGGATTTTAATTGATGCTAAAGCCACCAAGTGCTCAGAGCGCTGATGGGCACCGTGTATCGACAGAGAGAGAGAGAAATGGTGTCTGCACTAAAGGATCAGTCTCAAGCAATGCAAGCCCACAGTTTTAATACTGAAACATGAAAATGCCACGTTGATTTGTGGATATTTAATGTGTGGAGCACAACATGTGTGCTTAATGGGAAAAGGTAATCCTCTTAGGATAGCAACATTTCTGTCAGTGTCTGTTTCATGACTAGTTTTGGCCACATTTGTCACACTGCCAGCGACACTCTCATGGGCAACTCAACTCAGTGAAGTGACACGCTAGTGTTAGTAGATAGGAAATATGCCAAACAGCTACTGAGGAAGCAACATTTATCATGTCCAGAATGGTAAAATGCTCACCAGAAAGTCTGAAAACTGCTGCTAAGATATTCTAATACTACAAAATATAATTTAAAAACTTTGAACCTACATATGGATCCAGATTTGAATCAAGACACCAAAAAGCGCCCTACTCTGCAATGTGTCTGGATTTTTTCCACCAAAGTTTTTGGGACATGTTAGGAACGAACTAACTAATGGGACTGATTCAGGACTGATTGAAGTAATAAGTTAGCAAAGCATGTTTTGATCTATGGGCTTGAAATTCATTTGGACTGTAGCAAAGACAAACAATGTTTTTCTTGACCGTTGCAGATTTTATAGACTGGCAAAAGGGTTATGCTGAATTTGTATTGAAGATTAAAGCTTTGTGTTAATGTGCTAAAAAAGCTGCTCTACAATTGAGCTCATTCAGTTGGTTAAGTAAGTTGTGTAAGTGTCCCTGCACTTCTCCCTTTTTAGTTTTGTTCCCTTCAGCCTCCAAACTAGTTAAACCCAAATCCTCTGCATATGACCCTCCTTAATCTTGTATTAGACCAAAGTGATCCTCTGTTAGCTCAGTGCATTGAGCTTATTACATGATGATGAATCTTTCACACTGAGTTAAGTCATTTGGATAGGAAATACAGAGGTGCACTGGGGGAAATTAGCAGAGCTTTAGCTTAACCTACCATAGCTTAGCTTGGCGGGCCTATTGAAAAAGGCACCTTTCGGCTGACAACAAAGCTAATATTAGCTTAGCATTAGCGTTAGCAAACAGGGGGCTTAATCAGGCTGCAGGGCTGTCAGAACGTATAACCACATGCTTCCAAGGGTCCCTTTGGAGTTATAATCCTGGGCCTCGGCAGGCGATGACCTCATGGGCTGGACTGGTGCCTGTGGGAGGATTGGGGAAACTGTGTGTGTCTAGCAGGCCACTCACTGAGATTTCTGTGTGTGTGTGTGTGTGTGTGTGTGTGTGTGTGTGTGTGTGTGTGTGTGTGTGTGTGTGTGTGTGTGTGTGTTCTTTATGGCTGATTGTTTTATTGAGGCATACGACACAGAGAGACTCTACTGACACTGGTGAGTTGAACTTTGCAAACATGCACTGGAACAGAGTTCCAGCTGTTTTGTTGGGGGATTTTTATGCTGTACCTCATGGAGATACAGTGTGTGTGTAGGCCCCAGGATATGAGTGCAATGATATTTCAATTGTGTCTGTGCCACATTGCATTAACAGTGTGCATTGTTTTTCCTCGTGGCTAGGAGATAATTGAAAAGGTTAACCTGTCAGTTTTATCTTATGTTATTTGTCGTTCTGCAGACTAAAATAGTGGTTGAGGACATCTATGACTGGCAAGATGGCACACTCACTCCAGTCTATTATGACCAAAAGGCCATGTTATCTGACAGTGCTGCTACAAAGCCCGATAGGAGGTTACCGGGAGCAGGGGCAGGCCAACGTCTGCCAATTAAATGTATTTGTAATTGCACTTGAACTGTATCAGCGAAGAAAAATGAATCAGCTGGGACATATGTTGCCTGCCTTTCCCCCTGACCCTCATTATGCTTCCTAGAATGACAATCCAAGCAGGCCTGTAGCCCAGGCAGACCACCCTTTTACGAGAGCCTAGATCTATGAGAGGGGGGGCTTTGGGGTTAAAATAACTCCACATCTTCACACAGAAAGCTTTGGAAATTGGAAGTCAGTTGACTTGAGTTAAATACACACACACACGCACACACACACACACATTCACGCACACATGCACACATGGAGACGGTGAGCCCAGGGACTCTGGAGGCAGATTGCTTTGCTGTCAGTGTCGGGGACTGTCAATAGCTCCAGCCAGCCATGGGCATCATCAGCCAGAGAGACGCAGGACTCACTGGCTCCACTGTGCTCCACAGCAGAGGCAACTTGTCAGCGTGATGCAGAAGGCCTCAGGGTTTGGGAGTTAAGACTCTTTATGAAACATACTGTACTGAGAGAGCTTTGCTGATGGCCTCTGGGCTGGTATGC
Organism: Chelmon rostratus; assembly: GCF_017976325.1. Lineage (NCBI taxonomy): Eukaryota > Metazoa > Chordata > Actinopteri > Chaetodontiformes > Chaetodontidae > Chelmon > Chelmon rostratus. Next base: position 24,170,494 of record NC_055660.1, on the reverse strand, counting down.
AGAGAGGGTGAAGCCAGGAGTCAGAGACAAGACAAGGGTAGAGCAAGAGATAGCCACTGAACGGAACGCTCCAGCTGAGGCAGGCCAGTGGAGTGGAAGTTTAACACAGAGGGCTGATGGGTTGATACCATCATAGCCATTTTTAGTTTGATCTCAAAATGACCTGCAGACGTCCATAAAAGTTAAATGTGGTACTTTTCCTGATGATTCAACAAATATTTAAACAACGACAGACATCAGCCGGCATAGCAAGGACCCACCAGGCAACTTTAAATCTTAATAACCCGTTAGGTTTGTTGTTAGGGTAAAAGGCATTGCACAAAAATAAACTAAGAATCTTCAGCTATTCACGACGTAAGTGTCATTAATGACAAGAGTTGTGCAAAATAATGCAGTTTTGCAATCAAGTGCAAATTAGGGCAGGAAATAATTCATAAGAATTACTGAGATTAGTCATTTGCTGTGAAGGCAGAGCGTGCAGGTGAATCTATTCGCCAAAATGTAACAAAATAAGGCTGAATTGTGTTTTTATCAAACAAAATAGACACTTTAACTTCAAGAAAAATTGAAACATTTGCTGTAGTTAACTTTCTATCAAGCAGTAAGATACTTCAGACTATGGGTTTATTTCCTAATTTGCTTTCTGTGTGTGTGTGTGTGTGTGTGTGTGTGTGTGTGTGTGTGTGTGTGTGTGTGTCCGTCCATCCATCCTCTCTCCATGAGAACCAGCCCTCTGGCCTTCCAGCTGAGTTCACAGATCCAAAGTCGAGTTAATCTGGTTTTACCTTTAGCTCCAAAAACAACACGGGGGTAATCCAGGAACAGCTGTAATCAACCATGAAACCACTGATGGCTGCATGCTAACTCGGGTCAGGGAGCACAACAGGAAGAGACCTCAGGAGAACATTGGGACATTGAACTAATAGTCAAAAATGATGTGGTGTGGAGATTTATTTACATGTTCTGCCCTGCTGATAGACATAATAGATTTATATTTTATATTGGAGTTTGTGACAAGTTTGAACTTTCTTTTGCTTGATTTTTATGATCTCTTCCTCTAAAAAAAATTACTTTTCACACACATCCATTTGCAGAAGTTGTTCTGCAAATACATGATTTGAAACGGCTCGAACAACAACAAATGGCCCGTCCGTTCACTGCTACTCTGTTCTATTCCATACAAATCACGAGTGTGCCGCTGTTTTCGGCAACAGGTCAAGGAATCTCTGGCTGATAGTGTATGTCTGAAGTGAAACCGTTTGGACCACTGTCAGCGAATCTCTGTCTCATCACACTGAGAACAATTATATAAGGAGGCTCTGGACACAGAGCGAGCGAGCGAGCGAGTGAGAGAGAGAGAGGGCAGAGGGAACAAACAGATGAATAAATGAGTTAAGTGGGGAGAAGGGAATTTGTGCTTTCATCGCCCCCACACCCCACACCCCACGCCCTCCTGTTGGACAGTCGAGTGTGTGCTATAAGTGCTCTCCCCCTTCTCCTTTCGCTTCACTGCTTCTACGCTCATCTCCCAATAGAAATCGCTCCATGGCATTAAATATGTAAAATTAGCATTTTAAGTAGAACACATTTCTGTGTCGCGCCCCACTCTCCCCCTCTGCCTGCCGCCCTGCCCTGAGCGCATAAGCCACACAAACTCATGCATGCATATGATATGCATTTGGTCATCTCCATGGTAACACCAGTGGGGGAGGGGAGGGGCTAAAAGACAGGGGGATGAAAAGGTGTAGTCATTGAAAGTAGATCAGATTGTATTTATTTTTTATTTAGTGAGTTTATTCAGGGAGTAAGTCATACCAGCACTCTGTTAATGTGAAGGGCTGAAGACCGGGACACACACACACACACACACACTATTTACACACACTTTTCCACTCTCCACTGCCTGCATACAAACTCATATGCACCTGGACTTCCCACCTTGTCCTCTTTGTAAATGATTTATCATTATCTTGGTGTGGCAAGTGTTAAAAGTTCCTGGAGAGGTAAGCATTTTGAAACAGAATCAGCCTATGAAGTTATTTTACTGCTGTTTCATCCACTTTGCAGATTTTCTGTCTATTAAGTTGCACACACTATAGTAGGTGGAAGCAGCAGAAGGGCTCTCTCTCGCTCTCTCTCTCTCTCTCTCTCACACACACACACACACACACACACACTCTCACACACTCACACACGCACAATGATCCATTTACTTTTGCCCTCACAATTCTGAGTCAAAAGGGCTATAAAGTGAAATGCCAGCATCTGTGGAGACAACTGGCCTTTGATACCCTGACACCCCAAGTCCACCTCTAATTCTACAACACCTAGTCCGACATACACGCTCGCACACACACACAAGAGCAGTGACCTTCTTCCTACTCAGTGTGCATGCATTTCCGATGGGTCACGTCACCCATTTCTCTGCATTTTACTGCAACATTTACTGTATATGGTAACAACAAACAGTCCACCTCAACTGCCCATAGTCCAAAGTGACATCCTTGAAATATTATGTTTAAAAACCAAAGAAGATTAATTTACAGTGATATGAAAACATAGAGGAACTCTTAAATAGTCACTTAATTATCTAATAATTTCAGCAGTATTATTTGGAAAACAAAACAATATAACTTATGCCATTTTGAACATCAAAAGAACAACACCATTAGAAGTGTTCCATTAATACCTAACCTAATGTTTTAATGAGTAGATGGAAGGTTCAATGTCATTCAGGCTGCTTCTGCAAAAACTTCCTGGGGCCGGAGGTATGAATGATGCACACACACAAGAATTACTTACAATGACTCTACTTTACACACAGAATTTGGTATCCATAAAAAACATAGTAATGGCATGTTGCATGAATATGTTTACTTCCATGTGTGTATTACACCATGCATGCACAAGATTTTTATGAGTCGACTAAGCTGGGAGTGATGAACAGTCGATTCATGGCAAAGAGAAGGAAAACATAAGGTAACTGGGGTGTTTAAATTCTGCCTTTAAGATAGTTTAGTCAGCTTCCTATATGGAAAACACAGCTACATTTACCTTAGTGGCTTCACTCAGGATTACATCCCAGCCCAGTCAGGAAGCAATCTGATTTCAGGCAATGCAATAAAGCAAAACCCTCCAGTGGGAATAGACTGAGTGGAGCAGGCATAACACTGGAGTTACGTGTACTGGCACAGAATGAAAACATATGAGATCATTTGAAGAATATGTTCATATTGAAGTGGTGAATCATAAATGCCCATTAGAAGATAATCCCTCAGTCATTTTAACTCCTAAAACAAAAAATACACTTAAAAACAGCATTTGTGATCATTTTCAGCGCCTGTTGCCGTCCACTGGATAACAATAAGCAGCTGACATGGCAAGCTATATAGAGCTGGATGTTTAAATATACAAGTCTGTTACAGTATGTTAACAGGAGTGTGGTTGACACAGTTCTAGAAAACAGCCTCTGTGCTACTTGGACACATCTTCAGTGAGTAACCGGGGGTGGTGGGGTGTTTCATGTCTTAAATCATCAGACATCCTCGCCCAGGCGACCCAAACGGTGATAATCAGCCCCCAACTTGTGTCCAAGTGGCACCCTGCTCCACAGATCCCCCTATCAGATCCACAGCCAATGTGAGGCCTGTTCAGCAGCCTCCACAATGTTTTTGGTGGCTCTTCACAGCAGTTATTCAGAAAAGAGATAAGATGAGACTTTGTTCATCTCCAGCTGCGAAAATTTGAGTGTTACAGGCAGCAGGCGATGGCAGTAGGAATAACAACAGAACAGAAAATTACAAAATAAAAGTTGACTATATCTATGTACATTTTATACAAGAACTATAAGAAATATAAAAGAAAAAGTATATATTGCCACACAAGAACTATGAAAAAATATTGCCTTAAAAAATATACTGCCAAAAACTTCACGAGAAACTTAGTTTTAACATAAATTGCACATGGATTGAATTGGTTACCCACATGGCGTGGGCAGATAAGTTTAGTCCAGTGTTTACTCATATGTGTTTAAAAAAGTATATATGCAGAGGTTGAGTACTTCAGAGAATGAAAAAGTAATATTGCACAAGATATTTTGTGTATGTGATTGCAGGCTGAAGTAAACATAAATCACACATCAGTGCAAAAGACAGTCTGAATATGGAAACCAGTGCTACATTAAGCATGCTGGAGTTGAACACTCTGACAGCTGTTGGTATGAAGGACCTGTGGTAGCGTTCCTTCTTACAGGGTGGAGGCAGCAGTCTGTTGCTGAAGGAGCTGCAGAAGGCCCCCACTGTGTCATGCAGAGGGTGGGAGGGGTTGTCTTCCTGTACAGGGCATCTGTGCTGGTGGACCAGTCCAGTTTGTTGAGGTGGACACCCAGGTATTTGTACTCTCCCACACTCTCAATGTCCAAACCTTGGATGTTCACTGATGTGGTCTGTGGTACTTTCCTGTTACCATCTCCTTCATCTTGCTGGTGTTGATATGCAGGTGGTTCAGTCCACTCCAGTCGACAAAGTTAGTGATGACTTCCCTGTACTGTACTTCCCTGTATTTAAAGGACATTGAGAGTTTGCTGTGATGAATGGCCAGCAAAGCCCTGTAACTGTCTTACAGTGGCCTCTCCAGCCATTGCTCCTGCACTCTGCAATAAGATCTGTGTATGTAGCCCTTTTGTGCTCATTGGTTTCTTCAATCCGGTCTTCCCAGAGGACAGTAAGTTCCAACCAAACCACTTGCTTTATAGACAATGTTAAGAGCAAGTCTGGATGGAGCAGAGTGATTGGAACCAAGAAGCCCTTCCTAGGAGCTAGGCTGGTTGTTGTGCCTTGGTGACAGTTTGGGAGCTTGCTGATTCTTGCTGTTTCTTTGCTCTGCCAGAAGACTGGCACCTTGAAGCACATACCACTGATCCCATGATCAAATACTTAAGTTTGGCGGACACAGTCAGCACAGCGGAGTACTTGCCATGCCACAGCTAGCAGGTTGGCTGGGCTTGGGGCCACGTCATAGACTGATTGGATTAGAAACTTGATGCACAATGGTTTGCCTCTCCAGAGCTCTATCCAGGCGATCTAGGGAATTCTGAACATAATTCATTCAGGGATGATGTTTTTTTTATGTTTTATGGAAATGCTGTAGTTTGATATGAGAATAATTGCTCAGGATGGGGTTCTATGTAGTGAACAGCTGATGCTACCTGCTCCAAGGTCTTCTGCATCATGAGATCCATCTTGATATCCTTTCAGCTGTAGTCATGATTTTACCATACTGTAGCACAAACAAGTCTCATATTGTTGCCCTAAATTCAATAATATGAGAATTAAAATAACCCTGGAGATGTGAACAAGCCATAGGCTGTTGGGGTGGAATATCATTAAATATCCTGAGGTGGTTGTTCATGATAAACTGCTTTAGCACTGTTTGATCATATTGTCATATTGCAAAAGCAAGCAGAGACAACTAGACTTTCTGGCCCTTGGTGATTTGCATTCAAGCCCAAGCTTTTCAACATTAACAATGGCTCTATGACAGAGTGACAGCAAGCCAGCATGCACCGTATCAAGACCCTGAAGCTGAAGCAGCTAATAGAGTTCAGCCATTAATAATTTTATTATTCACCGTGTTTAATAGAATTTTTTTTTTATGATATCATGCAGAGAGACAGTCAGACTTATGGTCATAAACACACAACCCTAAGCAGAACATGTTGAGCACAAAAAGCATGAGCAACTTATTCAAATGTTCCAGTCAAGCTAATTCTGATGTTTCATTAGTGTATAAACTTAGTCATGAGTGCAGTCGGTGTCCCGCGTGGAACATTGATTTGAATGCAGTATTCATGTGGCTGACACGGTGCACTCATCACATCGTGACATATGTGGCATTACTAATGCCTTGGCAGGCAAAGCCTAGGCTGTATAAGGGCACTGGTTCATAATGTGCGGCATCACATATTTAGCAAGATCAGACATCAGTTTTTTATTAGGCCATGAGCCAATGGACGCCACATAAGAATTGCACAGTGGCAGCCTTCATGTCTACGGTTGTAGGTGAAACACTGCAGTAACCGATGTGAAAGTGCTTTGCACCAGATTGCAACATTTGTTTGGGTTGAACCATGTATATAACATCCGCAGCAGCTCATGTGATATCCTGTTCAGTTCATGTGTTGGATGAAAAACCAATATGTGCACAGAGTAACCAGCTTATTGGGTAAAGCTATACAGTGTGATGCAATCAAACAGCAGCCCTGCAATAAATCCTTGTCTTGTGCTGTTCATTTTCTGTTGACAGTGTTCACCTCTACGATAATTTTAGGCCATAGCTATTGCCGTGTGTATTGGATTGCATTATTTTGAACTGTTTCAAATACGTTGTCCCCTGGCGAGGAGGCAAAGCTCCTGTCATTGAAACGAACAGAGGAAGCAACTTCCTGCTGCTAAGTATGTAAAGGCCTGAGAGGAGAAAGCATTAGACGAGTGAGCGGTGGGTGTGAAGTAATTTTATGCTCTTTGTGTTTCCTGCACACAGCAGCAGCGTGCGCGCACACTCACACACACACACGCACACGCGTGTACACATTAACCATGTGTTTCTATTTTACCGTGTGTGTATGTGCGTGTGCGATAGCCCCCTGCTTGACTTTCCATCTCTGCAGGTCTGTATGAGAACCAGACGCTGCAGACGAAGATCATTACAGCCTCATTCATTAGAGTCATCATTTAACTTCAGATCTGCCCTCTGTCCAGCCACTCCCAAGACCTCCGTTGTCTCACACGCGTACTCACACATGCACACACGTTGACACAAACAAGACAGCCAACCCCGTCGTCACACATACGCACACATGTCGACACACACAACAGCCCCCAACCCCTCCAGCTCATACATGACGAACCCAACGTGTTTGATTCTGGGTGTATTTGTGTGCCTTTGTGTTGTGTTTTTCTGTTTTATGCATGTTCCCATTTTTCTTAAAGTCCTAAAAATTGAAAAACAAACTCCCAATCCAGCAACAAAAAAACTCAAAATAAACTTTGGCAGGCCTTTCCGTCCGAAGCGCCCACATAATCAATCATAACCGGGGCGTACAAATTCATCAGCTTGGATCCATTTTGCTGTAGTTAGAGATCAAAAGGTTGCAAGTTGACTATAGGAAGTCCAGGTACTAACCCAGACTAATTTATCTAACATGGGAGAGATTTCGCCCCCTGAGGAAACAGGGACATGGTTTTTCTCCATCACGTTGAATATCCTCGATGAGGCTCGAGGGCACTTAGTCTTGCCGCAGCATATCCTGTACGCCGTTTAACATTCCATTGATCAGATTAATTGCAGTTGATTGTGTCCTGTGTGAGGAAGCCTGTGAAAGTACACATTTAACTGAAATAATTTATAAGACGCATGAGTTACAAGATAGGATGTTTTTTGTTTGGGCCTTTGGTTACGAGGTGAAATCCAAGCGTGGACTAAGTTATTTCTGTTCTATGGATTTGTGTCAGATTGGAAATACCTAATTACTATTTCAAAGATTGCTGACAGGTTAATGTACAATGTCTTCACTTTGGTTTCTTCATGACTTTTGCCACCTATTCACTCAGCTCTTTGACTGGGAATGAGTGTCAACACTTTACCTTTAACTGTGCCAGATCTTGCCCAAAAATAAAGTTTCACCCTCTTTCTCTTTCTCTTTCCCGCTAGGTTGCCAAACTCTTCTTCGGCATTTATTGAATTTGTCAGTTTGTGGGTCTCTTAACCTTCTCTCTTTTTGACTTGCGCACACATGCACACAACACACACACACACACTACCTTTCTCTGCAATTATGAATAATTGTTACTGTTCAAATGTGTGTGAGTCTGGAATCCCCTGGTTCTCCTCACTGCTTGAGGGGGCAGTCACCTCTGCTGCATTGGTTTCAAGTGTGTGCATGTTCACACGCACACACACACACACACACTCACAGTTTGCACATTAAATGAAAGGGCAACATTCAGGAAGTGGCAGCACTTTGAAGACGGCATTTCATGTTTCCAAGTGTGGAGCACTTACTGCAGGTCAGACTGAGGGTCTATTAGGCCTCTCATATTCATTATGGAGGGTGAGAGGCGAGAGATCCAGGGAACAACTATACCCCCTAGTTACCATGACCCCTGGACCCAGGATGTTTTTCTGTTGGTTTTTGGTTGTTAACTCCTCAGGCCTTGGAAGAGAATTCACCATATACAGGCTACAGTTTTGAGTTGTGCTCATGGAGAGGCCGAATAAGGTTCAGGAGGAGAGACTACTCAAAATATTCATCACTGCGGTGTGTTTTCAGATCGTGATCCCTGCATGAAACCAATATTAGAAGAAGGTTTGGTATTTTAGAAACAAAAGGGAGCCAGAGGCAATGGCCGAGAACATTTGAAAGACGGTGGTGAAAATCATAGTGATGATTATTATCCAGACATCGAGGGAAAAGCAATTTCAATTCGCTGCCTGAGGATTAATGCCAGTGAGTATTTCCTCAGTGTGCTTTGTGTGATTGCGAATGTCTTCCAGGCCCCTCAAATGCACCATTACTATGCAGTAAAATATATCTGTAAGAGCCTTTTCGTCTCCGTTACATGCTGGCAAACATGCCAAAACATGCAACGCTCAATCTCACATAGTCACAGAAACTTAGACGTACATACAGCAGATCAAACACACACACACACCTCCCGAGCCCCTTCAGGGACGATATTCTACACCGCAGGCCAAAACACATATCCTTACTGATGCAGTATCACCAAGCCCTTGTCATGCACACTACCTGGAGCGTCTGTGCGTGTGTGTTCAGCAGAAACGTCAGTTTAGACTAAGGTGATCGGCCAGCGCCGACCCAACGCCGGCCCCGCGGGAGTATCCCAGTGTCCCGCTGTCCCGCTGTGGGAAAGCAGAGTGTTGGATGGGGTATCCCGTAGCGCCGGCCTGGCTCCTGGGCAGCAGACAGCTAAATCAGTCACAGATTGGATTATGAACGGCAAGTTATGAATACATCTTTCTTAGATTGCGCTCACAGGAAAACACAAGCAGCCGTGAACGTGCCGAGGCTATTTATTATGACTCCCATTACAACGTAGACATAACACGCACGCCAGCCCCCAGATTTAAACCCACTGAACACTCTCACTTTTTAAGGTGTTTTTTTTTCTGTGCACTGATCTTGTCTTTGTTTTGTTTTTGTTTTTTTTGTCTTTGTTTCATCAAGTTTCTCTCTCCCTCGCTATCCTTCTCTCTCTCTCCCCCCTTTCTTTCTCTGTCTTTTCTCTCTCTCTCTTCTCCTCCTTTCTTCTCAGCCCCCAGGTCATAGACTCAGTTTCAAAGTGTGGATTCTCATCTGAAATCTATTGCAATCAGCCCAGCGCTGGACATGAAATACAGGCCTGTGAGATCCGATACATGTGTGTGAGCATGCCTGTTTGTGTTCAGATGGCTTTTTGTTACGGTTTCAGTACAAAATAATCAATGGGACACCTGGTAGAGTGGCTGTGAAACATGTAAGATGATGCATTATTCACATTTGGGCACTCTGACTGTTGTCATGTTTATTGGATACGCTACGCTGCCTTTTAATGTTATTTTGCTACGTGGATAAGAACTACTGCTCTTATCTCGAAATAAAATGCAGCCAACATAATATTAAACAACAGCCACCATTTTTGTGCTTTTATTTAGGATTTTATTTTAATATATTTGTAATGTAATGTTTTTTTCTTTTTACCCAAATTGTATAATTCAATTTTGACAGATAAGTGTTTAAGGAGCCCTGGAGAGGCACACACTCGCCCAGGCAGCTAAAACTAACTCAATGTAATACAGCAGCCCTGCACGAAATCCTACCCTCACTGATATAAATGGGTTTTTAGTAGCACGATGAAACCTGCAAGTTTCAATGTTTTTAGTGCATTGTTGTAGTTTATATGGACTTTATGGCAACCGTATAAAACATGTAAATGCAAACTACATGTGCTTGGAATACCTTCACACCAGGTACAGCATTATGGGTATGCTTGTGCTGTTGATGATTGACACATTCATTTTAAAAAATGGTTTAACTTCCCGATTAATTTCTTTACAGATTTTCCAAAATTGTAAATAGAAATTTAAAAACATGGAAGGAATAAAGGAATAAAAGAAATATGGTGCAGTGTCTTATGTTGAATGTCACTCAGACCCCTGTCAAAACTCAAGCCTCTAAAGTTGAAATAACAGCGCCATTGTTGGGTGGATTATTTCTCAGTGGGGCTATTTTGACTGTCATCAACTTCCGTAAGAAGTTGTTCAGTCATTATTGAGATTATAGCAATATATATATGTATTGTGTGTGTGTGTGTTTTTGAGGTTGTGTGAAGGTGGCTTTTGCGGATATGTATGGCTTTATTTGTGTGTGTGCTTCTTGTCTGTGGGGCGCTGATCCCCCATGCAGGGTTTTGAGTATCCGTCCTGATCACCAGGAGCTGATAAGATGAGTGTAGTTGTAGTCTTTCATCGCCCTGGATGAAACATTCCTTTCTAATGGTTTGGATCAGCCTCACAGGCTGTTAACACGGGTTAGATGAAGACACTCGGAGCTCCGTGTCCACTGGCCAAAAAAGCCCAAACAGCGCCATTTTTGCTTTTGAAGGCAGACACTTTTAAAAAACAAAAAATAAACTGAAAAAAAGATTGTTTGCAAAGATAATCCTGATAAATAGTTATGGCTACAGTTATAACCATTTGTATTTATTTTCTTTAATTCCAGACTTAGAATATTATTCTCCACATATTTCCTGCCATACTCTTAGTCTTTTATTAGTAACTGGTCTCCACAATCAATGTAATAATGAGCACCATAAAGTTAAACTCAAAACATTACAGTTTAGTTTGCCGACAGCTTCTCTGAAAGTTTCCCCGTCTTGTGTTTCTAAAAGCACAGCGGGATTACTTTGTAGTCTTTGTCCATCGCCCCTCGGCCCGTGTGCCAGCCGAGTTAGGAAAAGGCCAAACCAGTTCTCTGCATTGTTAACAACATTTAATCAAAGCTCAATCAAAATAGCTGCCTTTCTTCCCGTGCCTGGCCGGAGGTAAAATATGTCTGTCGGAGGGAGTCTTGTCTCCGTCCGCTGACAGACGACCCAAAGAGAGGGCTCAGTATGTTCTTATCTTCATCTAACCCTCCTGTCAAATCAACCTGCACATGAAAGAGAGACAAGAAACACCCCCTAAACTAAACTGTGCGGCCCATCATAGTCTCCACGACCTAAATAATCCGAAAGAAGAGACAACTCCCCTTTTAAGTTTGAGGTTTCATATGTTTTACTATACGTTCAGTGTTATTTCACAACGGTCTTTGATTCCCACATTGAAGAGCTTCAGTTTTTGACACGTGGTTTTTCATTTTCCTTTTTATTTCCAGCTAATTCACTTGAGCACAAACAATAGATGCGCTGGTTTCAGCGCAGATAGTGTTACCCATATGGGAATGGTCAGACTTACAGCTCAAGTTCCCAGTCCATAAGATGACCACTCCAAGTATCAATCACAGCATCTAAATGACTTAAAAGAGCCATATTGATTACCAATACAGCCTCATAAATCAACACGCAGAGACTCTCCTTCTCTCTCTCCGTTATTCGCTCTCTTTCACACATGCACATACTCTCGCACACACACGGACCTTATGAAATCATAACAATAAATCTGGTGGAGGGGTTTCACGGGACGGGACAGCGCGATGCAGATGAAGTCACTCTCAGGCTGCCTGTAACCTGATAAACGATTAGAGACTAAGAGAATCAAAGTGGAAAAGTGTGATGAGGAAAAAAGCTGGATGACAACAAGATGCTAATGAAATGTTCAGTGTGTTGTAATTAAAGTCTTTTTCCCACAACAGTCCAGCATCCACTGTCTGTTTTCATTTTTATTCTGTGTACAAAGTGATGGGTTTGTCTCCTTCACTCCGTAATGGGACACATGTTCCTCTGCTGCTTGGCCAGAGGGCATACATGGAAACTCTGCAGCAATAAGAGCATTGCAGACGTGAAATGTGTTTTATTCACTTATTTATTTATCCCCACAACACCCTTGCAATATTGATTGAATCAAGAAGATGCCGCAGCATTTTTAAAAGCTTTTGAGAGATCCAGAGAGCAGGAAACACCTCTTTGATCGCTTCAGGTTGAATCTGCACAGTATTTAAGATGGAGCACCATTTGTTTTTCTTCTCCTTTTTGCTTCTTGTGGCGTGTGTACTATTTCTGTTGGTTTGCTTTTTTGCGTGAAGGTTTACTTTTTCACCCTCTGGTTTGCTGTGTAAGTACAGGCTGCACACTTTTCAAACAACAAACACGACAAGCTCCGTGCAATAAAAGTATCCCATCTAATATTTATCAATACAACTCTACCTACACTCTGTGAATTGAGTTGTGTTCAGCCACTCAATTTAGTGTGAAGATGGAGAGCGGGCAGAGTGCTGAATTCTGATGGTATTTTTAGGTGGTAGAACTTGTGCAGTTTGTTTACTGCAAAGCAGAAATGCAAACAGAAATGTAGCTTATTCTGTTGGATATCAGGGTTTGCAAAAAGGACGTGGTTCTTTATTTTTCTCAATGCATTTCATGAAATTACCAAAAACAAAAATATGCTATATACTTCCACTTTGTTTCAAGCCATATGTGTGTGTGTGTGTGTGTGTGTGTGTGTGTGTGTGTGTGTGTGTGTGTGTGTATAATTTATGTTTGTATAATTTATATATTTATATGTGTATATGTCTATGTATACATACATATACATATGTGTGTGTCTTTGTATAAATACATATACACACATGCATATACACATGTGTATACATATACATGTGTATACATACATACATCCATAATAGACACAATATGAGCCCATAAATTGCAATGCGAATTTGCTGGCAATGAGAAATTAATAAAAGGGCTAGGACTAAATTTGGAGGACATTTGAGGAAAATTCTAGCTTGTGATTTTGATGACCAATATGGTGAATGTGGTTAAATTTGTGATTATTTTCTATAAAATAAACCACAGTACTTTATTTGTGGTCTCCCTTAAACAGGACTGTACTGAGCATTATCACCCAATGATTTTATACAGAACAATTAGTGCCGTACCATTTTCAAAAGAACAGATCCTTTGGGTGAAGCAACTGAACTGAGACACTTCCTGAAACAATAATCAATCAGTTCTTTTGATCTCTCAGTCAGTTGTGAGCGAGCCTGCATGGACGCACTCACTCACGTTCGCAGAAGGACTGGGGTGTGTTTAAGGCAGACAGCTCATTCGGGTTGTTAACATCTAGCTGCAACGACTTAGCAACATTGGTCTTGACCCACAATCTAAATATATGACTTTATCTACATTGATATTATATGCATAAGCTAACATTTAACATTACCGTGCACATGCACACACGTTATTGTTTTGAAAAGAGATCAATAGTAAGGATACGTTCACTGAACAGAGTGTTGTATAGTTTACGATACGTGGTGAAACCTTCTGTATGAAAAATGTTTGAGAAGCTTTCACTGCGAGGGAACGGTGCATGTTCAATGATCCTTTCACTGAACATGCTGCACAGTGAGTGTGAGCCCTGAGTGACAGTCGCTCAAGCCCACCCCTCTCCCGCTCCCTCCCTCTCATAACTTGAATTCTCGAAGTACAAGTAGTATTTTATTTAATGGTAGGTGTCATGAAAATATTTGTGTTATACATAATAGGGTAGGACTTTATTATAGAAGCTTTCAGTCTGTAAATGATATCTTTATTCAGCTAAATTGTCAGCTAACTGGCTTATTTACAACAATGCTTATTCTGCAATGTTCAAACATATGACAGTCAAAAGTGTCTTATTTATTGATAAGAGTTGCACAGTCGGCAGCTCTGTTTACCGGCCATCTGTCGACAACTACCTGTTTTAAAATGGATGTGAGCGTTCACTGAATCACCACTCTGCTGTCTTTCTACGAACAGCAACAACACACAGCCTCCTCTTAATTTTGTACACACAGGGTGGTGTTCCCCTTTCATAAAACTATGTTTGTGACAGCAGTGACGGCTGTCATTAGAGCCACTTAACTCTCACATGTAAGGCTCATGAAAACACTGTTTTAAGTTATACTTCAAATTTGGCTCTCATCATTTCAAAATTGCACTGTTTCAAATAGTGAGTTTTATTTATAATCACTCAGCCCTGTCACCAAGTTTATCCTTTCACTCAATCCACATCCAAACTATGTAGTCTTAAATAACTCTGAATGCACTCAATTGTAATATGACAACCTTCCTGGTCTCCCGTCCATCTCCTCTCCTCTTATGTTCATCGTTGTCTTTCTTCTGATTTCATATCCTCAGTCTAAACTGCACCTTTGTCTGGCAGTTGTTTAACAGTTCCTCACTCGCTCTCTGCCCTGTCAGCGGGGATGAGAAGACTTGGCTGCACTTTTCTTCTCCAGGCAGGGCAAGTCCCATTAAATTTGCATTATGTTCAAAGACGCACACATGCAAATGCTCTCACACACAGGAACACAGAGCAGTATTTGTGTCTGCGTTAAACGTATTCTCACAAACACACTCCAGCATCCATAATCCCTATTGACATTTCTATAAAACGCAGTAAACTTTATTCATGCGCCTTACGAGACTGAGATGAGTGTATTCAACTTCATTGCCTCTCTTATTAACACAGCGTCCGTTTTTCCTGTCCCTGTTCTCTTGGTTGTCCTCCACCTGGTTTTCTTTACATCTGCTGCTCAACCTCACTCACTCTCTCTCTCTGCCTCCACCCGCCTACCCACCCCCGGTCATACGGTCCGGCTCTCTCATGTGGAAACATGAGAGTCAGTCACTTCTCTGGCTCTCTCATTGCTCAGCGAGCCTGCACGTTACAGTAGTTACGGCCAATTTCAGTGTTAGCAACGCTGTCATTGCTTATGATAGCTTTGCTAATAGATTTGCTGTTGATTAACGAGAATAAGGGATCTGAGTTCAACCATTATCAAGTATGCCTATTTATGGTTTTGACATATTGGTTTCCGCAGAGCGTCCAGTTTACTATGGTCATTATTCAGCCAGGCCCGCTCTGCTCGCTCACTTACTTCTCTGGGACGAAACTGGAAGTGTTGCACCAATTTTATGTAATCTCGCAGTAACGATTTAGGGTTGCCTATGCCAAGAAGAGGTGAATATTACACCCCGAAGAAGTGAACCCGGGTTGAAATTAGATTTGTATTCTCAAAGTATGGAGTGATGAATGATTAATCAGGCTTTTCTAAAGGAAACATCATGAATAGTTGAGACTTACAGCTGTATACAATACTGAAGGCAACAGGGGCGTGGGAGAGTGGAAGTGTGAGAAAGGCCCTCAGAGACCTGTTCCTGTGTTGTGAAAACACAGAGACATATCACACTGGATGCTTAGATGTGACGCTGCCAGAGAAAGTAGGAAAGAAACAGTAGAGTCCACAGTCGAGCAGCTTCGTGAAGTTGCAGTGTACTTAGAGGCACAGCGGTGCTTTGAGCTGAAAGCTACCATTAGCATGCTAGCATTCTGATGTTTATCAGATATGACGTCTTCTGTATTTACCACTGCAATTTAGTACGTTAGCATGCTAACATTTGCTGATTAGAACTAAATTGTGACCTGATGATGGCGCTGGATTAAAAGACAGCAGGATTCATCCTCTGGGGACCACGAGTGTCCATCCAGAAAGTAGACAGTCCATGGCATGCAGCTAGCATGGCTAAAGTGTTGTCGTTGTGTGTTTGAATTGTGGCTCGACACACCAGTGTACACAGTGCTGCAGCACAATGCCTGTGCAAAATCTGACTCTGCTCGGACACGGTGTTGGAGATAGAGTGTAATCCCAAAATGTTGTAGAATAGTTGAAATTCATATTGGGGCTCCGTGTAAAGTATGCAAACATGCACTTGGCTGTAAACACACGTGAAGGCGCACACAGATCACAGAGTGGGATGGTATGAGAACCTGCAGTCCATTCTGTGCTCCAATTTGAGCGTCTGATCTGAGCAGAGCAGACAGGCGAGAGCAGCGTGCCCTAGAGTCATGTAAAATGCAAAGGAATATACTACTCTATTAAAACCTCCTGATGGCGGAGGGGCAACACACACACACACACACACACACACTAGCAGACACATTCTTATGTTTATACACACATGAGTGGAATGCACTTACGCTTATTGTTCAGTCTGCAGCATCATAACATCCAGACACCAGCACTTAGTAATTGTTGCTTATGAATGGAGCACATTCACATTAACTTCCTGCAGGTTTGGATGCAGGAATATCACAGCTCTGTGCTTGATAGCGCAGTCTGTCTTTCATCTTTTCAATTACCATAAAGAGAAAACTGTATTGTTGACCCACAGAGAAGGTGTGCTTTGTTAACTAACTTCACGGCACCTCGTCCCAGCTTGTCATCTGGTATCTCTTCCACAACGCGTCTGAGTGCACTCCTAAGTGTACTTAACTCCAGTGAGTCCACATGTTCTCGTTTCATTATTAAACCCTCCCAACAGACTATCAACTTTTTATTCCGCCTGCCGCCAGAAGTTGCCTCTTTCAAATGTTCTCCAGCACTCATCTGAGCCTCTAACCCCAAACGACGCTTTAAAACACTTAAGTTTGAAACTGCCCCTCAAAGGTAGGACAAAATATTTACTTTGAGGCAGGGGTATTTTTTCTGTCTGACAATGAGCAGGCTTTATGCCTCTTAAGTAGCCAAAGTGCCGGGAGTAGCGCAGCTCTGAAAAGCGAGATCTCAGATGACGCGTTCCTTTATCATCTCCAGAAGAGCCGGGAGACGCTTTTATGAGACATGCACGTTATTATTGATAGACAATCTCAGTGCTGCAGGGCAAAAGTAGTTAAAGTCAATTTAGGACGCATGTTCATCTCTATTCTGTCCTTTTAATTGGTGTGCAGCGTAGTGACGAACATTGCATTGCAGTTGCCTTGGTGAGCCAGGGGTTAACCAGGGTTGCCTCAGTGCTTTCTAGTGTTTCACAATTCAATCGAGGCTGAATTGTAGCAGCCAGTGTAGAGATTTCTCTGGTTACATGTCCCACATAAGCACGTCTGCACACATACTGTACATAACATCACAAATATTCTCTCTGACAGACAACAAACACACACACACACACCTCTGTATGTATACAAACACACCGACACAAAACATCTTGAGGCTGATCCCAGGTAACGATGTACAAGACAAACGGTGAATCTCGGAGCTCTCCCGAGGCTTCGGTGCGACTATTTTTGGAGTCGGTGCTCATTTCGCCTCATCTCCTCTGACTCTCTCTTACCGCTGACAGCTTGCTCCCTCTTTCTCATGCTTCCCTAAAACACTTGCTCACCCCGAGCCACTTGTTTATCAGTCTAATGTTTGTTCTTGTCAGGGACAATATGTTCTCTCTCTGCAGCAGTCTACTCAGTTATTCTTCATCTGGCCCCTGGGCTGTTCTTCGTCTGCCCGCGTCCCCAGACACCTCTCCACTGACCAATGGAGGGCTTTAACTGTTTATGGCTGTTAGGTGCAGGCTTCATACGAGTAAATTAGGTAATGGGGTGCACAGGGTCCTTCGGGGGGAAATGTTAAGGCATTTTGTAAACGTTGATTGGAGCAGGGCTGCTTTGTGACATCAAACAGGGATTATGAAGAAGTCATTATAAATGCAGACGTTTTTGTTTCCCACATGAATAGATTATGGTTAGACTGTGAAACTTTAGCTGTTTTCTTTTTGTATCCCGAAAAGGAAAATAAAAATCACCCAACAGGAATTTTGCTGAAAGCATCAGTACAGAGTCCCATTTGAGGCATCACAAAAGCTTGCTCGGAAGCTTCCGGACCAAGAGGAATTTTCCTTTTTCATTTCCCTTCACTTGGGATGCGATTTCACACCATTAGCCCCCCCCCCCCCACCTCTCCCACCTCACACCACCCCTGGACCATAAATATTTCAGCCTCTCAATCTATATTCATTATAAAACACATGCCCAATGCAGTATGTGGTTGTGAGGACACAGGGCTTTTATTTATTCATCTTATTTATTTATATTTCTTTCCTGAGGGCGAGACGTTGGTTTCTATCCATCTGTGCTGATTGCTGGCTATTACAGAGCACTTAGAGCCTCTCCTGAACTGGCCAGAGGGGAGCACAATCCTCGAGAGATCCGCTTGCTTCAGGGCTAAGAGGTGTGTTTGTTGCGTGTGCTTTCATGGGCAGTAACAGAGAATTATCTCAAGAGTGATAGCAAACACAAAATATCTGGAATGAAAGACCAAAAAACCTCAGTTATGTTGTAGTTTCTCACAGGATTCTCATTGTTCTCATTACAGGACTATTTTTTGTCATGTTCAATAAATAATCTGCACATTAAGTGTACACTCTCTCTGCTCCTCTTATGTAGCTGTGTGTGCTTAAGATGTCCCTGGTGATGTTCAAGTTTCTTTACATAGTCAGTCACCTACCCTCTTCCTCACTTTGTCGCATCATCTTCTGCGTTAGTGCAAAATGCCATGAATCCTGTTTTTAGACATTTTTAGAATCCTTTAACCAAAGCTTCATTAACCTTTAACTACAAAACTTATCTTTAATCCTTTTTAGATACATACATGCATGTATGTGTCATATGAGGTCTTGTTTGAGCTGCAAGACTGCTGGCTTGCAGGAACTTTTGTTTTCACGAATGCTGCGGACATGTAGACTTAACCCTCTTGATTTTTTGCTGGGTTGTCAGTAGGCTCTTTTAGATTCAACCGAATGTCTCCGTCCTCCGGATTTCCGGACCCAGTTCTATTATATAATATAGTCCAAGGCCTTGGCAAGTGTTCAGACCAAAAATAGCACTCCATTAAAAAAGAAACAAACACAAGGATCTGCATATTGCTTCAGGTACAGATGAGAAGATGAAACACAATCCATGAAGTTCAGTTTGAGTAACAGACCTGTGAATTTCAGAACTTTGGATTTTAAGAAAAGTTGACATTGCAAAATATTCTACCTATTCTGTTCTAACAATTTGCATTGGCAAAGGTTGATCCAGGTTAAACTTTTTGTCACATTGATATTAATTTAATTCGTTGGCTTTAATAGCCTTTTTTTTTTTTTTTTGCCAGAGTGTGCAACTGTGTCAAGACCTCCACCGTGCTGCCAACGTAGTGCCCACGCACAAGGCTGATATTAGTCTTATTCTTACTAAATGCTTGGACAGCTATTCCTTGTCGCGCAATGTTGTAGGATACATGGGAGTAAATGCTAACTATAATGTACGCAATGATGCTACGATACGAACTAAATTAGCGTTCAGTACGTAGTGCTAAATCCTTCAGCATGCTGTCTGTTACAGCAAATCCAGAGCCCTCTACTGAACAGTGAACACAGTAAATATGTACCGTTCACATTTGAACTGATACCAGTAACTGAAACGGTACCTTCTTTCAGTACTTTACTCTCTGTATAATAACAAAAATGTAATTTCAGTTGTAAATGAATAAGAGCAAACTTATCAATTTCAACATTATTTACCACACAAAATACAGTCCTTCCCTATCTCAATCTTTCCTCCCTGAACCCATCCCTACAACCTCCAGCCTGTCACAGTCTGTCAACAACGCGTAGTGTGAGACTGCTGTTTTGTGTGTCAGAGGAAGCACATGTGATTTTGTTGTTGACATCACTACAGAAGTGCTTGCCTAGTGTAATATTTCCCTGTAAATAGTATTAAATTCACATAATGTTGGTTTCATACTAAGGTTTTGGACATACTAAAAAATCTCACATACTGTTTGAGCGTACTAGTATGTTGGTTAGGAATTTTGGATGCAAAATGTTGTGTAATGCTAGCAAAAATGCTAAGCTAATGTCAACCAAGACTGTGAAAAAAGCCTATTTATCTCCAACAACAACTTATTCAAATGGCTAATTTATGACCTGAAGATGTCGATTAAGTTGACGATGCCTCACTTAGTGTTTCTTCGTCCATGGAGGGTTCAGTTTCTTTAGCGATGTCTGCAGGCGTGCTAGCGTTAAGCACTACAGGGGACGAAGCTTTCAGGCTTTCAAACACGATACACTCTTCAGCTTTTAGATGTATTTTGTTTTTAATCAGGTGTTTCCTCAGGTTTTGCATGTTGCCCTGGTCAGCTTCACATTTCTCGTTACAAATATTGCAGCTGCTTGCGACCAATTTCAGCTTGCCTTTTCCCTGAGGCAATGTGACTTGAACAAGCTGCAGGGGAGGCACACTTTCTCTCTCTCTTTCTCTGCATACATAGTTACTCACCCACCGAGACGTGCTCTCAGGTACCAAAATTTGGCACTGATTGATTTAACTTAAATCAGTACTCAATAGTACCAATGTAATTTGGTTAGTACCAGGTTCAGTACCCAACCCTAATTAGCACCACTGACTACGTGTGTCTGACCATATTGAACAACTGGCCATTTTCTTCTGCTTGTTGCTGGAATCGGTTGTCTCTATGATTTATCTTTGAACTGTCCACACCAGCTAGCCGCCTGGTCAGCAGCACCAGTAGCCAGAACGTCAGAGACTGATCCTCCAGGCTTCACGGTCGGAAGCCCGCTGTGTTACAACAATGTTGCTGGCTGAGTGTCTTGGCTCGTTCTGCTGGAAGAGCTGTCAATCTAACTGAGAACACAGTAGCGTTCAGTCAATGGCTGTACAGTAACTTCTTCTTCCTTCTTATTAAAAAGTGCAGTATCACCACTATAAATAAGATGAAGTAGTCAGTGTTGGAGCTGAATCAGTGAATACTTTGGATACTAGCTGCAATACCTAAAGCTTTCAAGTCAACACGTCATATGCTGTCATATATGTGCTGGAAAGCTGAACTAGTAACCTGTCTTTTTTCAAGGCAAAGGCACTGGTAGGTGAGTCTCACAGGAAATTCCCTTTAACATCAAACACAACACGTTTCTTTTTTTCTCTGCATTTAAAAGTAATCAAATTTGGGACAAGAGTAGTTGGCAATGTCCTGGTCTTTTCCAGTCCAGACCTCTTGTACCCCTTGTCCTTCAGTTTTTTGTCCACCCATCAAGATGGTGAATTGTTTAGGCCTTCATTGGATCAAATGCAACAGTACTGGAGTAAAAACTTGCAGGACATGCGGCGTTTGGGGACCAGGTTTCACTGCAGCTATTTATTCAGCAGCATCCACTGAAGCTGCAAATGGCAGTAGGCCAGAGTCTGCCTGGTCTCCTGGGCGTTACTGTGTGTCATGTCACTATAGAGGCATGCGGGTCATCTCCGATACACGCACAGTGCATGTTCTGCTCTGCTTAGATCTGGATGACCGCATCTTGTGGTACAACACCATCGAGGTGTGCATGGGAAGGCTGGATGAGGCTTTGTAGTTGAAGGTGTATGTGGCCTTCCTTGTTTCTGTGTGTGTGTGTGTGTGTGTGTGTGTGTGTGTGTGTGTGTGTGTGTGTGTGTGTGTGTGTGTGTGTGTGTGTGCGCACATAGGTGTGTTCATAGTCACAGAAACAATCTGTCAATAGTGTGTCAATAGTTTGTTTTATGTTTCTGCAGGACTGGTGTAGCTGGAAAATCTTTATTCATGGTGGGAACATGAATTTAATTCATTTTAAAGGACTGGTGTGTATAATTTAGGGGATGTAGAAACTAAATGAAATATTCCTAATTCTGTTTTTGTTAGTGTAAAATCACCTGAAAGTAAGAATCATTGTGTTAATGACCTTAAAATGAGCTCTTTATGTCGACAGAGGGAGCAGGTCTGCTGTGTTGCATCGCCATGTTTCTACAGTAGCCTGCAATGGACAAAGCAAATTCTGGCTCTAGAAAGCTTCTTTCGTGTTTCTCGCCACCACTGTAGGTTCTCCTACATGCTTGGAGGTGGCACTAAATCCTACACACTGAAGCTTTAATTTGAAAACCAATGGTCATAGAAATGTGAATGTACAACACATTTGGCTTGAATATGCAGTAAATGAGTGTATGCATGTGTGTGCCATACTAATATGTCATCTACAACATTGCATTCATTGCTGCTGACCCAACACAAATGTGATGGCTCTCTGTGAATGTCACTTTTAAAAGGATGCGATGTTGCTAAGCTACAGTTAAGCGTCTTGGGACCAACACCCGGAAACTTGCAGTAGCACCAGAACCTATAACTCAATACCAGCGATAGAAGAGACAATTGGCTGTTGTGATAACAGGAGTAAGATTAGGATTGAAGCACTTAAATGAAATAGAAGCAAATAAATTCGATTCGATGCAGGTTTGTGGGAGACTGAGAAAGATAGTGCTGGTTCAAAGCATGTGGGGGAAAGTTCGGTCTCTGACAACTGTACTGTTGTTGTTAATGGACATGTATTGACTGTCAGGACGAAACCACATTGAGTAATCCATGTCTGCAAATACTGGAGCTCATTCTCTGGTGTTATGGATAAGTGTTGCCCCCTCCCCACATCTCCCTCACTCAAATGCCTCCCCCCAGACTTAGAGCATCCCTCCTCTGCCTCCTGTCCTTCTCCTCCTCCTTCTCCTGTTTCCTCTTCCTTTATCCCTCCATCTTACCTATTGATTGGCCAATAATGTGTTTTCAGTGGTAGATTAATGGCACATTATCCTGACAAGGGTGTCTGAGGGGACAGGACGTGAGGGAGGGCGTGAGAGACGATGCTCTTTAATTGATACATGGTTTGAGTGTGTGTGTGCGCGCATGAGTGTGTGTGGGCATGTGTACTTGTACAGCTAGATTTGTGAGAAACATTTTCAGTTTTAGACCTTGGGACATTTTTGGAGAATTAGGACATTTTGGCCAGTCCTCACCTTCTTACAGACCTTCAAATGGCTGTTTTAGGTTTAAGACTTGGTTTTAAGGGTTAGGGTAAAGCATTTAGTTGTGATGGTTAAGGTTAGAGTAAGGGGAAAGGACATTCAGTATGTCAATGAGTGTCCTCACAAGGATAGAAGTATAAAAGTGTGAGCAAGAGACAAAATGAAAAATAATTACATTTAAATTATTTTGCATAGCTTTGGTGAAGCTGCCCTTTTTTTCGTTCTGTTTTTTTGACTAAAGCAAACTAAAAATACTTTATTCTGAGTAATAATGAATTTCTTCCCATTATTGTAGCCGTAGATGAAAAGCTTGTATATCCACAGTGTGAGACTGTGAAGTAGGATATACAATAGATTTTTAAAAAATGGTTTCAAACTTTGGTCATAGTTTTCTTTTCAGCCCACATTGAACCTGTGATTATTACACTGGAGTTAAAACTGAATTGACACCAAATGAGTTTTTACATGTGACGTGTGTCATTTATGACAAAGTCATTGTTTATGTCACAGTTCCACTATAACTTGAACTTATCAGACAGAATAAATAAATAAATAAATAAATAAATACTGCATCTCAAACACAAAGACACAATCAGCCATGCCAACAGCGTGATCTGTGGATCTTTGGTCCACACTGAAAAATCTTACTATTGAGTTTACATGAGAGGATCAATCAACTATTGGATGGATTGATGTGAAATTTGGTGGAGCATTCATGCTCTACATAGGATGAAATGAAATTACTGTCTTTATCCCCTGACTTTTTCTCTAGCTCCAACATCAGGTCAGAGTTTTTACTTATGTAATGAAATATCTGGACATCTAGCAGAAGGATTGGAACAGGCATTGCACAAACATTCATGGTTCCCAGATGGTGAGCCCCTGACTTATCTGCTAGTGCCACTGTGAGGTTGACATTTGTGGTTTTGAGAAAAATACCTTAACAACTATTTAATGGATTGCCATCAGATCTGTCCCAAACATTACTGTCCCCACTCAGGCGGAATTATAATACCTCTGTTGATCTCCTGACTCCTCTGGTGCCATCATCAGGATTAAATTTCATTGTGTCCAGTTGGACCAACTTACCAGCTTATGACCAAATACCTGCAAAACTAATGAGATTTTTCAACAGCCTCAGCTGGACTTTGTGTTTAGTGCTAATTAGCAAATGTTAGCATGCTAACATGCCAATGACAGGTTCAGACAGGAGGCAGAAGCTAGATAAAATGAGAGGTACAGACTTAACTATGGTTTTATGAATTGTAGCCAATCATCAGGTGTTTTATCTCAGTTAAAACATCTGGAAAGAGCTGAAATGTGTCGGTTTGGTCAGGAGGAGAGATAGAGGGAAGCTCTCTAATAGGTTATCAGTATGCTTTCTTGCCAGATTTGCTCACGGTGCAGATGTCAAAACTATTGGTTCATATTGCATGGTCTAAATCTAGAAATTGATTCATTTACATGTATTTATTTTTATTCTCTCTGGACCTCGCGCTGGCTTGCTTTGCTATTAATTTTTGGCTGCGGTCCAATCTGGTCTCATCTTCTCGTCCCTGCACTCTCTCACCTCTTATCTCCATCTCTGTATCACATGCTGTTATCTGATTTCATCCCCGTCTTTCAATTTCCTCCAGCAATTTGCATCACAGAGGAGGGGGGTTGACTAAATTAGCAGATCAATAGGCCATCAAACAGTCTTTAAGTGTGACACATACACAGACCTCCTGTCTCAGGTTTCCCCCTCTAACTAATAGCCCTGTTGTTTACTTTACAATGTGCTGTGTCATGCAGTTCTGGTCTCAGGTTGCCCTCCAGTGCATCGGGACACCCGTGGGGAATCCTTAGACAGGGCTGATGCTGTAGAGCACACCCACAAATACTGCACATTTTTGTTTCTCTTTGCTTATCAGAATATGCCAATATTGTAATGACATTTTGGAACTGAGAGCTGTGGTTTATATGAGTTTTTCCTCACCAAATTGAGAATGTTTTTTTGCACCACAAATACAAATACAGCTAACAGATACATACATAATTCATACATCAAGTCTGAGCATCTTGTCTGAAATCCTTTGAAAAAAATCTTTTGGTGAGTCTTTTCTGTACTTTCATGTCGCAGAAACATGTTCAGGGACAGTCTCTCCCATCGTCTTGGGCGATGACCTTTGTCAGATGACTGGGAAAGGTCAACAGAGGTTGAAGTAACAAGTGAGCTGAGAGAGGGCCCCCACCTAGTCATGCAGAAAGGAACTGCCAGAGAGTTTCACACAGGCATAGTGTGCACACACACACACACACACACACACACACACACACACACACACACACACACACACACTCTGAGTTGCTCTCCAGCCACCAGGAACAAGACTTCCTTGCTCCTGAACAGCCAGACCTCGGCTATAGAGAGGCACAGACCCATGCAGGAATACAAACGTGATCGTAGTTTTTCCAACACAAACACACACTCATCAACTGGTCCCCCCTTAGTGACACCCACTCCTCCTCTGTCCTTCTCATTCAGTCGTAATCGCACAGTCAGGCTTCAGTGCACAGGCTGCCATGATGGGCTATGACAAGGCAAGAGGTGGGAGGTAAGCACAGTGAGAATGGGAGAGGAGGATGGAGTGACAACATGAAAGGAGCGCAGTGGTAGAAACAATTAGCGCTCCTTATAACAAGCATTGAGGAGAATTAGTGCATTTATGTCTGACGTACTCAGTCACAGTAGTAGATAAAACTTTATATTTAAAATCATTTTACCTTTTTAGTCACAGTCCAAAGGTCCAGCCTGAGTGCCTTGAAGAAAGTATGATTTTGAATTTATGTCTCCATTAAATACAACTAAAACGTTAATAATATACCATCTGGCCGCATCTTGCATCCTGTCTGCCGTCATGTCTAAGTGGGTAGCCGCCAGGGATTGTGGGTACTGAGCAGTAGTGTGACCCCCTCTAGCAGCTCTGAAACACGAGACAGCCTGCTGGACATAACGGGCCTCTCTTCTTTGGTGAATAGACACACACACACACAAAAACGCAGTCTCTCAATCACACACGATGATGCGCGCAAATACCTCAGAGATTCTTTTATTATTTGGTGCAGCGGATCGATAACGAACAAAGCGCATCCTGGTGTTTGATGTAAAATCCTGTTTACATCAGCGATATGTACCCCTGTGCCTTCAAAGTTGTACTTTTCTGTTCAGTATGATTTAGATTTGCATTCATAAAGCTGTGAAATGTAAGTGTTGTGGCAATGGTGGTCAAAGGGCAGCACTTATTGCCCTTTGACCACATTTCCAGCCTTTGACAATTCATGTAGGATCATTAAAATTACACTTTGGTTCCAAACCACAAGCTGGATGAAGTTAAGTTCTCCTAACAAACAGAGCTTGTTGTCCAAATCAAGGATATTAAACTTTGTGGCACGAGGGGGGGGGGGGGGGGCAGGCAATCCCCTGCAGGGCTCAATAAAATATCAAATCATCATGTTTGGTCTGTGCAAAGTCACAAGGTTCCAAATATCACATCTTCACACTGTGAAGCTTTTTAAACCGCCGCAATACTTTGAGGTTTCTTAAATGCTCGATTTATGAGTCTCCTTGAACAATCAAGAAAGACAACAAACTCCAAAAAGAATTATCTGGTCATGTCTTGCCACTTTTGTATTTTTCAAATATGTTTTTGGTTTTCAATGTTTCCTATATTGGTGTGCCATAATGCTTAGTTTACATCCCTAATATGCAGGTTATATCACCAGTAAAAGAAGTGTACTTAGATACAGACATCAGACGCTCACTGCTTTGAAAATGTTTTTCTTTGACTTTCAGTATTATTACAGTTGAAATGGACTGGAGCCTCCTGGGTATATCCAGCACTCATTGCTGGTGACTGACTTTTCCTCTTATGTTCCCGGTCTGCTCCCCTTGACCACATTATAAAAAGAGTTATAAAGTTACACATTCCACAAAGGAGATGATGTGACAATTAAGACATGTCATCAAAGAAACGGGAAATCCAGAAAGCCAATAACCCTGTTTTTTTTTCAGGGATTAGTGCGGCGCATTAATTCACTCCGGAGCCTGGGGTGTATTTCCAAAGAGCAAACCCAAATCTTTAGTAATACATCTGGCTTGAAGCTGGTCCATAAGGAATGAGCCTTGGCTTGGCTTCACAGGAGCGGGAGCGCAGCTTACCATTGTGTACACTCTAAATTATGCGGCTTATGAGGCTGGTATGTTGGTCTGTATGCTGTGGTACGGCAGCAGAGTGGCGTCCGCTCAGGCACAGAGCTCGAGGATCTAGACGCCGTCTCACACAGGAGCTCGGGGAGGAATGCTCGAGCCTCACCTCACCTCCTGTCTGCATCTATCCACCACTTCCTGGAGAGATCACTGATCACTGTTTTTACAAAATGTTTTAGGAACAAAATTACTCTCATCCTGCTCACAGTTTTAGGTATTTTGTATAAATATGGCTTGTCTATCCACAAGCTTTCGCACATAGACTTAGAAGGAGAGTCTCAGTTCCCGTCTGTCTGCCACTTCTTGCTTGCGAATAATGTGTAGCTCATACTGACCTGCATGCACATACTGTATATGGTAATGGATCAGTCTTTTTCCAAATGCTTTTAGTTTCCCAAGGAGAAGCAAAATTAATCTGCCATATTTCCAATCTACGATAATGTATAATTTATATCCTGAATATGCAGGTTGTGAACAGTCTCAGACAAATATTTTGATTTTGATATTGACAGGAACTATTTTGTACAATTTTTCACAGCATAACTGACACTTTTGTTCTCCCTACTTATAATATAAAGCCGTTACTAGTGGATTTTATAAATGATGCTGAATTTATGCATAGTTTTTAGAATTTATACAAACTCCTGTGCTCTCAACTTAAAACACACTTTATCTGGTGTTTAAAACCTGTTGAGGCCTGAGGTTTTGCAGAAAAATAAAGCAGGAGTGTTTGCCTACAATCAAGTGGGGCCTATTGAATTAGCAAGCACTGCGTCATTTAATGAAGGGGCCTTTACTGGTGCAGAGTGTTTATGCTTTTGCTTTGATTTAAGTTTTTACAACTTGTGATATGTTACCTGTTCATTGAGTTCAATCAGCAAGTCTTATATTTTTTTTATATATATATATTTTAAATACATGTTGCACTTTATGCTAAAATTCAAAAGGTACTGTAAAAACTACTGCTGCATTAGTAAACTGAACATACAGACTATCCTCATTATCTGCAATTTTGTATAGTAAACCTTTGTGAAACAGAAAAAAGAGTTCATAATTCAAAATACTGAATCAATTCTGTAAATATATTTCTTGAATGAAGATGTTTTAATTGCAGTTTCAGTAAACGGTGTAATGAGCCTATAGGCAAACGTGGAATAAAGTAAGAATAGTATGATACTCAGAAAAAATAGACATGCGTGAAACAGAATAAAATGTTAATTACATTCATTTAAATACATAGATAATTTCAGTAATTCAAAATTCATTATGATACAGGAAATGCATGCAAATAGCTAGGCTATTGTAATTTCTTTGGTGGCTTAAGCTGCTGGAAATGCTGTTGTATATAGTAGTAGTAATAATAATAATGATAATAATAACAATAATAAGAACAATAATGTCATGTAAACACTAAAATGTTGAGATATGGATACTGTTTTAGGCCTCCCTCAGGCTATCATTAGCTCAGCCTGTTATTTCCTAAAAACGGCTATGTGTAAGTCTAGCAGGTTTAGTGTCAG
The DNA here is from genome assembly GCF_017976325.1 of Chelmon rostratus. Lineage (NCBI taxonomy): Eukaryota > Metazoa > Chordata > Actinopteri > Chaetodontiformes > Chaetodontidae > Chelmon > Chelmon rostratus. The sequence continues at coordinate 24,141,832 of NC_055660.1, read as the reverse complement.
GCCTACAAAACCCAGCTTTGACTGAAAATAAATAATACCGAATCGGCTTATTTTTAAGTGATATGTAACTACTCCTCTGTCGTTGTACTTGCAGAACAGTAACGCCTAGGTCCGGCCCACCCATCTTAACACCTTAAATGCTTGAAACTTGGCAACAGACCACCAAAAAAGTGTCTATTTCACGTGGGGAATTCATGAAAAAGATCATACGTCCCCGTCGTACAGGCTGAAGTACTTGCTGGCGTTTGAGAAGCAGAGGTAAGGCGTGCTACTGCCCGGGTAAACGACAGGCAGAGGCATGGGCAGCAGGCATCTCCCCAGCAGGTTGCTCTCTTTGTACAAGGCCGGGAGCTGCCCCACCACCACGGGCTTTCCAGTCTCGGGGAAATCGTTAACTGGTCCGTCGATTTCGGTCGAGATTTGCCGTTTCAATTTATTCCTGCGGTTCTGAAACCATATTTTCACCTGGGTCTCCGTGAGCTGAAGGGAACTGGCGAGGCAGGCGCGCTCTGCGCTGCTCAGATAGCGTTTCATGTCGAAGGTAGACTCCAACTGGAAAATCTGTCTCTTGGAAAAGATAGTGCGCGTCTTCTTTTTCGTTATCATTTTGCTCTTCTTGGCGGGGCCGCCTCCTTTGTGGGGGTCTGTGGCCGTCGTGGTGGAGCTGCTGTCGTCGCAGCTGCTGTCTCCGCTCTCGAAGCGCGCCTCCGTCGCCTTCTTCGGGTCTCCGCGGCTGATGATGACCGATTCCGTTGCTCGGCTGCAGTCTGTGATCAACTCTGTGAACAAAGTGACACTTGGTTCAACCCGCTGTGGTTTAGTTTCAGCTGTGCTGCTACGCTGACCTGTAATCATCGGATGAAAATCGTGCGTAATGGTGCACACAGAAGACAGGCGGTCTCTATAGACAGTCTACACCAACTACAAGTACAACAAAACCCTCTTACCACTTTCGTTAAGCCTGCTATCCGGGTCCTGCCGCTGCTCGGCCTCGTGCTCCTCGTGGTGCCTCTGGACACCGTCTTTACGCATCGCCGTGGTCGAGTCATCCTGCTGTCCGGCGGGGTGACAGCTGTCACAGTTCCTCCCGCTTGTCTTGAGATTGAGGATGTTGTCAATAGTGAATTTCAGAGAGGCGGCGGGTCGGCATGGCGCGTCCACTTTGTTCATATTCTCCAAAGCTTAAGTCCTTTTTTGTTTACTTCCGCGACTCTACCGAATCTGAACTGGGACGCTAATCTGACCACTAACGTCTCGATGCTCTGTGCACCATAGCAGCAGCCACTGAGCAGACACTGCTGGGCTGGCGATGCTCTGCCCGCACCGTTACTGCGCACACCGGATGGAGCGCGCGTTGTCCTCGTTGATTGGTCCAGAGGAGCGTGCAGTATGGTCCAATAACAGCGAGGGGATGGGAGGAGAGCGTTGTTATGCCCTCCCTCTCCTCCACTCACCCCCGGCTCCCCTCGAACTCCCCCTCATCACCCTCATACATCTGCTGCTGGGAGACCCGGGGTCCGGAGCCCTGCAGGGGTCCCCCAGGAAAGAAAAGAGTAGTTTAATTTCACTGTTATCTCACACCAAACTGAGTTTGCGCCGTGAGGCCATTGACAGTCGGTTTTGATCGTAGCTTGCACTCTCGGCTATTGGCCAAGCAGCTCGACTCAGATTTCAAAGTCCCAAACTTGAAAAAAGTTTGTCAGCTGATTGCAACCCGAAAAAAAATCGGATCGTTATTAAAGGAATTGTGTGTCTATCGGTGTATTTTTTGCATATTTTTTCTCAAAAACACATATTCTCCTTTATAATTTGAGTAGTATTTGTTTCTCTGAGTTGCGCTTCCCGAGTTTTAAGTAGGCTGCGAGTAAAAATATCAAGTAAAATAGTAAACGGATATCAGCATCAATACCCTTTTCACATTTATGCCGTGTTTCATTCACAAAATGATGGTTTCTCTAATGGGTTGATTTACTGTATTACAGTCCACCTAGTAAGTCATAGATAGGGTACATTTATATGCCCACTTAAATCGGTGTCTAAAAAATGAAGGCTTTAAATCACTGCCTCGTGATTTTGTTCAAAATTTAGCCCGTAGATCTGTTTTATTTGTTTTGCTTTCCTGCTTTTAATCTCTTAAAAAAAAAAAAAAAAAAAAAAAAAAAAAAACACACACCAGGTTGGAAACTCGGAATCACTATAAGTGACATGCATTTGAGGAATTCATGAACAACACGCTCCTGTGGCGTTTTGACTTATTTTGCCAGATAGATTCTTTAGTTCCTGCAAAATCATGGTGCAAAAATGCAACTTGCTGGCTGGATATTCGATATTAAAAGGTCCACAAACCTTAAGTTAATGAACACAGGACTAAATTGTGGATGACTTGCCTGCCCAGTGCATTGTTGTATCATGATAATCATGATTATTATTATAATTGCAATGTGCATATATATATATATATATATATATATATATATATTCTGTTGTATTAATGTATTAACGAGATGCTCAGCTGGCATGGACGCCAGTGAGGAGAGCCTGAATAGTCATAACAGCCTCCTTGTAGCAGAAACGTGTAGAAGTGGAGAAAAGGTCAACTTTGTCATTTCCGAAAAGAGACACGGCTCCCTGCTGCTTCCCTCTCTGGTTGTGTCACATATGGATTCACTTGATTCTCTATTAACACTTCTCTGTGTGCGTGTTTGTGATTGGCAGAAAGGAGGAGACATCTGACGTATAAACAACAGAAAAGCAGACAAGTTTGTGCTTGTTTTTTTATTTCTCTATTATATGTGGAAAAAGTGACAAAGTCGGAAATATTCGTGGCTTTAAATATAAAAGTTTTTAAAAATATGCGTGTATTCAAACATACAGTACAGTACATGAGCAGCCTCGGCCTCCCTTGCTCTCGGCCTTGGCTGTTATTCTGTGACAGGAGCTCTTGCAGAGGCTCCTGAACAGAAAAATGATTCATCTGTGTGTTGTGTTCACGGTCTCTGCGGCTCTTTGTCTTTGGATGCAGTCAACAGTCTTCTGCGGCATTGTGGGTTATTGCACGATCAAGTCTGAACAGAGAGAGTTTCTGTTATTAACCAACAGTTTACACCAAGCCGGTCATCTGCGATCTTAACATGCTCATGGAGTGAGCGAACGAGGACAGAGGGTAGTTGATTGAGCTGGAGAAGCCCGCGACGGGTGGAGAAACTGGATGTCCGTTCATGTTGAAACCCAGTGCTGCAGTGGTTGAGGGTCCCTCGTGATACAGAATGGGGACCCTGACAATCCGCTGGGTCGAGTGTGGGATATGTGCAGCCTCGAGGTCCGCCGCCAGCTGCCTCTTCCATTTATTCCTCCGGTTCTGGAACCAGATTTTGACCTGAGTCTCCGTCAGGTGCAGGGACGCTGCCAGCCCCGCTCTCTCCGAGCTGCTCAGGTACCGTTTCACGTCGAAGGTGGACTCCAGTTGAAAAACCTGGCTGCGACTGAATACGGTCCGGGTCTTCTTCTTCCGGTTGGGGATCGGTTCCGAGGACGCGTCTTGCTCTGACCGCGCGTCAAAGCCGTTGTGCGCGTCCTCGTTATCGTCCGTCAGGATGCTGTCGCCTGTTTTTCTGTCGGTCTCGTCGCTGCCCTCCGTTATCGGCTCGGACACGGCGGGGGAGCATCTGTCACTGGTCGATATGGAGCAGCAGTGGTCATCTATATCTCTTGGGCCTGAAAGGAGAGAAAACGAGGACTTGACTTCGTTCTAAAGAGCAACGAGAAAAAACCAAATGCGTGCCAAATAGCTGAATTTCTCCGCCCAGCTTTCTGATATATTTCTGTCAATAAACAAATAATAAAAGACGGTTTTCCCATCTACTTGGGACTTGGCATGGCGGAATAAATCAGCCGCTGAAATAAAGAACTAAAAAAAGGTGAACTTTAGTTACATAAATATTATTTTTTAAACGAGCATGGTCTTAATTTCTATTATGTTTCTCAGTTCATGTTACCAGAATGTTGGGTCGCGCATGAGCGAAGCTACGGTGTTTGTATTGGATTGCATAACAGCTGATCCACATACGGAAGTGGTGCCAGGCCCGATAATGACACTGATAAGAGTGTAACTAATAGATAACAGTCTTCCAAAGGAAATGTGACGAGATCTTTGCAGTTTACAGCTTAATAATAACATGTTATTAATATAATAACAACATCCCACAAGTAAATCCAGATTTACTGTGCAGGCACCAGGAGCTGCCATCATTTGTAAACAGAGGGGTGATGATACTGGCTTTTGGAATTTCAGTGAAGTATCTGACTGTACACATCAAAGGGAGGGGCGCCTTGTTTTGACGTGCGGGTGCGTGTGAGTGGCACAAATGTCACGGAGTTTGCGTAAAAACACCACACTGACGTGCAGCAGTGGTCTTCTCTTTTGGGTTGTATTCTGGGCATTTGTGCGTAATCTTCAGATTAGTGTGCGGATCTCGTAATGATTAATGCAATATCCTCCGGTTTTATGCAGTAACTAAAGGATGGGTTGCACGTATGATGATCAGACAAGCAACACATTCAGTCTTACACCTGTATTACAAATCGCTGCGACGCCTTTGTCCCATAAAAGATTTGCTGAACGTTAACACGCGTCGCAAACCAAGCGCACGGCAGCCTTTAAACGAGTTTGGGAAGAGCTCATTGTGGGTAAACGGAGAGGAGAGGAGTCCGGGCTCCACACTCGACTCCGCCTGACTCTGTTGGTTTTATTTAATGAAGCGAGTAACCGCGTGCGACATTCCAGGCTGGCTTTCAGTACTAAATCCACATGCTTCTAATAAAGCCTCCGTAATAACCTTACACCAATAAATAAACGGCGTGGATAATTCCACCCGACAATCAGAGATGTAGCGTTTTAGATAAAAGCTGCGTAAATATGAGCTAAAACCGGAGACCATAAGCAACAAGCTCCTACTGCTGTTCTTTAACGTTAATCATGTGTTGTCATTAGATAGTTTTCCGCTTTGCAGTTAATTTTTCTATCAGTTAATATAAGACAATAGTACGTTAATTGAAATTATGGTGAAGTAAATGCACCAGTATATTGCAGCCCTGCTATCAGTACCAGCAGTAGCTCCAACCCGCTGCCCGCGCGTTATGTGTGTTAATGTTGCACATAGACTGCCCACAGCTTAATTTAGCGCATGGCGCTGTTCAGATTCATCTGCCTTCAGGACGTCTAAAAGCTGCTGTGTACTCACTCTGTGGTGTTTCCAAAGCTCCGAAGTGTAAGGCAGCCCCCCCGCGGTACCACTGCAACGGCGACTTTCTGTGCGGGGACCGAGGCGCGGAGCTGGAGCAATCCGGCGCCGACGCGCTCGTGTCGGCCTGATGTGAGTCCAGGACTCGGCCGGTGGAGACCGTCTCCACACCAGCTTCCCCGCGACCGCTGTTCGACATCGACTGCTGCCCATTCCGCCCTTTGCCCAGTAGGTTCTCGATAAAAAACGATGACGCCCTCGACGAGGTGGGAGTCTGGCTGTCCGTTAGCTTCTCCTGCATGTTTTTTTTTTTTCCCGTTTTCACGCTGCTTTTACGCCAAAGCCGAACGGTCCCTGTCCAGAATGTGCGTCGCGGCAGCCGAAAGTCCAAGCGGTCATTTCAAGCGTCGCTGCTTTTGCGCTGTGATCGGATGAGGAGTCATGGCAGAGACGGGACGGGGATCTCCTCGGTGCCAGCGGGAGGAGAGGGAGACAGGGAGACGGAAGCAGTAGTACAGTGCGACGTCAAGTCAACCGCTTAACGAGCCGAGGGCAGCCAGCGATTGGACGAGCACAATGGCAAATGGGGTTTTCCAGGGAAAGGAGAATTACCGTCTCTCTGCGTCAGCCTCTGCTGCTGCTCTCTCTCTCTCTGTGTGTGTGTGTGTGTGTGTGTGTGTGTGTGTGTGTGTGCGCGCGCGCGCGCGCTCACGTGCAGGCCCGTCCCCTCGAGGCTATGCAGCCAGGAGAAAACCTCTGTTCGTGGTACAGCACTCTTTATTTGGGTCAATTAGAGTGCAAATCAAAATACAGATCCGCCAGGGCAGCAGCCATCCCCGGGGTCGAGCCCCCCTGGTCCACTCTGACATAGGAAGGCTCACCGTCAGCAGTTAACTAGCAGGGAAGGACAGTGTGGAGCCTGTCAATTTAAATGGTGCGTGTGTGTGCGCGCGCTCAAGTAGCCTATTTGCCCATTTGTACCGTTATAGGAACGCCAAAAAACCAAGATTACCTGTGTTTTCCTCATTTTAGAGACCTTTAAGATACAACGTTTGGATAACCTTTGGCAGCATGTGGAAGACGCTGATGTTTCAGTTTTCAGTATGTACAGTTGGCCCATATAATAACACGCCAGTGGTGGTTGGACCACAGAGTTATGATTCTTGAACGCATGTGCGTACTGAACCGTGCATGTTTGGCAATGGCACGTCAGACGCTGCGTCTTGGAGATGCGGCAGCTGTCAAAGGTTATCAAAACTTTGCGTAATGGCTCAAATGTTCCTGATAATGGGTCTGTATGTCTGTGGCTGCATGAGCGCGGCGTCGTTTAATTAGGTCTCGCATATTTTCTCCGTTATCAGCAGAATTATGTCGAACTGTTTGTCGAGGCTGTTATTGCGGTGGGCTGCACTCCGCGCAAATAACGTCGCTAATTTTCTGCTTTATAGTTTAACGAGGTAGAACAAAAAATCAGGAGGTTGCACTCAGAAATTAAGATTAGCGCAAAACAGCACTGGATCGGACGTTTTTATGTTGTTTTTCTTTTTAAAATAATTATTAAACTTGACATTTCTATTTGACTGGGAGCAACAGGCCTTTGGTTCCTCGGGAAAATCGCCTCAAAGCCGCAAATAACCTCCTTAAAAATTAGTCCTTGTTTGCGGAAGTGTGCAAACCAAGTCACGCTGATGAAGTTTCCAGCTTCATCGCGGGACCAGCAGTGATCGTAGCCGGCTGTTAGCCGACTGCGCACAAACACAAACGAGTTCAGTGAATATGTTTCAAGTGAATGCGGCCCTCATCGGGCAGATTAAGATAAGATTATCACTATTAGATCATCTGAAACATTTAAATGAGCGCTGACGGGCGTCTTTACCCTTTTCCCTGAAATGGCAAGACATTTGAGCTTTTGATGTCCCTCAATGGAGTCAGCGGTAGTGACCTTTAACTCCAGCCTCTCTCTCTCTCTCTCTATCCCTAAGGCCAGACTTGCCCTTTGACAGAGGATCAGCGGTAATGCTGCTCTTCAACCTAACACTCAGCGCAGACAACAGTAACATGAGCCCTGCGTCCAGCAGCCGGGTCTTGCACCTGTCTTGTAACATCCCGCTCCGTCCAGAGACTGAATATCCCGACGGCTGGTGCGCCTTTAATCCTGCTTGTGTCTCGCTGTTTTTCCTCACCAGGACGAGAAAAAACAACAACAACAACAACAAAAACACATCCGCTTTTTTTTCCCCAACAGAAGAGTCATAAGCGGGAAGGTAACGTGTTCTTTAATGGCTTAACGAAATTTCTAACAATTAGCGTCAACTCCGTCTGCTGCAAGATTTTAGCAAAGACATTTACACCATTTATTGTTTTCTTTCCGTTTAATGTAGAGCGTTAATGATCAATCAACAAAACGGTTTATAATTCTGTATAAGATCAATTTACTGGCCCTGTCTCCATTCAGTTATAGCTCATACACGTTAGTGCTTTTATAAAAATGTCAAATATACTAAAACAACAGTTTGAATATGTTGGTATGTGCAGGCGTTTTAGGCTACATAGCAAAAAGACTGTTTGAGGCTAGATGATAATTCCCAAATTATCAACAAATCACAATATAGTCTATGACAGCTGCAGCAAACAAGACATTTTCATTTTCTGCAAACCAGTTATTATTCTGATTTACTGCTCACTGGTGGTGGAACGTAGAAGTTGGCTAAAATTGCTTTTTAAAATTCTGTTTAATTGAATCCAGGCAGATGATCTAACTGCTCAGGATGAGTTTTGTGCTGGTGCTAATGTTGGTTTTCACATTTATTCTAAATATGCCCTGGTTGAGAGTTGGGCCACTTCAAAACCCTCGTTGCCATATAATGTAAATGTTAAGTATAGCTTTTCAGTAAATCAGTAAAGTGTACTTAAAGTATTCACAGGCCAAAAGTAAAAGTATTATTTACTGCTTAAAAATGGCTCATATGACTGATAAATTATTACACCTTACATAATTAATTCAATAATTGCACTAGTACTGGAGCATCTGTGTGTAAACAGCATTTTATCGCTAGCTGCTTGAGGTGTAGCTAGTTTTAAACTCCTTTATATGTATCCAGTGGTTGCTAGCCCCTGGGTCAGGCACCCTCCAAATGGTCACAAGATAAACCTGAGTGGTCATGAGATGATTAATTAGTTCTGCTACAAAAATGTGCATTCATTTTTTTTGGACTTTTCTCTCATCTTTTCTGTTTTTGTCAAACAGTGGGTAATTTTTCCTCCTCGGGCCTCAAACGGTCATTTAACTGAAACCATGTGAGAAGTTTAGAGGGGAAGCATCTCTAACAACTCATAGACATGCAAATATGAAACTTTTCTAGGCTCATATTTTTTATTGAACATCTCAACCTTTAAAGTATACAGTGTACTTATTAGATGACTGAGTAAAAAGTACAATATTTCCCTTCAGTTATTGTTTAGTAAAATGGAAATACTCAAACAGAAAATTGTAGAGCAGCTGAGTAAATGTACGTTCCTCAACCACCTCTGAGTATAAGGCTGCTCTTAGTTAATTGTTTTATGGAGCTCTTTGATGGTGTTTCTTCAGTGGAAAAAAAAGATGTTTGCATGTGTCAAAACTCCACATTAGATCAGGTTTCTCTGTGTACACCAGGCCGTCTGAACGATGTGGCACCCCGGCCAGCACCCCCTGCTCTGGGGGCCGACAGCCCAGACCCAGAGGCCCCTCTCTCACTTTTCTTTCTCCTTCCTCTCGTCCTCCTCTGATCCTTATCCAGCCTGGCATGCCCTTTGCTTTATATGGCCTGCTGGCCTGCTCCACAGCCACGGCCCCCTCCATGCCACCACGGCACTGAAATACAGTTTCACCGCACAAAAATCACATCAGCAGCTTGTGCTCCGGGAGACAGCTGCATCAAATTGAGCATGTTTCTCCAGTTGGCGGCGGTGAGCGTTTTCTAGCCCTCAGTGCAGCCAGGCCTGGAAGCAGCGAAGCACACTGCTACAGTTTGTGTTATTATTACCCAAAAGAAAACAGAAGTTGTCTGTGGGGTGGCAGTGAGGCTAAATTTCAGAGCAAATTGACTGTTCATAACACACATTACATGCCTTGAAAATCTCACACAAGAACAACACAAAACATTTTCCAGCGCTCACGTTGGCAGCTGATTTTGCTCTGTCCAGACACGGCTGACTTTTTATTTAAAAAGCAACGAGAATGAGACAAAAAAGAAGAAAAGATACTTGTATTTTCTGCCTGTATTTCTATTAGTGCAGTAGTAATAGTATTTCATTGAAATATGGTGCGTTGTGGCTTCAAATAAGGTTTGATCATTGTTAACCAGTCGTATTTCCCCTACAGTCACCTGTTTTTAATTTTGAAATCACCCAGGTCTAATAACCATTTCATAGCAGCCATTACTCCTTCAAGTGTGATATTAATGGCTCTGGAGTCTACCGCTCTCAGTAGGGATTTACAGTCAATGAAGGTGGAGACAGTTTGACCTAGTTCATTACACTGGAGGCAGTGAGACAGGCAGGCAGAGACAGGAAGGCATGTATCTCCTCTGGGGCATTTCACAGCTCTCTTTACATTAGGAGGTCTTCATAGTGACTCATTGAAGTATAGTGACCTCAGCCGACTTAAATCTGAGGCACACAGTCAGCATGAACATAAACATGCAATAAACATAAATATATATCTATTGTATATTTATTTCTGCAGCAAGAGAATTATGGCACGACCAAAGAAAATATACCTTAACTTTAATGAAGCTGGCAGCATGGAGCAACTGATTCTCCTGTCTTGGGTTTGTGGGGTGCCCTCTAATGGTTAATAGGTTGCAATGCACCTCAGGATCACATAGATTTCACGGTAGTTATTCGTCATGAGAGCAGTTTATGCAGAAAGCACCTTGCACCATGCTGATTAAAGAGCAGCCATAACAGCCTTCTTGCAGCTATTTCATAGCCTTTCATTAGTGTCAGATAATTTTCTGGTGGCAAGCTGACTGCATGCACAAAGATGTGTAATGCATGAAGGTGCAAATCAGATTGTCACTAATTCAGAACTGTAATAAAGACAAAATTATTTCTCCATCTCTGTGTGTACACACTCAAAAAAGTGCTTCGTCAAATATTTTCAACCAGCGTAGCAGTGGAACGAGGAAATCTTTTCATTTCTTCTCACTATATTGAGCATCTTGCCAAATCTTGTAGCATTTAACTGCTCCACATTCTAACAAATCCTCATTGCATACTTGCCTTCCTTAATTTTCAAGCCAGCTTAGCCGCGCCGTGCTAGCTCTGGCATTAATAATTCACTGTGCATAAGAAGTTGATGCTGCAGAGTTTGTTCTCATTGATAGTTTTAGCCGAGGTGAGCATTCTTGGCCAGACTTTGTGACGCCAGCAGACCAGCATAAAGTGGGCTTTAATTGCCCATAATCTCTGTCGTTCTCTTTCCTCTCGCTGCAACTCAACGGCATATAGCCTACAAATGCCAGACCTTAGCGAGGCATTTTTAGCTCCATATCAGCACAAACCTCGCAGTGAGGAATGCTTGGAAGAGATTTTCGACTCAGAACTCAAAGGACTTTAGAGGGTTTTGGGATTTTTACTCTCACTCTTACTGTTCTGGGATTTTAAGTCAGCTTTACACCTCGGTAGCATTGTTTTCCATCGTAAGACAAACTTTAGTAATGTTGCAGTCCCTGAAAAATGTGTTTTTATTAAGGAAAACACACAGAAAGAAAGGAGGAAACATCATACTGTAGATTCTCTCCTTTTTAGAAACGCTTCCAATGCTGCTTTCCTTCCACGTCTGTTTCTCTGTCTATGATGTGCATGTTTATCTCTTTTATTATTAAGAATGCATCCAGAATCTGCTGTAACCTAGTTTCTTGATCATTCTGCCTTGTGGATTTGTGTCAGTGGGCCACTCATTTGAAGAACACAGTTTGTTTTATATACAGTGAGGTACAATATATCTAATTCTAAAGTCCCTGTGAAGGGTCAGACCTTTTTATTTCCAGTCAAATGTTCAAGTTCAAGGATTTTGACCACAGGTCTTTTTACTGCACGCAGACTGGATTACACTGAATAGGCAATGGCATAAGTACAGAGCATCACATCAAATTATGTCCGAAGGGAAGGAAATGTTAATTATAACTAAGCTGGGCTGCTGCACCTGACCGTGCTCGAAACTCACTGCAGAATGATTATTTGTTCAGTAATGAGTCCAACATTAGCAGGGTTTTCTTCTTCTTTCTGTCTGACAGGACTGATAAAACTTCTGCAACAACGACAGATTACCAATACATATCAGCTAGAAAATGTGCAACATGAGTGTATCAGTTATCTACAGTCTCTGCAAAAATCGAGAATAAGGTCAAAACATAATAATCATTTAAGGAATAATAGAATAATGCATTTCTGGTATTTTCAGCTAGATGGACATTTCTGATGTCTTTGGAAACTGCCCACAGTTCAGTGGCAGGTGCATGATTTGTGTAATCATTTCCACTGTACAAGAATGGTCCTTCGTTCCAGCGTCTGTCAGACTGTCCAACTGCAGCATCATTTAGTGCAGCACTGTGTGGACATTGTTTCACATCACAACACCACAAACCTGCTTTTGCACTACTCCATTATTTATGTCATCATATGCTAATATCATTACATCTGTACGCTGGATTTTTGGCAAAATTTGTTATTTTTCTACTCTTTGTATGTCATGTACATAGCCTTCTATAAATTTTTCTTCTTCTATCATTTTATTTTGTTGATATTTTTAGTGTGTATTTGTTCTACTTGCTCAGTTTTTCCAACTCTCCTGTTTATTCTGCTGTTATGACGAGTGAATTGCCTGCTGTGGGATTATTAAAGTCTTATCTTATTTTATAATTTACTTTACCAAAGGTTTGTGAACGTCGCGTCTGTATAAACCCAGTTTATATAAAAACCTGTTAGGTTAAACGAAAATGTAATTAATTAATCAATTAATAATGACAATGAAGCCTATAAGAAACAAAAAAAAAAATCCAATTGAAACGAGAGGGAAAAAAATCGTCACAGGATGCTGACTTTAAAAAAAGCTATAAAAAGGTGGTGAAGCTTTAAAAGTAATCAGGCGAGTTTAGCCTCCACCCCTGGTTCAACCCCGACACCACCGCTGCCAGTCTCTCCACTTATAAGGCCGTATGTGTCTGGAGGATTTCTAACGGGAATGTCCGTTTGTTTAACCTCTTCACGGTACGTTAACCCCTGTCAGGACGCACTCGTCAGCCCTGTACAAAGGGGCTGAAAAGCGCGGACCTTTCCCCCCTCGGCCGACCCTGTGCGCAAATCCAAGACCAAGTTCCCAGTGCCTTCCGAAAGATTACCGCGAAACAAGGGAAAGTGGCAGGATAGAAATATCACATGGTTGTGAACGCATTGATGATAGAAAGAAGAAATCCAAATGGTGACCATGAAATTCGTTTTAGAGCCACTTTTTGCTTCAGGAGTTCAAAAACGTAAAGTGTCTAAAAGTAAATGATGCCTCAGTGAGGTGATTTTAGTGAATTTCCCTGCAAGGCCACGCCTGTGCCCCCCCCTCGTTGGTCGTGCCTGCAGAGGAACATGCTGATGCCTTCTTAGCGAGGTGTAATATTTCTTCATAATTTCTTACCATAGTTGAAAACACGTGGCCGGGGGGGACTTGCTGACCTCCCGTAATAAGCTTATGGCAAAATAGATCCGTGTGCGTAAGGAGCCGAGACCTGCTCCTAGTGTTCAGTCAGGCTCTGAAAGCAGGAATCTGCTCATATGGCAGCAACAAAAAGGAGAACTCCTGAGCTGGACTATGAAGTGTCCAATCAGAGTGTGTTTGGCCCAACTCCAAGCACACACGGATCAATCGGTGACACCCGGTAGATGCCGCTGGAGACCGGGGATAGATGGCATGGCCTGATGACAGCACTTCATGAAAAAGGGATTTAACTCTGAACTCACACACTAACATATATAACTGACCTTTGCACAGTTCTGGAACACGATCCGACCTTGTTAATATGTTCTATTCCACTGTAACGCTTAGAAATGTCCATCCACTCGACTACTAGCGTTCGTTACAGCTGGAAAACATCTACTGGGCCTACCCGGTGCTCTACAGTCATTTTCCATGAGGTGTTTACAGTAACTTGGGCCAATGTAACCACGTTGTGGTTTTAAATGAATCCACACAAAAGAGCAAAAAACGATCGTTGGTGCATATTTCGTACCCTCCAGCTTGATCGACCTCAGGTTAGCCAATAGTCATTCATCCGAAATCAGATTAGCAGCATGTTTGGTTGACCACAATTCCAAATCAGATTTATTGCCCCTATAATAAAGAATTAAACCCATCCAGGCAGATCTGTGAGTTTGTCTTAAAGCGTGTTTAGTCTTTCAGATGGTGGTTTGGTCAATAATTCTGCTTAATGGGGTTTAGAATAATTGGTGCTGTTTCAGCTCGCAGAGGGCCGCGGAGCTACAGACCGTCTCTCCTTCCCTCTCCTCACTCGTCTCATGCTCAGATGAGCACCTGTCGCATACAACGATCGCGTGAGAAAGAAGAGGAGGGCACGAGAGGCGCACAGGCCCGCATCGCGCTCGAGCTCTCAATTAGCTCGAGCGGAGTAAATGAGGATGGTGGGGCATCACCGCACTGTTCAAATGACCTCATGTATTAGAGTCCCAGAGCGCCTCACATGAGTTCACAGAGTAGGGGCGCACCCCGGACCAGCGCCGGCTGACGCTGCGCCGGCACGGGCTGGACGGCAGCTTCGGTTAGTTATCACCGAGTTCCTTCTGCTTCTTCAGGACTTAAAAAGCATATTTATATTTCCGTGTTGTTTTACCAGACGCATGGAGATGATGAGTTTTTTCCCTAAATAATTGCCGATGCGCAGGCTGTTTGTTTCACCGCTCCTCAGCACAGCTGCGATGTTGTCCACGCAAAGCCAAAATAATCCAGGCCTACATGGTGTTGTTGTCGGTGTGTCGTTAATTATCTTCATTTCTTCTTCTAACATGGTTTCTTTCTATTCATGCTGGAACTGATTTTCCCCACACAGAAAATGAGGAAAAAATAAATATATTCAATTCACAAAATTACATAAAAGGAAAATAACTTGTTTTATGTGGTTCTGCTGTGGTTCACAATTTGTTATTTTGTAAAATAAAATTATACAAAAAAGTACAAAATATAATGCAGCGACTTAAATGATTATTGACAATTTTTGTGAATGCAAAAAAATAAAATAAAAAATGAATGCAGGAGTTCTGAAAAAAGGCCCAACTAGTACTACCTGTTATTTTTTATACCAAGTAGTTAACTTATTATTTATGAATGTATTTTTATTTCAATTTATTTGACTTGTGTTCATTTTTTTCATCTTAACGTTTGCAGCTGACGCTGCTGAGGGGTGAGAACAAAGCAGCAGAAAATTACACACAGGAAGAAGCTCTTAGCAACTCAACTCTATGTGTTCAGTAATGGCTCTCTCCAGAGCTTTACTCAGGTGAATGTGTCCATGTACAGCAAGAGCATGATGTGAACATTCCTCCAGCAGTGTGACAACTTATCATCTCAGTGTGAAACATGTTCCAGTTCAGCATAAAGGCCAGGTTGTGTTTACATGGGCCGTGTCTGAATGCAGCATTATTCTCACACCCTTTGCTTATTATTGCATTATTTATTTGCACAGCAAAAACTCAGCAGAGCACAAAAATGAAAAAAATAACATGCTCCAAGTTTCTCTCTTTTTTTGCCCCAGAGTGGCCTCCAGAAAGGGCTTTGTAGCCAAAAACAATGCAAGATTCAAAAGCAAAACACAGCGACAAGGACTGCATAAAAACACTTAGAATAAAGACACACAGTCATATCATGATGTGATAAATAAGGATGTTCATGCAAAAACAAAATAAAACAGAAAATACAACCTGGACAGATCTAATGTTGTGGTGATGATGGTTTCCTTAGATATCAACATGTATTAAATGACTCCTATTATAAGAAAATGGGAAATTATGTTCTTTTTAAGTGAAAAGAAACTAACACACTCTGTAACTAGCAACAAAAAGAAAGAAAAGAGGATGCTAGCTTTCAATTTCTAAATGGAAATTTAGACCATAGTAGCTTCTAGTTAACCTGTTTTCTATTTTGCGTAAAGCATGCATGCACAAACAACTTGAAGGCCGTATTACTATTAGGTTGGTTTTTTTTATATCTACAATAAGTTTGTGTGTGGTCTTAATACTAAAAACGTCACTTATAATTTGGCGCTGTAATCTCTCAGAAATCCCTCCTCTGAATAATAAATGAGTGAACAACAGCAAAAAATATTCCAGAATGGGAAAAAAAGGGGCTTTACTTTCCCTTCTTTTGAAACGTCTTATAAGGCATTCTTGGAATAGCTGATATAAGCGCAACATTATGACAAAATGATTTTATTACTTGCATTATTTTTTCTAACTAATATAGAATAAATATGTAATAGTGCAGACAACACTGACATGCAGAGTGGCTCATAGAACGACCGATTTCAGTGTGAGATATTGGAGAAGCAGCAGCAGAGGTGAGAGAGGAGAGAAGTGAAGGAGAAGAAACTGAAGGGAGGATCGAGCAAAGAGTGAAGGAAAGGCAGGGCACCGAACCTAACCTGAAGCTACATAAAAGAGTAAAGAGCCTGTGTGTGTGTGTGTGTGTGTGTGTGTGTGTGTGTGTGTGTGTGTGTGTGTGTGGATGAAGGTCTGAGTGCACATGCGTGGGTGTGTGTTGGTGAGACACCAGGCTCCACTCTGTTTTCTTCAGTCTTGTCACGCAACATTCCTCTAAGCCCCACCCTTCTTCCACTACTACACTTGCTGAGTGTATCTGGAGTCCTTCTGACCTACACCAACTTACACACACACACACACACACACATTTATGAAATGGCCTATTTTCAATGACTGCCAGGCTAAAGTGATTATGGTATAGTCATCCCCGTAGTTCGCAAGGCTCTTTAATGTCCTGTCAGTGAATTAGTGAACACAGGGATCACCTTAATCTGACCCTCCCCCTCCTGAGCTAAATCACCCGTGTGGACACACAGTGCCGCTGATGCAAGATACATTGCCCTTAATCTCTGTCACAACCTAATGTGGGTATGCAGTATGGATGACCAGTGAGATGCTGAATGAAAGGCAGCGAAATCAAGGGGCTGCATCAGCCTCATCGAGAGTCAGCAGCGAAAAGGCATCTCTTATATCTGACAAAACATGTGAGGCAATTCTGATGACGCCGCTGTGAGGTTTCTTAGTGACTCAGTAACTCCAAATATCACATTTGAAACAAAAGGGGTTCATACAGGAATTTATTACCCTTATCCTCGCTGCAAAACAGGAGAAGCCTTTAGTTGAGGGGAAGCAAACAGTCTAAATCAGATCCAGCTGCTGTTGACGACTTTTTGATGAAACAAGATGGCTGAGAATCTTACACATACTGTGCAGAACATCCTTTATCTCACAACACAGATAACATGTTGGAACATTTCAGCCAAAACATGATGCTTCTGCTCAGGAACCTAAAAAAATGCTTTTTTGTTTAAAAAAAAAAAAAAGTGAAATACACCTTAAATATAATTTTTCCTTGAACAGATTTTTGGACATAGAAGATATTAAAACTGTAAAATCTCACTTAGCTTTGCATTGATGTTCCAATATCAGAAAAAAATAAACTGTTGATTTTTTGCTATTTTCTTGACTGACTTTTTTTCCAGTTTATTCTCTAAAGTTTTATCTCTGATTTTCATTTTTTTCCCCTCACAGTGAGAAATTACTATAAAGAAAAAGAGCGCACACAGAAAGTTCATTTTCCATCATTGTCTTTTCTGTAGATAATCTCGTGGTTATTCATGTAGTATTTTAGTATTTAAAGTTAATTTTATAGAGTTTAGTTTAAAAGAAAAAAGAACAAAACTAAAGTTTCAAAGTTTTTGAAAGTTTGGTGAAAAGTGAAAATACTCAATTTACTCACATTTGTGTTATCCACTATATTATATGAATGCATATGAATATGAATGTTTTAATGCCAAAGACACAGTTGTTTTGAGTGATATTTCAAGGTTTTGCTGTTTCATCAGCAAGGTTTAGCTTGAAGTACTTTTAAGAGAAATGTTTTTTTGTTTGAACCAGCAATGAAATAGAAACTTTGACTTGAGTTACTTCTCACATTTCTCGTATTTTTCCAATTCTTTCTGAGGGCTGAAGCTGTCTGTGCAGTTAACTGGAGTGATGAGTGAAGAATCTCACACTAGATCATACATTTCACAGGGTAACACGGGGACACTCTGCTTGTGTGTGTGTATGTGTGTGTGTGTGTTTGAGGCATGATTAGATACATGGAGGCCTACTGCAGAGTTCTGCACGGAGCGTTCTGGCTGATGATTGGATGAAGCTACACAGTTTCCTCTGTCTCCACAGGTCTCTGGCCTTTGTCAAGACCCATACTGTCAGAACCTATTTGCACACAGTGCAATCAAGAACACACTTGTGTGCACGCACACACTCACACACACACACGCTCTGAACTGACACTCTGGTGCTCTTAATTCTGACTAAGCGTCAGTCAGACTGCTTGAATCCTGTGTGGCTGATGCAAGTGGCCATCACACTTTGATAAAAATACAAAGCAACAAACAGAATGCTATTTCTTCTTTAGCATTTATTCAGTTTTCCCTTTATCCCTTTTATCTTAATGGCACATTCAGACCTGCACGTGAACACATCATCACCAAGTGGCCCCAAAAGTACATGTTTTCATTAGCTCCCTCTGCAGCTGACTCCCACTTTATCTTCTCACTGCTAACTCTGCTGTCACTCATCCTCTTCCTCATGCAATGTCATTTTCCTTGAGTGAGCAGAAGCCATGACCCCATGTCCAAACATTTGCTCCTTTACTGCTACTAACCTTACCTGTGAGGATCGATCTGCTTTCTGTGCTTGACGATGACTGTGTTCCTTCATCTTCTGTCTGGTTTGTTGTGCTTTTTATAAAACAGTCCGTGCCCGAGCTTTCAGTTTTACTAGCAGCACGTATGTTTAATGTGAATTCCAGCCATAAGATGGCACTAGAGTCAAGCTAATGCAGCCTTGGAGTCCTCTCAGTGGTTGTCATGGCAACAGGTATGCTTTTCTGCTCCTCTTGAAGGCTTTTACTCTCCAAGGTCCTCTGCTCTACCTGTTCGGGTACGCTAATGGCTTGAGCACCACTCAGAGAAAATCGCTCCCTGTTCTTTCTTAAATTGGGCAGAGGTGCTATGGAGCAGTGAATTGAGTTGTTGTAACTGATTCAGATGTAACATGCTTTAAAAAAATATCATGACTTGCTGGATTTGACTGACACAGAATTGGTTTTGCTGAGGGAAATGTAATAGCATTTTTTTTTTTTTTTACTGAGACTTACCCCTACTTTGTCACCTGTATGAATGTCTCTGATGTTGTTGGACGCAGCTGTTGAATATTTAATGATTAATAGGAAATCAAGTCATTTGTCTCATTCCGTCTTTTTTTTTTTTACATGCACGTCACTTGTTCGGCTCTCCACTTCATGAATATTTTGTAATGTGGTTAAATTATTCCCTACATATGGCACCAGCCCCATTAGCCTCATAATTACTTATGTGATTCAAGTCGGTAGTTCCCAGTCCCACAGCACAGCTGAACTTCATTCTGGCCATCTAATAGGGGCTATTTTAAACCAAGGATGGCAAAGGAGTGGTGTGCAGGGTGAGGTTAGACAAGCAGACATTCCTTTTTTACTGAGAACTGAAATGTGACACATATAAGAGAAATATGAGCTGAAAGTAGGGCAATCAGCTGCAGCAAGCAAAGACAGAGGCGAAGTGTACAAATACAGCTGGAATCCGTACACAGAGGCAATTAGTACAATCTGTCCAGTGGTGGGAGGAAAATGCTGATAACATACAGAAATACTAATGAGTCAATGAAGAGGAGAGGACTCCTGAGCACAGTGAGGGTGTTGGTGGACAGGTGAGGCATGACTGGCTCTGAAAGGCAAACACACACACGAGGAGAGGCAGAGGAGGAGGAGGAGGAAGAGGAAGGTAGGCCATGTTGCCATGACAGAAAGCCCTGATTCAAGCTGCCACTGTTTGCCAGAATGTCACTGGTCTGTCTTGATTAGCAACTTCTTCTGTGGTGGTCTCGAGCAAGCAAAGCTGAACTCCCGAAGAGTCCTTAAAGCACAGTGGCGTGACATGAGGATGTCTGATTACTAACTGAGTCGATATAAAGAGCAATCCAGCAGCAGCGTAAAGTCATTTTCAGTCTCATATTCAACCTTCAAGGACTCAGCAAGCTCACCTTCAGAATAGAATTTTACCAGAGTACAGAGCAACAAAAAAAAGAGAATATTGTGAGCTATTTTTGTGTTACTAATTGAAAATGGCCCTAAAAAAAGTAGATCTACAGATCTATGGTCTATGTTTTTTTTCTTTTCCTTCTTCTTCCTCCTCTTCCTTTGTTTTTTCCACTGAGTGAAACAGGAAACACAAATTGCCTCTAACCCCCTGCCTTGTTGCAGATTGGGGTCAGCTCACGAGGTTCTCAAGATGCCAGCATACTTCCCCCCCCCACAGCTCTCTGACGCTGTCCGACCATTTCTGTAACTCTCCGAAACCTACGACCTGATGTTCACACCTGCATCGCACTGCGATTCATCGGCTGTTGATTTCCGAGGTGGTCAGACAACATGTCGAACGGGCTGTTCGTCCCACCTTCAAATGTGGCTGTTTGGAACACGCTAAATGCAAATGAGTTCTTTTAAAGCATGGGGAACCCTTTAATCCAGCTCTCTTCTCCCCAGCAGCACGAGAAATCCTTTCCTCTAAGAACAATGTGTTACATTATTAATAAAAAACGTAATACGCGGGAGGATTGCTCAAAAGACTCTTCCGTCCTCACGAGTATGAATGATGTTTTGTATTCACTGTCCTCACACTGCACCCGCAATGAAGTCATGGTGACATGACGCAACAAAGTTTACGATTGATCTCTCCACAGACGTGTGTTTGTGTGTGAGGAACATTAAGAGCACACCTGAAAGAAGGACATGCAGTCTCTCATCATTCCTTCCCGTCCATTCCCCACTCACTCACTCCCTTTCCCTCAGGGCTGTGAATGATTAAAGGCCTGGGATATTTCAGCCATATTACGATGGTTTAAAAATGGGTCAAATGTCAAATGGTACGGCATTAGACCGACTGCCCCAGACTGAATCAGCAGACAGGCTATTTGTCAAAGTCTCTGCAGGACTTAGAAGTTTAACCACAGGGCTAATAAGGGTGGTCACGCGCAAACAGATTCATGGGCTAAGGTGATGTCCACAGTCTGGATGTGTGATGTCTGTGCTCAAACAGCCACAGGCACTCCGCGGCTTTCTCGCCCTATCCTCTCGTCTTCTCCTCTCACACATGAATCCCCTCCTCACTTGCACCACGTAGTGCAGAGTTAGCGGTGTGAAGATGAACGGTGACTGAGGGTCCACGGAGGTCCGTCTACAGCGCTGGATATTTGAATCAATATTCAATTAAACGGCTCAGAAGCAGAGGATTTGTGCAACTGATATTTTATGTGTTCCCTCAGAAGCTTGAGATTGATTTACTGTTAGCACCTTCGCCTGTCTTATTACAGTTGTGGTGGTTATTTAAAAGCTTTCTTCCACTGGGTTTTGATCTAATTTGATGTACACATACAGAAAGTGGGAGATGTGTGGGAGTGTTAGCTCGAGTTTTGTTATCCACAGAGGGGGCTGTGGTGATGGAAAGGAAAGAGAGATGTACATTCTTGCTTCTGTTAACAATGTCAAAATGTCCCTTAATCACTAACATTTCTGAGGTCGTAGTTTGTGTTCTGTTACAATGAGAGGTGTTTCTGGGTAGTTGCACTATTTTTCTTGTGTTACTCATGAAAACGTATTGCCAAGTCAAGTCAGTTTTTATTTATGTAGCCCAGTATCACACCATACGACACCCTCTGTCCTTACACCCTCGATTCAGACAAGGAAAAACTGAGTTCAATGCTAACATCAGCTTGCTAACATGCTCACAGTGACGATGTGATCATGCTGATGTTAGCATGCTAGCATTCTCTGTGTACAGCCTGTGATGGAAATGGCATCAGTGTTGCAGGTATTTTATCATAAACCACAATACTGGACAAATGAAAGTTTTGATCTTGTAATAACTTTAAATTAAAAGTCAGGGGATCACCAGTGTCCCGTTCCTCCTCTGAGAGCTATGGATATGCAGACGAAATCCCCATGGCAATCCAACCAATAGTTGCTGAGATATCCGAGGGGGGAAAGGGAGCGCAGCACACTGATTGATTTGCAGCCTTTACTTGTTTGCTCACTTGAATTGATTGAATTTTGTGTGTGTGTGTTTCCCCTGTGGGAAGTTTTCTATCCTTGAAATGAGAAGGAGCTGATTCAGCTGCGCGCTGCTGGAAGATGCACAGAGAACCCTGTTTCAGTCTGAGCTGAAGTGGTGGATGGACCAACTAATGGATCCAAACCTGGAAACCTCAGTGTGATGATAAAATTTAGCCTGGCTAAAAATCTCTGGATTGTCTGCTTTTCTTGTTTTACACCCAATTTCCTCAGGAATGAGTGATTATCTAAGCCTGATGGTGCTTTTAGGGAACAGGACCCAATGCTTTTCCTGTAGTTTTTGTACAGTAGTGGACAAATCTAAGTGTACTTAAAACAAAGTGTGTGTCCAGTACATTAATATAAATGTGCACTTACTTTAGATAGATTGAAAGCATACTTTTAATAAATACACTACAGTAAAATATATTTTTAGTAAAATTTAAGTAAAGCGCACTTTTAAGATGATTCCTGTCCAATACTTTTCTAGTACATTTTCAGTAAGTGTGTTCAAACACTGTTAGTACAATAGTGCACTTAAAATAAACAGATTATTATGTTATATTGTCATGCCATACTCAAAAGTATATTCTTACTGGCCGTTCAGTGTAGCACAGACAGACAAAAGCATGTCTATACGAGGCCGACCTCATACATAAACTTATTTCACACTTCTATCACAACAACAAACAGTAATAGTAAGTGTCACGTGTTTATTCTTATCTTAAGATCAAACACCCAGATAGCTCTACCATGCTGTGACCAAGATGTACAAAGGATCAGACAATAAGAGGTGCCAAACATTTCAAGGACAGGAGGCATTAATGTGCATTGATGATACACTAGTATCTCAATGTAGATGTATTTGTAATCTACTAATGTTAGATTTTATGTACACTCAAAGCACAGCTTACTTTACATTATAAATTAATTTCAGTTGTCCATTAAATTGAAGAATAGCATAAGGAAATATAAAATAATTTGTGTATTTTCAGTATATTAACTATACTTAAAATAGTCCTATTTTAGCACAGTCAGGTATACTTGATAAACTTAAGTTGGTATTTTGTAAAATTTAAATACTATTTAAGTGTAATAAGTACAAAATTAGTTGTTCCAAGTTAGCACACTTTAAGTACACAATTTAATAGTCTGGATCCGAGTACACTTTCGTATGCTCAGTATACTGATATTTATTGTATCTGAAGGAAAAGTAAATGCATATTTCATATTTCTGTTATGCAAAGTATATTTCCTTGACTGGGTCATTCGATAAAAAGCAATAACCTGCCTCATCATTCTAACAACATTCGGATGATTTGACTAGCCACACACACAGGGATAATGCCAAAGAACAGGAATCTGAAATAAGCTGAATGGTTCAAGTTGTGATGCCTGTTTTCATCCACCAATAGCTGAACAGCATAACTGAGCAGAGTATCAGGCCATTGTTCCCTCTCTCAGGCCGTAAGACCGTTTGATTAACCACTCAGACAGAGTGCAGTTTAGTTTGTTTAAAAGGAGCCATTAGACCTTAGACGTCAAAGAAGTTAGAAAATATGATGAAAAAGTATTGAACGGAACTTTTAGTGAACTCAGGGATATTGAAGTATGATGTTACTTCACACTAGCTCATTGAAGTGTTTTCTTTCACTGCCTGTTCTTTGGTTTCAAAACAGAGGCTTCATATTTAGAGAGAAAAAATAAACCAAAAAAAAAAGTAGCCCTTGCGAAGATAGTGATCCAAAACATTTCTGCTTGAATCCAGATTGAATACGAACTACTTCTGTAAAGTGTGAGGGAAAAGGTCAGTGCCAGGATCGTGAAGTAATGAATCTCTCATCTGTCACACGTGGATCACCTAACCAGAGCTTTTGTCGTTGCAGAGGCTAATTGCTTCGGCCATGGAGCTGTCTCTAAAGGAGCGCTTTCCCGCTTAACTGAGGTGTGATTATAGCCCTGACCTCTGAGAGTCTCATGTTTCCCCACATATTAAACAATAGCTGCTGGTATTTTTTCTAAAGTTGACTTTCTATGTGAGAATGTGCACATAGGCACATGCACACAGGCACATCACCACTGTGTTTTATTACACCGTTGTCTCCCTGTCTCAATCCAGCAGACTTGATATCCTGGCCGTGTTACTCGATCACCAAAGATCTCCTCTCCAGAAGCAGGAATAGTTCATCCGGCGCTCTGCCAGCTTCCTCTGGCCTTCAGAAATTTCACCCCGGTGTCACTCATACCAAGTGTGTTGACAGTGACTTCCATTTAGCCGGAGTGATTCAGTCAGGACTGCCGAGGAGCCTCCAACATTTTGTCAGCGTGAAGCATCTCTTAGTTGACGCATGCGCTTCAATCCCAGTGAGCTTTACCAGAGTTTAGAAGTTTGTTAAAGCTGGTTTCTGTGTCACCAGTGGTTGGACATGAAAGGAGCAGCCAGACATGACATTGACATTGGCTTTCTCACCTCATTCTCAGTAAGTGTTTTGCAGAACAAAAATGTCCTTGACTATTGTATTGAGGAAAATGATCAGGGACACACCGTCAAGTTCGAGTGACGCAGAACATGCCACTGTTCAGGTAAACTGGGTCACAGCAATACTGCATATCCTTAATTACATAAACACATCACGCTGTGTCTTTTGGTCTTGACACTGGAGTTCACCCTGGAAGCTGCGAGCTGTTCCTCTGCAGTCACGCGGCCTCCCGGGAGCTGAGACACAACTGTAGGTGAGATCAGACGAGTCTCTAAATTTAGTTGCTCATTTGTCTGAGTCTCACTGTTTGGTCTGTGGGTAGCAGGAAAAACACAAATGTTCCGGGATGCATACCGAGACAAGGGCCCTAAAACACACGCGGCAAACTTACAGACTGTGTTACAACCTTGTCAGGTGAGCACGCTCGCCCGGCTTCTGCCGAGGAGCAGCAGAAGTTTTCACCGCTGTGTGTTGGCTCTTGCCCCTGGATCCCCGTAAACCTCTGCTGTAGCACAACGGTTGTTTTGTGAGGCCGTGGAGATTAAACAACCGACAGCTATCCCGGTTAATTAGGTTGCTAGGGCTTCACTGTCACCAGGGCTGGCTTGATAAATGAAGTGAGCAAGGATGCTGCTGTCGCTCCAGCGTCGCTCTCAAGGGGATTGTCATTGACGTTCTCATTTCAGTTCAGCCCGCAGGACGATAGGCTGGCAGAGACATGAGACAAGCACAAGCACATATCTGCAAAATCTTTGTCTTTATGTCGTCTGAATTCAGGGACACGTATTAATTCCAATCCCTTTTTTGGGACTCACATCTTGACAGCCCCCCAACCACACTAAACATCTTCATTTCCTTCCTGATTAGTGGAAATTTACCATCATTAACAAAGACTGCGTTTGTACCCGATTGCGTAGTACTGCTGTCTCCATGATCTCATCCTGCATTGCACACAAACCCTTCTTCCCATCTCTGCTTTTAAGACACCCACAGTCACACAGTCAAATCGTGTCTAGACTGCCTGTCACACACAGTGAGGCAGTTTGTTGTTCACCGCTCAAACAAGAGGTTTTTCTAGTCTTTTGTTAGCTTTCTTTGGAAAATACAGGCACCAAGGCCGTCATGGTAGCTGTTAATTTGCAAAAAAAAGGAAAATCAATCAATAAATAAAACATGCTAGGAAGTAACCTATGTACCCTCTACTGTATGTCATGATCAAGTAATCATACACTGAGTTTCCCCAGTGCTGCAGCAGTGCTCTCGTGTCCAGTGTGTATGGCAGGTAATACTGATGAAGTGACACAGGTCAATATTTCTCTCTCTATAGCCGTCCACAAGCTCCTCTCCACCCGCCACTAACCTTCACTTTCAGTCAAGGTGGCGCTTCAATCTTTGATTCGTACAGGTGTGCACCTCTCGTCCACCTCCTCACATGCATGCACTCCGGCACGGGCGGGCCGCTAGTATTGAATGATTCATCGCATCCTGCTTCCCCAGGAGACAGCCCTGTTAATGTATGCGTGAGAGAGTCACAGTAAAAAAAAAAAAAAAAAAAAAAAAAAACAAATGAAAAGGGGGAGAGTTCATTAAACTGTGTTTGCATCAGTAACAAACAGGTGCTCCAACTTTGCTCATATTCATATTTTCTCTCTTTCTTTGCCTTCTCTGTGTGGTAGGCACATTTAAACTCTGTTCAGGAAGTGGAACGTGAACAGTCTGTGTAGACCCTGTGGAAACATGATACTGGATTTCAAATTTGTGCTTGCTGAGCTGGAGATGCAGTGTCTGGAAATACTTATTTTACCATGAAAACTCAGCGTGATGAAACACTTATACTCTCCATTCTTTTCGTTCGCTTTATCTCTCACTGCTTGCTAGATAGCATATTGGCAGGTGCCTGTTGCCATGGTTACATCACACACGGACATAGCCACATCCTTGCTATTACGGCCTCGCTTTAGCCATTTTCCGCATGATGTGCGTGTGAACATTGAACAGTGAGCAAGGAAGAGTGTGAGATGGTTTTTGGAAAATTATGGGGGGTTAACAGAGTAATTAGAGCACATTATCATCTACGCCTGCAGGGAAGCTCGCGTAAGTGTTCATTTTAAAAGCATATTCAATGTCATGGTGTTTGGATCTTTTATGTTGGAGGATTACACGGCTTCATAATGTATCCTTCCTGTTGTGATCAGTAGAAGTGGGAGGCAAGGGGTTGGAGGGGCTTGATTTATGAGAAACGCCCCTTTTGACTGAAGGTCTGACAGCGACTGAGAGATTGATGCATGTGTTCATCTATGGCATTTTAATTTATCAGCACCTTATTTATCCTCTTAGCATGATACATGGGTGATTAGTATAGCCCTGAAAGAATTAGTTATTCTTGCTAGGTCTTGCCAGAGCACGTTTTTACATTCAGAAGCTCCAATTATAGGCTTTGACTCATAATTTAGTCTAATTTATGAGTTCCAAAGGCTGGTTCTCCGCCTGTGATTCCCTCTGTGAAACATTTAAAGCACCAGATGGGAAAATAATGAACTTTTCTAGCAGAAAGCAGCTGACAAAAGCTTATGAATCCAAGCGTTATTGACTGGAATCTCGATCAAGTGGACCATGAAATATTCACTGAAAACTCCCACTTTGAGGTCTTTTGTTAAGAAAAATACTGAAACGAGAGTCAGCTTGTGATCGCCCTCTATGCGCCATTCTATCGATCCTGAGACAATAAAAAAAAATAAAAATCAGCCATTACTTTGGCAGCAGATAAACAGTTGTGATAACATCACGGTTACCATGGTGCTGTTACAGTTGCCAAGTGGAGGTAGAAGACGGCGCGCCAAGTTAGACCATCATCCTGAACCGTCGAGGCTGCTGCGACATTTGATCTCGTCAACACCTTTGGGCGGTGTTGGAGGGAGAAAGATGGAGGGAAAGTAAAACGGGGACTGAAAGTGACAGGAGCAATGGGAACAATGTCGTAATGGAAGAAACGGCAAAGGAAAGTGATACAAATGGAATGAGGGGATTGCGACATGGGGAGGGCACGAACAGCGGAGAGGAAAATGAAAGAGTAAAGGCACATGACACGACGTGGTAGATGAGGATGAAAAGGCAAAGATATGAGGAGGACTCAGTGAGGAAGGGATGAGCACGTTGCTTACTTAGCTCTCTGCAGTGTGACTCTCTGACCCCAACTTCTTTTATCCATCCTACATCAAAGTAGTGAAAAAGCTTGAGAAAAAACCCAGGGGAAGAGATTACACATTACTGAAGAAGTTCTAGTGCTTCCAGAGTGGATGAAGGACTTTCCATCTCATTCTGGCCACCATCATAATGATTATCATTAACACACACGCTCCTCTGTTACTGTAGCAAAAGAAGCTCTTGTACATTTTTTACACATCAAGTCACAGTTATACAGACATTGTCAAGAACTTTGCGAGCCATTGTTTGGTTTAATCGCTTTGAGAGGTTTGGGAGTAAAATGATCCGCTGAGACATTTAGCAGCCACAAAGCCACTGATTTAGTAATTAAAGGAAAGAAAAATGTGCAAATGCAGGGTATGGCTTGTATAGAGGAAAACAGAGGGGGTTTCACATTTCACGTTATGTTCTTTTAAAGTTTTAAAGTGTACAGCAGATTTTAAGCACAGAGGCAAGGTGCTTTATGTAAGGCAAAAGAAATGCATTAGACCAACATTTAAAGAGGCAATCGAAATGAATAAAACCACATTAAAGTCATGACAGAAGCTCAAAAGTGTCGATTTTGTGTGAAGCAAGAGGTGTTTATACGCGTTCCAAATGGCCACACTCAGAGCCAAATCCTGCCGACGCAGCCTCCTCTTGGCTGCACCACACTGCTTCCCTGGTCGTTCCCCAGGGGCTCCGTGTCTTTCGCATGTTGTTGCAGTGTCAACTCACGCGCTCATTAAAAAAAATGCAGGTAACGGCGCATGCTTTTGGACTGTCTCTCCTCGAAGGCATTCATCCTCGACTCGCACTCAGTTGAAAAGGGAAGAAACGTGTGAGGAGTGAACAGTGGAGCTGCCCCCTTTCTCACCTCCGCACACCCGGCCAATCGCTGTGTGAAGACGGCAGCTTGTTAGACTGTCCGCTTCAGTGGAGGAATCGGGTTTCAAACGCTGACAATCCAACAAGCACTTACTTTGAAACACACTGACACCTTTAGGCTAAGGTCTCATTGCAGTTTCGCTCAGATTTACCCCCACCTTCCGTTCTACGAATTCAAGCATGTGTTTCCCGCTTGGGTGCAGTCCTCTGGTCTACCGCAGGCTTCTCGGTCTGAATTCACCTTCGCCTTTGTTCATCCACGCGAGTCGGGTCAGGTCGGGATTCAGAACGAAAACCGCCTCCTCCTGGTGGGAATGTGTTGGTTAAAGTGCAGGTGAGACAATGAAATTCAGTTGGAGTAACAGATTTCAAGGTTTATCAGAAAGCACAGCACGACGGCTTGTAATACCCGCAGAGAGGATGTTACACAGTGATCTACCAGAAACATGCACATGCATGCATTTGACGGGCCGGATGACGTCATGTTGCGATGCAGCAAAAACTGAGCCAAGTTCAACTTTTTTGTGGGGCAAACCCTGCATTGTTTTGCCGGAGCCCCCTGCTTTGGCCCCACCGCTGTACCGCCACACTAACGCCATTCAAATGAGTGAGGGGCCCGCGTCCTGCACAGGACTCCAGCCGGTCTGACCGCGGCCGGATGCACTGCGTTCTGACATGGAGAAGGCGTTATTCTAGCATGTGTCATCACCCTGTGGAGAGGTGGCAGAATGAGATATGTGTGCTCCCTTGCCTCTCTCTGTGTGTGTTTGCCTGTACTTGTGGTTCTGGATCAATACCTGCCAGTCTTCTCCTCTCATACTCGCAAAGGCTGGGTAATGGGCTGTAACAGGGCCTGTGCGCATCTGTGTTTGTGTGTTGGATGTTTAAGTATAGTCCAAGCTGTCACTGCTCAGCATTGTCTCAGCTGCCCAGTAGGTAGGTGCCATTCTTCCTCCTAACAAGAGGAGCCTTTCATTAGTGGGAACAAGCTTCAGAAAGCTTCCGTGCTGCACAGCTGGACTTGTGAAAAGACTTGCAGAAATGTGGTTATCCAGATGGAAATTAATTGCAAGGCTCTGGAGATAGCAGGTCTGCAGAAGCATCAAATTTCACATAATTCTATTTTGTTTTGCCCAGTGTTTACTCACAGGGTACAATTTGGTGCTCCAAAGTACCACTTATCATTTTTTGTCTGATTATAGAAAATTGTTTGCCTCATATCAGACAGAACTGCCAGCTCGCTACACTCACTGTTACACTCTCTGTTACACTCACTGTTACACTCACTGTTACACACGGTTTCCGTCTTCAGCCTGACACTGCGTCAACTCTGACCGGGAGGGGGATTCGATTTGTCCCCGATCATTAGGGACCAAGCAGTTTGCCTCAAACTAATATCATTTTAAGTCAACACTTATGCGCAGCTACGCCATCATACTGGTTTTACTGGGGTTTTAAGAGTGGAGTGGGGCGAAGTGAAACAAAGTTACGATGTCGGCTGAAGAACAGCCTCCTTAGCAGCGCCTGTGTTATCCATACTGGTCGCCATTGCTGCCCTCAGCAGCTCCTTCAGCAAAAGACTGCTGCATCCACCCTCCAAGAAGGAACGCTACCGCAGGTCCTTCATGCCAACAGCTGTCAGAGTGTTCAACTCCAGCGTTGCTTAATGTAGCACTAGTTTTTGCACTGATGTGTGATTTATTATACACGTATGACCTTGCAATATTACTTTTTCCGCTCTCATTGAGTACTCTACATATCAGTACATAATGGTATTCTACTGTGACATATACATATTTATTATTGTGCAATAGCATTAATGCTGTAGTCACTTTATCCGCCTGCAATTTGTGTAAAGTCTGTGAAATTCTACAGAATTTTTGGCAGTATATTTTTATATGTATATATATTTCTGTTGCTATTTTTTTTCCAACTGCCATTACCTGCTGCCTGTACCCAAATTTCTGTGGCTGGGGATTAAAAAAGTCATCTTATCTTATCTTATCTTATCTTATCTTATCTTATCTTATTTTATCTTATCTTATCTTATCTTATCTTATCTTATCTTATCGTATCTTGTCTTATCTTATCTAACATTTCTTACATTTCTTGAACTGAGCAAACCTTATGCCACAGTGGGGTCTACCTTCACATCACAGCAGTTTTCCAGAGCTGTGCTTGGAAATAGGCAAAATTAGGAAGCTTTGCTTTGATTTATGATGATGAGCAGAAGAATTGCTAATACTACAGACCAATTCAAAAAAGTTAACATATGCACACCCTCCCAGCGTTTCCCAGGAACCACTTCGACTGGGATGATTTTAATCAGGAGTGAAAAGGATGAACCAAGAAGAAAAATGCCCTCCAGATGATGACTTTTTCCTCATAGAAGTACAGGTGTGAATAGGTACTCAGTCAAGTGTAACATATGCCTTTAAACCAAAAACGCGTTGAAGCTACAAAGTTACATTTAGTTCCATAAGATTGTGAAATTGTCCATCCAAACAGGTAACAAAGCTGACAAACGAGCCAGACTCCGCCCATGCAAATACAAACTGACACTGTGGTTCTGTGGATCAATACGCTCATTTAATGTTACAGTTTGTTAAGTCACTGTTTCCAACTCAAGCCTCATAAAGAGCATCCATTCACTGCAGCATCACACTTTACTCTGGTCCCTCCAGCACAAACTGTACCTGGTCTCATACTGGATGCATTACTGGTTTTACTGTCATGTTACTGCTACAGATTCATGGCAGTCCGATGCTATCAAGCGAACTGAGTAAGCGTGCTATTGTGTGCCACCTCGTCACTCTGGCCTTGTCAGTGGCACAATAAATCTCAGATTTCACAACCTCATTTCAATTTTCATGTCTTAGTCTCATATGCTGGTTGTTTGGTTGGCTGCTTGTTGTTTCCACCCTGGTGTGCATTTAAAACTTTCCTTTTAAGACAGCTTCTTTGTGTCTGAGTTGCAGCCACCGACAGGACATGATGTATTTGAGAGTCAGGTTTAGTGTCACTCTAATTTGAACTGCATATCTTGGAGAGCATTTGGCAATAAGAAGTGTGTGGCTGGTTTTGAATGAAAAGCAGGATGTGCGTGGTGTTCTTGTAGCATGTGTAATGTTAGATACGTTGGTTATCAGCTTTGTGGCACACAGTTGTGAATAGACAGAAAGCTGAAGCCGATGTACAATAAACCTACCCGGTGTTTGAATTCATCATGAGACGTGATTAAATCTTGATTTGAATTGCAAATATTTAAGGAAACGAGGGGAGGGGGGGTCTGTCTTGTTAAGCACATAATTAACTTTTTTGATCCAACATGCAGACCGATGCAGAGCATAGGCCTTATATTCCCAACGGTCTGGATCTAGAAACAGCTGCTTCTTTTAATTAAAAATGACTTTTCAGGGATGTCTTAGACAGACAGTCGGCTTGCTCTGAACTCAGCACTGAACAGACTGCTTACAAAGGTCATTAAACCTGTTCAGTGTCAATGCATGGTGCAGATTTTAATTCAGATGTCACATTTATGGTGAAGAAATCACAACAAATTCCAGAGGCAGCTTCAGACCTCCCCTGTCATCTTGGGCATGAACCTGCAGAGTGATGTTGGCAGCGGGGAGAGGTCATTACAGTGTTAATCGTTATGCTCCCTTTGTCCTCTGTACACCTTCGTATACTGTAAGCACACACATACAGTTAGATTCAGCTCACGTTCACTGCAAGAGAATGAATTTTTATACAAAAAGACAGGCGTGACCTGTTCCAAAGAGAATAATTAACCAGTGTTTAAAACAACACAGTACCTCCACTGCAGCGTAGTCCGTCGCACACAAGTGTGCATGTGCAGAATGCATGCCCGAGTGTGCAAGTGGTCTTTTTGAAATAGTCATCATCTGTTGCTGTTTTGACAGCTCTCAAGTTCAAATGTTCTCCTCCTGTTCATTTTAGCTTCCTCTGTGCCACCAGATATGTGAACTTTTTGTTTGTAATGTAGCCATTTGTAGAAGCTCCTTTGGACAATTGTCTTTCCCTGTTCAGGGGCATCAGTAATTCCTTCCCCAGAGAACTTAAATTGGATCATAAATCATCTTAAACTTCAGTTAAAAGTTCCGAACAGTTCAAATCTTTATTGTCCCTGAAGAGAAAATTATATTTGCCACAACATAAAAAAAACGAAATAAATCAATGGGGCAATAGAAGACACTGAAAGTGCTGGTGCAATACACACAATATAGAACAAAATAAAAGGTTCAGCTGAAAAGAACAACTGCAACAATATGAACCAGATAAAGTGCTGTGTGGGGAAACAGGAGCATATGGTATATCAGAATTAAAGGTGTTCATGTCAAATTTAATGTATCAGGATAAACCCCTTGAGCTTTACCATCTCATTTTCAAAGGGGGCGTACAGGACAGGGAATCGATTTCTTCAGAGCCATGCATTTGTGAGAATGTCAGATTAAATGTAGGATGATCACTTGTCTTTTACCACAGTTGTCTCGTTGTCTGCGCTCTGATATAGGATTTCCCAAACTCTGCTGGCTTTTTTTTTTAGCAGACTTTTGTCTTGCTGCCTTCAGCCTTTTCTGAAACAAAGTTTGTCTGCTTGCTGCACCAAACAGCCACAAACCGAGAATCAAGACCAACTTCCCTGTCCTTCTTGTCCTTCTTTGAAGGACAAGATTGAAAATGTTCAGCATTTTTCTTCCTGTCAACAAGTCTCAAGAGAAGACCGCAACCAATTGATCCTACTAAAAATTATTGTTTGTGTTGCCAAAGCCTAATAGGTCTTATTCCTCTGTGCCATAGCTGCTCCATTGTTGTCCACAAAATACTAAAAACAATCAATTAATCAGCCACACTGCTGGGTGACACAATGGTGACATCTGATTCAATCCCACATGCACCCTCCTGTTGTCATAAATACTCGCTAGACGTCCTGCAAGTCTCCAACAATTTCTTTACTCCAAATAGTCAATTTTAGCCTAATTTTAATAGTCAATAATTAAGCTGTACATGTGTGATCTGACCAATAGATCAGTTTTATGGGGTGGATGTGGCTCGGGGGGTCAAGTAGGCCCTGTCCCAGGGTTGGTTTTTGAACCCTGGCTCCTCTGGTCCATCTGTGTTTTTCTTCTTCACACACAACATGTACCTGGGTTAAAATTCAGTGTATCTCAGTTAGTTGTCATCATATTTACTGACTGAAGAGCAGCAGTCTCTTATTTTACCAAGTGCCTCCTGAGCCAAATGAACAGCAGACGCCAAGTGCAGATGATTGTTGTGAAGTCCTCGCTGAAGAAGATGGAATCAGCTATAATGTAATAGCCTCTAATAGCCCTGCAGGAAACACAGAGACAACTGAGACAAGATGAAGAGGAGTGAGAGGAAAAATCATAACTCACATCACAGGGTGTTTTGCTCATTTTGTTTATAGGCTGACTTGTGTGAGTGGAGGGGTTCAGTATGTCGGATGAAAGTTAATCCGGGGGAAATTCGATCAGTCTCCCGTCCAGCAGCAGCAGCAGCAGCAGCAGCAGCAGCAGGTGGTTGTACTGTACCATGCAGAGATAGCGTGGCCTCTTACCTGGCCTGCTCGGGTGTGTGTGTGTGTGTGTCTGTGTCTTTGTAAGTCTATATGTGTGCGCGAGTGGGCACATGAACTTCCTTTGTCCTTGCAACCCAATAAGTCTCTGGGTTTCCTGAGTCCGCTGGTGAATGATTACGTTAAAGAGGCAGAGAGAGAGAAAGAGAGGGGGAGAAAGGAATTGATGCCAGCCAGAAGTAGACAGGGAGAGGGGGTGGGAAGGAGGGAGTGAAGCAAAGCAGAGGATGTGGTTTGGCAGACCTCTGTCAGCCCTTCTTTTCCTTATACCACCATTGTGACACTGACAGCATGATCACGCCATGCCAGTGTTAGACTGTACTTAAGTAGAAATTTTAGGGACTATACTTTCGATCTCACGGCCACTTAATACTTCTACTCCAGTATTTGTCAGAGGGAAGTACTGTACATTTTACTCTACTACATTTAATTGACAGCTGTAGTTACTCTACATCATTCCTTACGTCTATCATCATTATACGAACGGTAACGATGGAGCCAAGTGGCAGCATGTACAGATTGATCAGTAAGGGGCCTAGAACTGAGCCTTGTTGGACGCCACACCTACTCCACAGTCTGGATTTCTAAACTGGGCACTTTCAGCCCGAGAGGGTTGAATGAGGAATTAGACTTGACAGCATTTCTGTAGAGTCTACTGGATTTTACCTGTTCTTCATTAACAGTATTTCTTTGAGAACTATTGGAAATATAGTTCTTAGTTAATCACAAATATCCAGTGATGGAGGTTATTTGAATACAACGTATATTGAAAGAGTAGTCAGAAAAATTTGAGTGAAAGGATACATCACTTCTATACTTTTTTATTTTGTAATAGTACAGTTATATATCATTTATATACATTTCTATACTTGGATATTCATTTTAACCTTTAAGATGACTGCACTTGCTACAGACTACTGTGAAAGGTTGATTCTAATGTTATACT
The DNA here is from genome assembly GCF_017976325.1 of Chelmon rostratus. Classification (NCBI taxonomy): domain Eukaryota; kingdom Metazoa; phylum Chordata; class Actinopteri; order Chaetodontiformes; family Chaetodontidae; genus Chelmon; species Chelmon rostratus. The sequence goes on along the minus strand of NC_055660.1, from coordinate 24,107,022 downwards.
CTGTCTTTATAGTTATAGATACTGTGTTTCCTGCTATTTTTGTATAAACGAATCATATTTGTCCAACGTAAATAGTATTTTTGAAGTTTTTTTTTTCTATATGGTAGAGGTCTACGGTGATATATGGCAGATCTGTCACATGACAGATCAATGTATTGTATATAATAAAAACTGGAAACACACTGATGAAGGCAGGGTAGTCAAAAACATCTGCTGAACCGAGTGTGGTGTACTAGAGAAGAGTTGTGTGACAAGTTTTACTTTTGATGGACCAGCATGGTTAAAATAAATCAACACTGACTGTTGATAAACAAGACTATGAGTCTACAGCCTTGCTCGCAGGTCTCATATTGTGAAGAAAATAGAACTGTTTGATTAATAAGCCAAACTGGCGGCCAACTGACCGTCCCACACTGCCGTCCCTTGAGCTGAAAAAGAGCTAAAAAAAACTGAATCAGACAGCAGTTTGTGTCAAAATGAGATGCTTTGTTGACCCATCCATCCACTTCAGACTCCCACTAAGACGTTTTGTGGCAGTATAACAACTTTAATACCGCCTTTACAACGTGTGAAGGTCGTCGATGTGCATGTAGTGTTCCTGACTTACCTGTCCCTGACTTTCCTGTCACAACTGCAGTTCACTGCAATAAACTCTCACCTTTTCATAGACCTTATAAAGAGAGTTTAAACGCCTACATCTAACCAAACCCTAGCCATAGTAGTGGAAGAGAAGAAAACAGCCACATGAATTGTTTAGTTACATAAACATTATGACAAACTTTCACTTGAATGTTTCATATTATAAAATGCCGCAATGATGATTTTTTATATCCAAAAGGTCAAAGGTCAACTTCATTGTGCCATTGTAATGTTCTGCAGAAAGACTTTTCTGGCCATTATTCAACATTATTTAACATTATTATACATCAGACGATGCCTTTATTTTGCAGTATGTGACCTTGCTGTTTGTATTTTCTTTATTTTTGCTCATGTACACCTTGTTGCCCATTTGCATTAGATTCTTCTATGGCACTGTCACTGTCACTGTTCATCTGTCTCATCTAATTGTGTCCCTAGTACTGAGAGCTTGGGAGAGCTGAGGTTTGCTTAGATGTCTAAATCACGTACTGACCTTTTTTATTTGGTGGACCTTTAATTTCCCTGTTGGAGAATGTAATGTTAGGGTGTTTGGTGAGTTTCTACCCTGCTGTGATCTTCTCCAGGTCCACATCCACAGGAAGTCAGCTTCCACTGAGAGAGTGCAATAGACTTAACCTTTAGCTGTTCTATAAACACACTCACCTCCAAGAGAGTAACATTGCATGTCATTCAGTTTGCATGCATTGTCTCGTTTGTTCGCTGGTGTGTCCTTTTTCCGGGTGGACAGGTTAGGTCTGATGGTATTAAAAGGTCTGATTATTGCTCTGTGTTTCCGGGATCCCTGCTGCACCAGTGACAGAGTCAGCCAGCCCAATGACAATGAGCTTAAAGGGTGACACACACACAGGGTTGTGGCTGTTGTGTTGTTTTGAAGGTCAGTGGCCTCCTGCGTAGTGCTGTGTATCACCCTAGGCTCAGTTTATTTTTCTTATACACTTATGTCCACTGACAGTCTTAATGCTGATGTGCGGTTTCTTCATCTCCCTTGGCTTTTCATAATGAGCCCTACTTTTTATGCATCAGTGCTAGTATCCATTGTGGAAATAAGGTATTACAGAATGAAGCATTTATATGGATAGCTGATAACTATAGCTGCTTTACATTTTGCTCTAGAGGGACCTGCAGTAAACATATACAGCAGATACAGTTAATATATTGGTAAAAATAAATATTCTGTTTTACCACACATTTCTATAGTAACACTTGTGGTCATGTTGTAGAAACGAACAACGGAAGAGCCAACGTAATTTCTTAGCACTACACCTTCTGATGAGTTTCGTGCTTCCTTAGTTGTCACCTTGGCATGTTTCACCATTGCATGGCACGACTAGTATCTAATTAACACAAACTGTCCTCTCTTTCCTGTGTTTCACTGTCGGCTCTGTGTAACCTGGGTATGTAGAACAGCAGAAACCTGCACTGAAACAGGAAACTTGTCAGGGGGTGGTTGGACTTAATGTGCATTAAAAGGAAGAGGGACACTTCCAGGATCATCACCCTCAGTTTGCCAATTATCACAACATGCTTGAACCAAGATCTAGTGATACTGGTGATTGGCTGTCTAATGTTACATGTCATAGAGCTATGCAACGTCACGCCCTAACTGTTTGCTGCACAACCAGCGAGCGTAGCTGCTTCCAACTTGCTTTCCACTCTTTCTTTGACATTGCAGATACATCCAAATATATGTAGTATTGATATCAGTGCAAAAACTCTCATCATTATGGATGATTCCTCTTCTTGCATGCCCTACACAGGCACCACCCCTCATTTAAACCAAACAGAGTATTTCCACTAAGTGAGAATGTGCCTGCCGCGTACAAATGTGCTACATGTGTGAAAGGTCAACTCTGTACAATGTCCGGACCTGATTCTACAGACATTGTGTGGAGTTCATATGAGAAAACAGCCTCAGTGTCTCTGCTATACATTCACGGTGGCAGTGCAATGTGGCAGTCAAGGTCACATTGCCTGGGCAGCAGGACTGTTTACCACATTCTCACGTGACCTGAGAGCAAGAGCTGGTGATAATGCACCTCTGCTGCATCTCTGCGGTACTCATTTGCAACCTTAAAGCTTCCACTCTGAAAGAAAGTTTCACTGCTTTCAGTCTTTTGTTTGTAACTCAAGTTTAGCAAGGAACTAACAGTGGCAACTGTCGGGTAGCTTCACTGGGTCTTCAGTGGGCAGGTCGGTCACCCAGCAGGAAGACATCACCTGTATGGAGACGGTGCTAAACCCTGTGGGACGCCAGACTGGGTGTGTTTTGGAACACACATTTCCTGAAAGGTGGAGCAAGCAAATAACAGAGAGGATGGTCTTGTCTCTTATTTTGGGGTCTCTAGACACACCATGGTTAGTATATGCAGCCACTAAACCCTTCCTGAAAACCAGTCTTAAAACTTTGATAAAGCTCAACTTCCTGATGATGATGAGAGTTGAGTCTTGATTAACTTCCTTACATTGTAACATACAAATGACCAATGTCAAGGCCTATGACATCATCAGCCTAAATTATGTTAATGAGCAATCAGCCGGCACACTACTACTGAGTGCATTAGCCGTTGCTCGTAACACCTCCTCCTGATCACGGATTTAAATGCAAAGCAGAGCCTCTTTGATTGTTTGGAGCAGCTTTAATTTAAAACATATCAGTCGTCTTGAATTTGTCTACAAAACCTATTGGCCACTAAATAAATCTCAGCTCATTCATTTTAACTTCATTTGTAAATTAACCACCCTCACAAACGCAGGCATTTTGGATAATAATATGTAAATCAGTTTCCTGACACTAGAATAAATCATGCTAGTGGAAGAGGGATGATCTACAGCATACACATGTTATTATAAGGAGCTCTTCTGGCTCTGCTGGCATCTGATGCACTGAGAACATTAAGGCTCCAAATAAAATGTATAATATATATATATATATGTGTGTGTGTGTATGTATGTATATGTATATATGTGTATATGTGTATATGTACTAAGACTGTTAGTTTAGTTTTTTAAACACCAGTTTATGTGTGGAAAGTGGCATATGCTTTCATCTGTGTCCATTCACCTGCCATCCATGATTGGTCATATCTGTCCTCTGTATGTGTGAAATAAAAGGATTGGATGGAATGGATTTAGCTTGTGTGTGTGTGTGTGTGTATGTGTGTGTGTGCCAACATCACTTACAGCTTTCTATCCAAGGCAGGTTAATTGTTCTGTTTTTAGTCAAAATTACAGGGATTTGCTTCAGAGCTTTTTAATCAACTGCTTCTCATTTCCTGTAGCTCTTTCACGCTCAAATATGTACACACACAAAACATCTAAACACGCGCACACACACACACACACACACACACACACACACACACACACACACACACACACACACACACACACATTAAATGACATATGCATCCGTTGCATACTTATTCACACAACATGCTTACATATGTACCACACGTATTTTGCAATTTAATGAAAATCTGGCCTGTCTATTCTTCGGGTCCTTGCTTGCATTCATCGATGCAAATTCATGAACGTAGTCGCATGACAGCAAATTCATTAATTTATCTTGTGGCCCAAGTTGAGATATGAAACTGCAAGAAACGGAGAGACGGAATGACAGGCCTGTTGTTTAATTGGGCTCCGTGTAAGCCGAACCAATGTGCAGTGACGCACAGTGATACAGACCTAATGGAACTAATGAGTTTGTTCTTGTAAAGCTACATCAAGCTGAAGCGTCTCTGTTGCTGTTAATTCAATAGACACATTTAGTTTTTTTCGGGGGGGTACCATTATATAAATATGGACAGACTGTAGAAACTTTGTCAAAAGCATTTGAAGCAATCAAATCTGTGGTGTAGTGAGGTGTGAAAGCCGCTTCTGTTTTCAGTGGTTCAGTGTCATTTGTCCAGTCTCTCAAGCTGATCTGTATGTTTGTTATTGAATTTTGTAGCAGCAGGAAAATCAAATTTATGGTGATAATAAACACAAGAAGTAGTTAAATTTCTATTGGGTTCATATTTTAACAGCATATTGACTGTAAAACTAAATGCAACCTTATTTACTGTAGTCTTCTCATACAATTCTGCAAAGCAAAACATTATACAGTAAAAACATCTCGGTGAACAAACTCATTATCTTCTGAATCTTTTTGCTTCTACTGTACTGACTGGTTGTGATGAATTCAGCAGAAATAGGTTGTGGTACACTCACTGCTTTCATGTCAGGACTCAGTACACAGGCGTGGGTGTAATTTCTCTTTTTAAGTGGAGGATGTCTCATTTTGGGATGAAGCACTTCACATCTTGTCTACTGTGACAGTGAAACCTTAGTTGAAAGAGTGCGTTGTTGGCATGTCAGTTGTTGTCAAGAGGGTGACTCAGTGCTAACAAGCCAAGAGACATTCTACCTCTGGAGCAGGAGTGCTATTCATTTCCACACTTGTAGAGCTGCACAGGGGAGAAGGACACTTTACCTTTCCTGAACAAGGAAAGTATTTGGGTGAACTGACCTTGCAGAGATGCAGGAGAGAATAGGAGGCAGAGTCAGAGTTATAAGCTGTGTCTTAATTCAGAGGAGGCATACAGGGGTCTGGCCTTCGTATGTCGCGAGGGTCGGAACAGAGCGTTGTTAAATGAGACGGTCTGGACTTATTCTTGCATCACGAAGTGGCGCTCCTGTCACATAGTGTATTTTAGTAATTAATATTGTGCCCTTGCAGGGTAACTAGGTGGATGAGGTGGTGATGTGCCACAGCAACAGCTAACCCGAGGTAAAACGACAAACACAGGGCGGCAAACTCACTGGTTATCTGAACTTGTATGCTACATCTCTGTTAGTTAATTCTCTGTTAACATGTCCTGCATCTCCTCTCTCTCCACTCATGAATCTTGGTTTGGTTGGACTGTTAAGGATCCACCCTTTGGATCCTCCAAATTCAGGACAAGGAGGCTGCATTTCTCTGCTGCATCTGATGGAGCCTTCAAAACAGCCTTGTCATGCCTCTGTGGCACAGTCGGTCTTCAAGTGCAGCCTTGGAAGGATGCAGCCCTTGAATTGAGGCACAACTCGAAAGTCAGAGAGAGTGAGAGAGTGAAAGAGATACAAGAGACAGAAGAAGGGTTGATGCACAAATTCTTGTAGTGCTGCAGTTTTCTGCAGCTCACCTTTAGCCTGTAGGGGCTGGATAGGCAGTGGCATCGCTGCTGTATTTAACTCCAATGACACTAATGTGAAGAGGATTTACAGTAAGTTCACATGAGACAACCAATGACGGTTGTACAAAGTGTAGTAACATCCATTATCCAATCATGTGTTCACAAAGTGTTGAATCTCGCTCCATCCTCGCTTGTGAACCACTGAGCCTTTCCAGGATGCCCCTTTCATACCCAATCATGACACTATCACCTGTTACCAATCAACCTGTTTACCTGTGGAATGATCCAAACAGGTGTTTTTGGAGCGTTCCACAACTTTCCCAGTCTGTTGTTGCTCCTGTCCCAACTTGTTTGAAACATGTTGCTGGTGTCAAATTCAGAATAAATACACAGTATATTTGCAAAAATCAATGAAGCTGATGAGGTCAAACATAAAATATATTGTCTTTGTAATGTTTTCAGTTAAGTATATGTATAAAAGAATAAATGATTGGGTTGTATAATAGAACATTATTTCTTCATATACCAAATTGTTTGACATTGATGTTGAAAATTCAATGACTAAAAATATGCAAACTAATGTGACATTTTGTTTTTATAAATCCAGTGTATACAACAAAAATGATCTGACCTCTACACTCTAGCTACTTCTAGACATTTTGCCAAAAGTCTATGGAAAAACTTGTTAAGCTAGCTTTGTTGAACCTGTTAATAGATTTTTAGGCCACTTGGGGGCAGTATAACAAGCTTTGATTTGCAGTATTATCACATTATGTTAATACGGTGAACTTCTTGATATGCTGAACTTGTTAGCAGACATACAGAAACACGAGTGTCATAAAATACTGTTTCTGGCCACCACACAAACGTTAGTCCAGCAGTCATTGTCCTTGTAACTCTGCTTTGGTCCAACTCCTGAAGGGAATATCTGACTCTGTAGCTGCTAAATGCACCACTGTATTCACCAACAAGTTGCTACATTTGTCTGCCTGCCAATTTTGTCTTTATAGTGTACAGTGGGTTTAGCACAGCTCTTTTCCTGAAAACAGCTGCCTGCTGCCTCTGAAAACCACTTTGATGGGAGCTGTGAGCCTGAGCCAAAACAGCAAAGTTGAGAGCTGAGGGGCAGAGTCTGGTGATCGTACCAGCAACCTGTTGTCTTTATTGCATGTGGATGCCAGGATTGTTTCCTTCTTCCCAGCTTGTTTGTTGTATGATTTCCAGGACAACCGTTGTTCCCCAAGTGCGAATCCGGGGACGGTCCTCTGTGGACCTGCATTTCCAGCCCACTGTGTGTCAACCCATGTTGCACTGAAACAAGCAGAAACAAGAAAGCTTGGGGCAGCTGTCTTTTATACGCAGAGAAAAAGGAAAGGAGAGACAAGAGCAGCCCTGGTTATTCATGACTGGTTATTTATTTATGTCTCTACACTCAGAGAATATTTGAGACATTTCACTGACACAGAGAAAAACACAAATAAATGTTCACTTTGGGCTAAGCGCAATCATGCTTTTCACAGTATTTGCAGACTGAGGCCATTTTTTGGACTGGCTGCTCCGTGGTCACATTTAAGTTTGATTAATGTTTTTTTTCCATTTCTCCCCTTTGCCCGGTAGACTGAAGGAAGTGAATGAAAATCATTCAAAACCACACATGAAAAGATTGATACAGCTTGTCAGCCTGTTCATTAAGAGCTTCTTATCAGGGTTGTCATTTACTCTATTTTATTTAGGTTGAATTGTTACCAGTATTACATGTTATTGGTCACCCTTCGAGCTGAAATGATGAAGCAGGTGGATCTCTCTAAGCCTCAAGGTTAGACATAAAAAAGAAAAAAAACCTGAACAAAGAGCCTTGAGATACCGGCACTTTATCTTTCCTCCTTTACTTTCAAACCCCATTTCAGTCTTTTATCTCCCGTAAACTTCACAGTCAGCGTTAGTGTTTTCATGCTTTTTTTCCTCTCTATCAGGCTTTCCTCACAACCAAACCCCTTTCATTTTCCTGTTCCTTATAAGCCGTCTTCCGCTATCACGGCTCCCCTGCGTTTGCAGCAGACGCTGTTCAATGATTTAATTTGGAAGGCTATACACCTTGCAGACCAGAGCTAGAGATGGAGAAAACATTATCTTAAAGGAGGCAGCAATAGATAGGAATAATGCCCCTTGGTTATGTGTTGGTGTGATACAGTGCAGCTATTGATCGACAGAACCAGATCTTCTAAGCAACATACCATAGTTTCCTCCTGGCTATCATATATCACACATGTGCATTCATTCTGCATTTAGCCGCATATCTTGTTTTTATATCCTTGGAGATTTACACTTCTGTGTATGATGTAGCTAAGCACCATAAATTCATACAGGAAATGTAATCCTGTGTGTGTGTGTGTGTGTGTGTGTGTGTGTGTGTGTGTGTGTGTGTGTGTGTGTGTGTGTGTGTGTGGGTGGGTGGGTGGGTGTGTACCTTAAAGGAAACTGCATCAGATATTCCAGTACAGTCATCACTCCTGTAATATCACACAGGTTTACTGCCATGTGTGAGGCGTCTCTGTGCATCCATCACCGAGGTGTGGGCTGTACATGAGATGGATGGACCACTAACGCGCTCAGACAAACAGCCACGTTCCATTAATATTCCATTATCCCTCGTCTTGTTCCTTCGGCACAGCAAAGGCATCTCGCATTGCAGGATTACACACCACATTCTACTGGAAACCATGCAAATCCAGCCCCATGTGGGACCACCTGTGGCTCAGCAGAGTCTGGATTTTCTTATCGCTTCCATCAAAAGGCACTCGCAAAGCAAGATCTTGTGGAACCATTGTGCTGTCGCAGGCACCTTCAGCTGCAAGATTATCTTGCGTAATCCTCAGAGAGTGGTAAAAAGAGGGAGGGGGTGAAGTAAGGAAGACTTTGTGGCTCGTATTTTATTGCACGCCCCAGTTCTAATGCACTAACCTGTACAACCCCAGCTTCACACTCGCAGGCACACATTCTGCATCGCTATCCCTCTTTTGTCCATTATTTGTCATTTACACATACACACACACACGTGTTGGTTTTTCAGCGTCTCTCTTGCCTCTCTCCAGGTGCACTGTACCCTAGCAGCATTAGATGAAAAGCACAAATGAATCTTGGGGATACATTTTCTGCGTGAGATCGGCCAGGAAACGGGGAATCTGTGGAGCGTGCACGGACTCTGAGGAGCAGGTGTGAAAGTGAAAAGTGGGCGTCGTGCTTGATTTTCGCCCTAAGGTCAGAGCAGTGGGGCACCTCAGCAAAACAGAAGGCCGCTGTGGTGGCGCATGTGCCCTTCTGATGTGACATTAGAGCAAAAATGAAGCATGGATGCATTCCATTAGGGTCCTGACATATGCACTGACTGCAGAGAAGAAAATATATTGCCCAGACTTGCTACTAGCTTCACCTGCTTTCACTGACGCCTGATCTTATAGTCTGGACTTGTGCTACCACACCGTTTACATATTCTTCCGCTCACATCCTCACTTCCATCCATGAATGATGGATTTTAAACTGCTTGTGCACCGCAAATTTAATGGCTGCATCCACAATTGCAAAGCAGCAATTCATCATTCATGTTTATTTGAGCTGCCACTTCCTCTTCTTCCTCTCTTCTTCTTTCCCCTTCGCAGCCTCTTTTAATCCCTTGAGCCCACGAATCCTCACAGCCATTATTCAAAAGTTAATTTTAGGCAATAAAGCCCTAATGATGTCATCACAAACCACAAGAGCCACAGGTTAATAAATCAGGACCTTGCAGATGTGTTGTCTGTTAGATTCCTCCTGCATCCCTTTCTTTCTCCAATAGTTAACCTCAGGATCGGCACTAATACCTGCTGATCAATATCTCCCCATCTCACGCAAGTGTGTGCTTATGTGTGTGTGTGCGTGCGTGCGCGTGTATGTATTTAGCCAATAAGACAAATCAGAAAAAGGCAAATGATCCATTAGGCAACCCGTAATAAGATTGTATGGGAAATCAATCGTTGCTGTGTCTACTCCACAAAGATTGTTGTTCCATGACCTTACTGTTAATGAGACCTGACCTTTGACCTCTCAAGCCTGCCTAATGGACGATGGCTTTCTAAGAGAATAAGAAGTAAGTGAATACCAAACTATATATTTGAAGTGATGAAGAAAAAAACAAATTTAGTCCAGTTTTACTTAATCTATGTCTGATCAATCTTAAATTATATGTCTCCTGGTGGTTTTTTATTTTTATATATGTATTGGCTTTTGAAGACTGCTAACATCAGCTTGCCAACATGCTCGCAATGACAATGCTAACATGCTGATGTTTAGCAGGCTTAACATTTATGATGTTCATCGTCGTAGTTTAGTGTGTTGGCATGCTAACACTTGCTAATTATCTCTAAACCCCGACTACATCTAAGGTTGATAAGAATGGTATTAGCTTGCAATTAACCATTAATCAAAGGAATGAAAAGTTGTAGATGGTGGACCGCAAGACATTGCCATCCTTAAAGCCGCGCTAGCAGCTGTAAAGTTATCTATCTGGTTGTTGTCTCCATCCTCAGCCAGACACGGTCTAAGTGTAGCAGTCTAAGGATTTGTACTGAGAGCACGCACACACATATATGCACGGAGTGTTTCTGAATGTGGAGGAGTTTTTGTCTCTGCAAGTTTTTGTGTGCATGGCAGATGTGCAGCCATGTGAGTGTAAGTGTGTGCATTGCATGTGTCAGTGAGTGTGTGTGCCGCCACTCTAAGACAGTCCCTCAAGAGACTGCCTGTATACAGCTGTTTACCCGAGAGCCGAATTAATTAGGGAGATTAACAGGCTAATAAGGGCAGATTGGCTCACTTAATGACTCACTTCTATATTGCAAACACTCCCAGGCCCATAAAACAAAGAAAGATGAAATTGCAATGAAAACGCATTTCATTGCTAATGAAAAGAGATAAATAGGATGTTGCTATGGATTGCACTCTATTTGATTATTTTGTTGTGTTTCCATGCATTAAACTTAGCCTGTGTCAACTGCAGTTCATCTCTAAGATCTCTAAGGCACACTGTACCACCACTGTGAAGTGATTTACAGAAAGGCTGCTGTTACCCAAACGCATCTGTTTTAACAATTTTACAAAAGAAGCAGAGGGAGATCCCTATCATGTATCTGAGAGGTGTGTGCCATGTATCATTTGTACCAATTCATAACGTGGCTAACATGCCACAGATGATAAGATTGTTGTGGTGTTCACAATGTGGTATATAAGATTGAACGCAGTGTTTGGCACTGAGAGATAACATGAAACTGATGGAACTGGAGATATATTTGGTCTGTAATATAAGCCGGAGAGGTATGTGTGCTCTAGAATTAAAGCTCCCTTGTGAAATAGGCTTTACTAGCGATGCCTCAACCATATAAAAGCAATGAGGAACAGCCGCAGACATTATGATCACCAAATCACATCATAAAGTCACCAGTAGAGTGAGAGTGTATTTCACACGGGAGCTTTAATTCCACCGTGAGGACACTTGTGTTCTTTATAGCTTTGGTCTTTGTGGCCAGTACCCTGACCAAGTGCTCACAACCATCTACCATGATGTAGCAAATGCTAACAGGAGCATCATGAAGCAGACAATTGTGCTCACTTAGCGGTTTCCCTCCCCTGAAAGCTCCAGGGTGGAATAACATGATCATAACAACTCCGTCCCGTCTCCAACTTTGCCACACCTGCTTCACCCACTTCTGCTCTCTCAGTGGACTTGGTTCTGCTTGCTTCATTTAAGTGGAAAGGGCAACTGGAATGAGGCGATTGATATTCATTCTACTTTCTGCATAATATCCATGACTCATTTCATTATGGAGTCTGTTTTGCATATATAATGTGGTGTTTTATATGTACAATGGTGCATGGCTGCAGAATACCATTAGGCCATTCATTTGAGCGGTGTACCACTGCATGGCACTGCAAGTTAGAGTGGGGAGGTCTCAGGAGGCAGGAGTGAATCCCATCATGCACTGGGCAAGAAGAAGCCTCTAACATTTCACCAATAACTTAAGACATCACAGCAGTCCATCGATGTGTGACCACATCTACACCAACCACTGTTAGAGACATCTTTTTGACCTCTGTGGCTACTGGAAAAATAGCAACCTGTTCTCAAAGTACACTCAGGGAGAGCCACTTGTCACCTCAACTTGTTGTAGAATGTGGATGTCTAGTTGCAAATTGCAAAATTTTAATGTTCTATTATTTTATGATTTAATGTGCTGTCACCACACAGAAGGCAGCCTCTCACTGGTGTTCCCCAGCTGATATACAACCTTATTATTGATTGGTGGACCCTACTTGCTGATGTAATTGTTATCAGCTGATCAAATAGGACAAATAAGGGCTACTTGTTTTTAGACATGCCTGTCTGGAATACCTTGAGTTGAAAATTCAAATGCCCTGATTCTGCTATCTCAGAGAGCAGTAAACGTCTCTGATTTCGCTCCAATGATTGGTCCCAAATGCATAATTTAAACTTCATTAAATGTTTGAGACATCCCCCCAGAGACGAACCGATCAATACTGTATAGGTCAGTGAATGGAAACGTTGAAGTGAATTGACTAACTGAATTGACTGTGTTAATAACGTCTCTACAGTCCTGTAGAGACGTTATTGTACAAGCCACCATCAGGACAGAGCCACCTGCTCACCTCTGCACTCCAAATTACATTGTGTAAAAACAGATTCTGCACAAAACCTGCTTGTTTGCCTTATTAAAAGTGATGTTTCTCTGGCACAAATGGAGTCAAAGCTTGCTGAGTTTATCGCAGTAGCAGATGGTAAAAGAATTTCCAGAGTTTTCCATCTTCTTTAGCAATGCAACAGGAGCAAAGGTGGTGAGCCAGTGAATTATGTCCCATTTCTGACAGCTAGTTACTTTGTTTATGGTAATTATACTAATCTTTTCAAGATTAATTCACAAATGGCGTGTTCTTTTAAAAGCTACAAGTTTGATATGAAGCAACAGCTGACATTTGTGTGTGTGTGAGTGTGTTTAATCCACCATTTAGAGCTGAGCCAACTGACAACCAACAAAAAAGATGACAGTACAAAAGCATACTGTGCTGATTATGTTCTCCCTCAAAGCCACATCAAGACAAATCTCAATCTAAATTCTGTTAAAGCGTGCATATAAATTAAAGGGTGAGTTAAGGGGTGAGTCACCTTTCATCAAGGCTTATTTTGATTCATCTGACAGTGCTTGTTCCAGACCAAGACCTGTATCATCTCTAATGGACAACCTTCCCTCTGTGTGCTTTGTCTGAGGAAACGTGGATCATTTTTCACTTTCTGCATCATTTTGTTTTACAGGCAGAGAGGAATGGTGTCGCGGGGTGGTGAGATGGATGGATATAACAGAAAAGAAAGCAGGAGCGGGGGAATGAACTTCTGACCCCGAGGGTGCACGGCTGCCAGATGGAGGCAGCTTAACCACACACCAGAGCGCGAGAGAGACATTTCTAAATGCAATACTAAGCTGAAATATAGAGCTGCGAGCAGCCCGTGATAAAGCTTGCGTCTTTGGACAAAGATGAATACTGTCGCCTTTGTACACGGCTTTTGTCCAAAGAGAAATGTGTCCTTGGGAGAGATATTTGAACTAGCATATATTCTCCATTCACATATATTTCGAACCATGCTAGCAGGTCCGTCAGTCCGCCAGTATGGTCCAGACTTAAATAGATGGATGGATATTTTGTAAAGACTTTCATGGTTCCCAGATGGTGAATCTTAATGACTTTGGCAACCCCCTGACTCTCCCTGCAGCACCGCCATGAGGTGGTGAAATGTCTTGAGTGAAATGTCTCAACATCTACAGTGGTGGATGGATTGCCGTGAAATATGGTACAGAAATGACTCCGTCGCATGAACTGTAATCATTTTTCTCTCTCTTAACTTTGCATTTAGCGCCATCATCAGGTCAAAATTTCAGTTTGTCCAATACTTTGCTTTATGACCCAATACATGCGAAATGACATTCCCGTCATCCTCAGCTGTGCTTTTTAGCGTGATGGCAGTAATTTTGAAACTAAGATGGTGAACATGGTAAACATCCCTGCTAAACATCAGCGTGTAGGCATTTTCATTGAGAGCGTGTCACCGTGCTGACGTCAGACACTACCTAAAAACGCCACTGTGCCTGGAAGTAGAGGTTCGCGGAGCTGCTAGCACGGCTGCAGACTCAGTCTTTTTAGACACTGAAACAAAACTGCAAGGCGGAACGAGAAGGGAGCATTTGGAGCTGTAAATAAATGATTGCCCCTGATTCACCCCCTCCGTCAGCCTTTCTTCTCTTTCATGATGCACAGCTGTTTGTTTGAGGAGCCGTACTTTTTCCTCTACACGTTCACTTTGTGTCAGGCCAGAAATCAGTGTTAGCCAAATAAATTTACTTCTGGGCATAAAGTTGGAAAACATGTATTGAAAAATATATCCTGAGAGTTTCTTCATGGTCACTCAATAAGATAGAATGTCAATTTACGTTTTCCTTCAGTTTTGGGTTGTACATAAACCTTGTTGGCTTCAAGGCTGGTTGCAGGTTGAGTGAGTAGCAGCTTGTGAACGCTAAAACAACAGGGGGAAAAACAATCAAAGATGACCATCTGGCTGTGCTGTTAGACAGTTTAAGGTGCTATTCCCCTGTGAAACACCCATCGATAACTCTGCTGTTGAAATGCCATCCACAGAAACTATGTCTGTTTTCCATTGAATTAGAGCATTTAATGGAACCAGCAAGCACTGATTCAGCCGAAAAAAAAGGTTATTCAGAGTGGCTTTATTAGACAGATAAAAGGCAATCGCCCATGTGCTAAAACTACAGTGAACTGGAGGTGTATTCACCCCAGCCTGTGTGTGTGTGTGTGTGTGTGTGTGTGTGTGTGTGTGTGTGTGTGCGTGCCCCACTCCTCCTCTGTGCTGCAAGTAGAAGCTCACTGAATGGATGGCTGCTGTCAGACTGAGGAGAAGGCATAGATTGATAGAGGAAGAGGGAGAAAGAGGGTGAAAGCCACGGGTTGAGACAGTGTGAGGAGCGTGAGACTGATGGCAGACGAGAGATGGAGTCCTCTGCTTTTCCATCCTTGCTGGGAGGAGAAAAGAGGTATGGAGAACCCTGAAGAAATTAAAGGATGCAGTGTTTGAGTAGATAACTCATTTCCCCCTGCAACAGAACTGCCTGTGCTCCACATCTACCTTTGACTTATCCTCTCCCCTCTGAAATATAATCCTCTCTGGACGTTCTGCTTTATTAATCAAACACTCTTGTTTTCATATTCAATTTCTCATTTGGATTTACCTGCCAAGCCGCCGCACCTCTAGTACTGTAACATGGCAGCAACGCTGCTAGAAGGCACGACAAATGACACGGCGCTCGTCACGCGCTCTTTGCTTAAAGGCGTGAACATGACATTCAGTGAAATCCATTACAGGGTTCAGCTCTGTGTGCTCGACGGCAGAGAAAGAGAGGTGGCTGCCGCTGTTTTAATTCACTGTCACGCCTTTGTAGTACATCCCTCATACTGGTAGCCATGAGTGCTTTTACATGTGTGTCTGTAGGTCCACGCCTGTGTGTGTGTGTGTGTGTGAGTGTGTGTGCTTCGGCTTCAGGAGGAACTGTTTTAAAACAATGCTTCAGCATTTTGGTACACACGCTTATTTGCTCTCTTATACCTGTCTGTTATGGATATATAGCCCCTATAGCCAGGGGTCAATTAGCTTAGCTTAGCATAATGAGTGGAAGAAAGAAGTGGAAGTCAAATATACACCTTCACATAGCTCACAAGCACATTACATCTTGCGATGTAAAAGCAAAGTGTAAAAATTATGGAGTTATGTACAGGAACCGTTTCCAGGAGTCCTGGAATCCAGGTGACGATGAGATTCCAGGAAGTCGCTGAACCTTACAGGTGAGAGCCAGGTTCCCTGTTTCCTCTGGTACCTATCTAAGCTAAGCTAATTGTCTCCTCGCTCTAGCTTGGCTCTAGCTCAGTAAATTAACAGATAAATGAGAGTGTTGTCAAAGTTTTCATCTAACTCTCACCAAAAAGAAAAAAGACATGAGCGTATTTCAAGAAACTGTCTAACGTGGTACCCGCAGGCCAAAGCTGGCCCACCGCGAAGTTGGATTTTGGTCCATCAGATGCTCGTAGGAAAAATAAATAAGAATTAATTCATTAAAAAATAAACTTATACACTTATTCTTATACATACTATTTGTTCTGACAAACAGAACTGTAAAATTCTGTAACTCTTCTTGAGTTATTCCATCTGCTTAGCACCTCTGCTCAGCATCTTTACTATTTTCCTGACAATGTCACAATGTTGACGAGATTCCTGGGAGTCAGTGTGCGCTGCTGTTTTTCACCTGATAAAACAAAGGATGTACAGTAACACGTTGATTAGTGAGCTTTAGAGGTGCTGGTGGTATGATTTTAGACACTGGAGAGAGCCAGGTACACTCTTTTTCCCTCTGTTTCAAGTCTTTTTTTGTTTGTTTAGCTAAGTGTCTCCTGGCCCTGGCTCCATACTTGCTGCACAGACATGACAATCTTCTCACCTGAGATTGAAGATTAATAATAAACATATTTCTCAAAATGTCTAACTATTCATTAAATGTTGGTAGCTTAATAAAGGCAGTATAAGGTACAACTTCGATTTCGTAAAGTGGTTGCATGTATTTAGCTAAATGTGGGTAATTAAGTAATATATGTGTGTGTGTTCGACAGCCTATTGTCTCCTTTGCAAAATAGTGTTTCTTAGGTCGCTGCGTCTAAAGATTTTTTGATAAACACTGAGCCAGGCAACGATCTCCACGAGAAAGAAATGAGGGGGAAGATGGAGGCTAGAGGTAGAGGAGATCAAGATAAGGTTTGAGTGGTGGGCTGAGAAAGTTCAAAGTGTGCTGGGTGTGTGATGATGCACAGAGGGACAAGCTGGCGTGGGAGGCGATGTAGGCTTAAAGGCGAGAGAAAAAGACTTTAAATCATTGTTGATCAATTATCCATGGATTCACACCAGGTCCTGCAAATCCCCCAGAAAACAATATACGGTCTGTTCAGGTAAGAGATATGTTCTCTGCCATATTCAAAATTAGATCTCAGGGAACTTTGCTGTAGAACAATCATGAGTATTTACCACATCTTGATGTGCAGACATGAACTTCTTTACAATCTGGCTTGTCTTGATTTGCCGCCTCCCGCCCACTGAGCACTCCTGCAGATCTGGTGAAATTAGTTCTGACATGTGTGAGGGAGGCAGAGAAGACGAGGGATTTAGGAGGTCAGCCTGAGTTGAAGACACCGTCATGGAAAGCTACACAGTTAAGGACTTTAAAGATTTATGGCACGATGCCGTCGAAGCTCAGTTCATGAATATATTTCCCTTTTATCGTTTGTTGTTCGTCAGTATCGCCAGGTGAGCAAGCGGGCTCATTTGGCTCGCAGATGATACAATGATCTTAAATAAATAAGGTGAATTGAATTCATATACGTGCTGAAGAAAACATATTCTCTTTTTCGTCCCTTGAGCCTCGCAGCGTCTTCAAAGACCTGAATTAAAAAAGGGATGTGAGCTAAGGCGGTGCCGAGTCCATCTCCATCTGTGCATTTTCCCCGGTCATTTGATCGCTCCGGAGCAAACCAGCAGCGTGACGATGTGACCTGCTGACACAGCAAGCCATAAACACTTTGACGAGGGAGGGGCAGCGATGGCAGAATCCATTCTGCTTGGTCATGGAGGCGACTCTCGTCAGCTTTCAGGGGATAAATAAAGAAGCACGAGGCAGGCAGAGGGAGGAGGGCTGTGTTATGTACCTTGTCTGGGTCCAGGCTTCCTGGTAAACTCTCACCCAGATCTGACCTCTGATCGGAGTGGAGGGTCTCTGGTGAGTGTTTTTTCCCAGCACACATTAATGCATCTTTACACACACGCACCATATTTGTAAAAGCTGAGGCAGCTAGCCTCTGCTTATGGATCAGCCAGAGTTCCTGCTCATACCTGGTGCAGTGAGTCCCTGGTGATCACACAGAAACAGCTTTTATTTCAGACTGATAGAAGGATTTTCTGTATCGTATCAGTGCTCCAGTAACTTTCACTGATGCTTGTTAGAAGGACGCAGGTGGACATGTTGCATGATAAACAAAAATGAAACTGTAGCGTTTGATTTAATTTCGTGCAACCACACAGTCTGTTCCTAACCACCCATCAGTCTTTGTGAAAGCGCTCCCGGGTACTACACAGCGTACAAATGCAGTGTGGTCAGTACTCAAAACAAAGATGCATCTCTGGAGGATATACTAAATGATGCGCTCGCAGCAAAGATATTGCGATTGGCTGCAGACAGTGGGACATCCAGGCCTGTCTCTGAGCAGGAGTAAACGGTCTCTGCCGTGCCGCTGGAATCGTACATCTTCGTTAATCCAAATCAAACTGGGCAAGTTTTCTGAATCATTGTTTGTCTGACGTAAAAGAAGTGAAGCAGGGAAAGCAAAAATCACACGAGTGAGCCCACAGAAGCCTTTGTTTTGATTCTAATTCTGACTTTGATCGCATTAGTGTGAACGCTGCAACGCCTCATTTTGTTTGTTCAGCCGGTCAGGGAAGCAGCTTAGCAGTGTCATCTGAGTGTTTTCTCCTTTGAGCCTCATTTACAAAAGATTCTCACAAGTCCAAACTTTGTGTGTACAGTCATATCCAAGCCCTTCCAAGTCGAGCTGAAGTTCTGCGCACTGTCAGCAGGGAGCGTATTCAAACTGGTCATACATTCACAAAATGAAACAGCATTTAATACTAGAAGCACAGGCTCAAAAAGGACTTAATCACAAATGTTGATTGTTGTTTTTACCAGCTTTGCTACTTGACATTCTCTCCTTGTACTGTACCTCTTCCCCCTGGCTGGGAATCACTGGTGTAATTGTCTCATGTGCTTCTGATTTGACTCTTGTTTCGATTGGTGGTTGCAGGATTTGGCTACTATAAAGGAGTTGTTGTCTCATATTGTGAATTTGAAGTCTGACAAACATCTCGACATAAATTTCGCACTGACACTGTTTGGGCATTCAGCTTTTCACTCATTTTAAGTCTGATCTATTACAGTTCTCTAAGCTAACCTAGGTTTTCAATGACGAACGTTGTTGATAAAATTTTTACTTTTAATCACGCTTTTCACTGATGATCTCGAGCCTGAACAACAGCCGCTAACCAGAGAGGCTACCTTAAAATGATTGCACTGAAAGGTCCAGTGTGTAGAATTTAGTGCCATCTAGTGGTGAGGCTGTAGATTGCAACCAACTGACTACCAGTCACCTCACCCCTCCATTTCCAAGCCTGTAGGAGAAACCATGGTGACCACAAAACCTGCAAGAATGCAAAAGGCGCTCTCTGGAGCCATTGTTTGATTTATCCGTTCTGGTTATGTAGACCATGGCAGTGCAACATGGTGGCCCCCGCGATCCGATCCCTCTGTAGATATATAGAGCTCATTCTATGGTAACCAAAACATAACGATTCTCATTTTCAGGTAATTATACATTAATGAAAACAGAATTATGAATATTATATTCCATTTCTGCCAGTTGAGTCCCATAAATCCTACACAGTGGTCCTTTAAAGAAAAATCAATATTTGTATGTTCTGTGTCACACCAGTGACAGCGTCAGAGTAAATAATAAGCAACTGTGGCACAACAGTGACAAAATTCCATGAAAATATGAACAGCAGTGAGGAATGCAGTCATGCACTCTTGTGGCTTTCAAATGACAGTTGAAATAATGTCTTTATTTGATCTTTTCGAATGTGCTCAAAGCAGAGATGTAAACACTTATTCTTTTAGAAAAGGACAGAGGTTGGTGTTACATGAAAACCCTTCAGTGTTGTTCATTATACAAACAATACATTTTCATCATGTGATATATGTGTGATAATGAGGCACCACACAATAGTACTGTACTGTCTTCAATTATTTACACAAGGAAAAAAAAGCATCAGCCTTCCCGGCTGTAAATGCTTGAAATGAAAAGCTGCAAATACTGCCTGTAGAAGTCGTTTGTGTGTCTTTGTGTATACAATAATAGTGTGTGTGTGTGTATTCATATGTGTGTGCAAGCAGCAGACATGACAACAGAGTGATAAGGTGTTTGGTTTTTACTGCGGCTATAAGTGCTTTTTGTGGCTGTAAGGGCGTAAAAAGACGTGACAGTAAATAGGATGGAGGAGAACAGAGAGACACTTGACCAGAAAGAATCAAGCCATTTGAGAGAGCAGGCTTACACGCACACACACACACGCACACACGCACTCACACACTCACTCACACAGAGAGAGAGAGAGAGAGAGAGAGACAATCACTAACTGGCAGTTGGATTAAGATGCGGTAAACTCTCTGGCTCACTTTATCACAACACAATTCCATGTTATATACTTAGTCCTATCTTTCTCTTTTACACACACACACACACACACACACACACAGTGAAAGCCTCAGTGGGTTCCCATCTGCCTCAGCAGTGCTGCTGTATCCATATATTTTCTCAGAGGAGAGTGAAACACTTGCCTGCGAGAGGAAAATGCCCTCATGCCACTCTACTGTGCACGACACGGTATACAGACTGAGTCCGATCCACACGTACGAGTTCACAAAAAAACACACGTCCTGATAAAAAGTTGCCTCTGCAGCTCTCAGTTTAGACACTTCTGAAGCAGAAACGTGACTTCAGATTTTAAGGATGAGTCTTTTTGCGTTTCTTAGTGAAACAGTTTTGCTACTGAAACAGTAAGCAAAGAGCCCCTTCGTCCCATTGGTCCTCATGTTGAGCGCGTGACGTTATAGAAAGGTAGAGAAAAACGGAGGGAGAGACAGAGAGAGAGGAAAACGCTGTCTAATGTCACAAACAACGGTTGTGTGGAGATTGTCAAGGCCTTCGCATTATATTCAGTGAATGAGGTCTCATTTTACATCAAGTGTCTCTGTAAACCCTTCGTCTCCTGTGCTGTTCATGCAAGTTTAGCCACTGTGGCGTGCATGCATCACAGTAGCTGCTGTGAGTCAGGTGTTTAAATGGAGGGAGAAGAAGTCAATGAGGAGAGGAAATGAGCCGAGGCCCACACCAGAATCCAAAGCAGCCTCTGTGGATATTATCAATGAGCTTACTCCAGTACTTTAAACCCCCTTTCTGCACCTTAGTTCAATCCTTTGATCCGTTAAGCGTCCCTTCACTTCTAGTGCAATCCCTGAAAAGTAAAGGTGTGACAGCCCCCCCCCCAGGCCAGCACTTAATATACTACAGCTCGGAACATTTTAAATTTGTGTCTGCTGGGTAAAATGTCTGTTACAGCCCCATCCGGTCAGGAAGCATTCAGAAAGAACGTTTCCATGACTTACAGAGGATCTTCTGGAAGGCTCTGCGGAAGTCCTGGTTGAAGATGGTGTAGATGGCCGGGTTCAGAGAGCTGTTGCAGTAGCCAATCCAGAAAAAGAACTTGAACAGCGTTTCGGGTATCTGGCACGGCTCCCGACAGATTCCATACAGGCTGTAGGAGAAGAAGAACGGAAACCAGCACACGACGAAAACGCCCATGACCACGGCGAGAACGAAGGTGAAGCGCTTCTCCCGAGCGGCGGAGACTTTCTTCCGATTGACGGTGCTCCTGCGTTTGCGGCGAGACGAGAACAGCTCCATCGACTTGGAACTGGCACGCGACTTCCTGCTGGAGTATTTAGAGGCGGAGCTGCTTTTCCGGCTGGACTTCCTGTCTTTCCTGTCGTCATGGTGATGTTTGGAGGAGCTGGAACTTTTTTTAGGTTTCTCGTCCGATGAGCTGCTGTCGTCGAAGTCGTCCTCGTGGTCTGTTGCTGGATGTTTCGGCTCGTTTGGTAGATGGGGTCGAACTGCCTGCTCCTGGCAATGCCCGTTCTCGCGGTCCTGGTCTTTCATGCTCCCGCCTGTGTTGGACTTTAAGGACCCTCCTCTGCCTGGTTCGGCTTGGTCCATCCCATTCTCCAGCGGCGAGTCCACATCCCTTTTCTTCTCTGACATTGTTCTGGTCCTGGTCTTTGCCACTTGGTAGATCCGAATATAGACCAGGATCATGATGACACAGGGGGCAAAGAATGAGCCAATACTGGAGTAGAGAATGTACCACGTCTCATCATTCAGGATGCACTGGGGACTGGCCTCGTTGCTGCTTCTGTCCATCGATATCAGCGGTGGGAAGGAGATGACGGCCGAGATCAACCACACCACCACAATCATCCCTTTAACTCTTTTAGGCGTTCTCTTCAAGTTATACTCTACTGCCTGTGTCACCGACCAGTACCTGTCCAAACTAATGGCACACAGGTGAACGATAGAAGAGGTGCAGAACAGAACGTCCAGAGCCAGGTAGATGTCACACCAGATTTTGCCAAAAAACCAGTAGCCCATGAGTTCATTTGCCAGAGAAAAGGGCATGACCAGGGTGGCCACCAGTATGTCCGCACTGGCCAGGGAGACGAGGAAAAGGTTCTGGGGTGGTTTCAGAGCTCTGCTCGTCAAAACGGCGATAACGACCAAGACGTTCCCGACTATTGTAAACAAAATCAGAAAGCTGACAAGTCCTGCCAGACCCCAGATAGCGAGCTGCGTGTACTGGCTCTGAGAGGTGACATTAGAGGAGATGTTGTCTGCCTCTGTCCTGTCCTCCAGCCTGGAGCTATTGAAGAAATCCATTCTGACTCTTTTTCTTTTCTTTCTTTCTTTCTTTCTTTTTTTTTTTTAGTCAAGGTATGACTTTTAAAAACGTAAAATGCGCGGAAATAATCTGTAGAAATATCCCACTGGGACCTGAGCGCATATATATTCACTACAGAAATCTGACACCCTCAGTCTCTCCTCACCTGCGATCTCCCACATC
Organism: Chelmon rostratus; assembly: GCF_017976325.1. Classification (NCBI taxonomy): domain Eukaryota; kingdom Metazoa; phylum Chordata; class Actinopteri; order Chaetodontiformes; family Chaetodontidae; genus Chelmon; species Chelmon rostratus. The sequence continues at coordinate 24,084,276 of NC_055660.1, read as the reverse complement.
CTGCGCGCAAGTCTGTCCGTTGGTAAGAAAAGGAGAGAGAAAAGGAAGGGGGAGAGAGAAGACACAATGTGCAAAGTCTTTTAAGTCGTTATTCCAGAAGCGCGCAGGCTGCCCAGCAGCAGAGTGTCCATGGTCGGAGAGAGAGCGGGCTCCCTCCTCAGCACGTCCTCTCCCATCCCGACTGCGCCCGCATCTCTCCACCTCCGCCTCCCCGCCGTGTCCTGAGAGAGGTTTGTAACAACCACGTGTCTCTCTCTCTCTCTCTCTCCCTCTCTCTCTCTCTCTCTCTCCCTCTCTCTCTCTCTCTCTCTCTCTCTCTCTCTTTCTTCATCAGAAAAAAAAACTAGCAGGGACCCTCTGTGCCGCGGAGAAGAGATGGCGGCATGATTGGAGCAGAGGAGACTAAAAAGCACCTATATCATACCAAAATGCTCTTTGCAGCTGATCTCTTGTGTGAGCATGCTGAATCAGATCAGTGCAGGCTGCCGCGGGAGGAGCGCTCGTTTAATGCGCGTCCTGTTCGTGCGCCGTGCAGTCAAACTGGCTGCGGACAGACCGGACAGCTGATCAGCGGATTTCGCTCCTGATCTGACTTGTGAAGGTCTCTCTCAGTATTTAGAGGGTGGTCAGCAGGGGAGGTCACATTACTGGTGAAGCGCACAGACTGACGGCACGGAGGACACGCTCTCCTCTGTCCTTCTGTGCGCACGCTGGAGGTCAGTATTGTAACAGCCAGCTCCGGAGGGACAAACAGGCGAAGACACCCATCATGAATCTAAAAAAAAAAAAAAAAAAAAAACATTAGATATGTAATATTGGATCTACACAGGCATCAGGTGAAAACATAATCCGCTGTATTGATTAATTGGCCCTGTTGGATGAACATAGACCTGTGACCTTGCAGAGGGAACTTTTATCATTTCCCTGCACTCTGCCATTATAGTTTGTGTGTTTGTGTTGTGGTAATTGTGTTGATAAGAAGATTACAGGATTACACGGTGCAGTTGTCATGTTCTGATGGAGATGAGACGCACTCAGCTTTTGGGGATATCAAAGGCGCTAAATCCTCTGCATGGAAAGCAAGTGTGCGTGTGCGCGCGGCAGAATGGGGCTGGCATGATGCATGATTAATGAGTGTACACCTTAAAGTCATGGGAGCATCTCCTGGGTGGGCTTTATCACATGCAATAAAGTGCTGAATCGATCATGACTGTGACTCCCAGGTTTTCTTGTGTTGTGTTATTTATTCATGTGCTTTCATTTCCCCCAGGACACAGATGCTCATGCGCACTAGCCATGAACACAAAGTTTTTGGTCTGCCCTTTTGGCTCTCTGCTCCTGTTAACCCCCTCTGATCTGAGTGTTGCTGCCGCCTGGAGAAAGCCTGCCTCTCCTTTGTACAGCCTGGTATTAAGTTCCTGGACCAGTGTGTTTATTGAACGGTCTCCCAGCTAAGTACCTGTCATTAATCACAGGCCGCTCAGCCATACTGAATTAAAGAGCACCCACTGCCGCAAGAAACGCTCAAGTCCAAATTGATCCTCGTCGAGGCTGTGAGGTGGAACGAGGAGAGCTCAGGGGGTCGTGGTCCATTCACCTGCACACAGTCAGGACGGCGGACAGTCTCCAACTTGTCCCCCCACCCATCCTCCAAACACGCTGCTCCTTCTCCTGCTGCCTGTTTAAATTGAACTAAGGCTAGAGTGATCCTGTCGGTCAGGCTGGGTGCACTCTAAGCTGATTTTCAACAGACAGACAAGCCTTATTAAGGTCATTAAGTCGTGTCCCGGGGCCACAGCTCTGTCCATATAATTGGGGCACCAGTGAGCGACCTCAGCCATTACCAAGCCCTTTTCTGGTTTCCAACATTGTGCTCTGCTCTCAGAGAATAAGGTGCCTCCTCCTGCTACAGTATTAGCCAGAAGCCAGCGTTTAGGTGTCAACGAGACTGTGCTGAATATTTTTATCTCTTTAAATCAAGGCTTTGTACTTTTTTTGTGATGTACTAAATCACCCTCTTTTTTTGTTCTGTTGCATTCTTTGTTATTCTCGTTGAGTCACTGCAGTTGAACAAAATGTTGCCCTCTTTTGAGCGCTTGCTGTTTTTGTTTGTGTACTACACGCCGCAGCATTTGTGGAACTGAACATGGAGGAGAAGCCCAGAGCTTCCTATTAAAGGGGGCAGAGAGAAGCAATATGAGCTTAATAAGACTCATCTAACGGAGCTTCAGAAACACCTGATGTGTTCTCCCAAGGAAACATAACCAGCCTTCTGTTCCCCATTGAAATCCAATACAGTGACCAGTATGGTTATTGCGCTTGATCACCCCATCATCTCCTCATAACAGCTTGAAGACATAATGCCACAGGCGTCTACTTCCTGCTAAGGAACTCTTAATCGCCTGCTTGTCGAGTGCGCATAAATGTACATCACGAGCACAGAATACAAAATCAGCCACATGTTGACAAAGGCTATTCCCTGTAGAAATCAAAGCTGTTACCAGTAATGGCAGCCACTGCTATTTTCCCCACCATCCCTAATGTTTCCATATAGGACCCCATAAGGGGAGGTATAGTACCAGCTGTTGACAAAGACAAATGGCAGTGTTCCTTGGCAGACGACTATAGAGTCGAGAACAAATAGTTCAGCTGAGCAACCTCTAGCCCAGGGGAGCTCCTCTCGCGCTAGCATCACCTCATGGAACAGGGGTTGCTTCTTATCTGGTACTTTGCCGTTCTGTGACAAATTGCCTTGTTGGAAAAACAAGGTAATAAGATCAGTTGTTGATTTGGATTCCTTGGACTGCTTTAAAGTGCAGGGGGTTTTTGTTTTTTGTAAGTTTATTCGGAAATTGAAAAATAAAGTTGGTGCTGTCGACGCAGCACATCTCCATCCACAATAATGTCATATTCGTCCAGCTGATCCAAATCAGATTCAGTCACTCCCAGTTGCTTCTTCATTTATAGGTGTGTGTGTGTTTGTGTTGTGTTTGGGTCATTTGTCCTGCTTACAGGTAAGACACAGGCATGGGGACTCAGAGACAATAAACATGACAAACTATTTGAATACATTAATACCTTAAGTGGCAACAGGAAATTATTTTTAGTCATCACATCCATATCTCAAGCCTTAGAAGATGAGATAAGATAAGATAAACTTTATTTATCCCCAGTCGGGGAAATTTGGGCATTACAGTAGCATTGAAAGCAGTGGGAAGAAAAAAAGTCGGTCTCTGATAGAAGACAGTTGAACAGCAATGATCTTACTGGTCACTTTGACTAAATGTTGCATCTTGTTCTCGTCACCTGAGAGATTACCAACCAAATAATAACAGAAAAGGTGATGACTGACACTAGCATGGATCTGTAGGATACGTCAAACCAGATGTTGTCAGTTTAGCATCCAGTTACCTTTAACCCTGAGCCTGTTCAGTGGTCCGACCCTAAAACACCAGTGTGTAGGTTTTGGCATCAAGCAGTGCAGTTGCAGATTGCAACCTTCTGAATACCCCTCGTCTCACCCTCCCCTTCCAGTGCAGGAGAACCTGCGGTGGCTAAAATTAACCTAGTGATGACAGGCTGCATCAGCACTGTGTGAACTCGTTTGACAAGGTCTTGAATGTAATAGACATTCATTTACGTAAATTTATGTAAAAATCCTGCACTCCAGCTATAACATCACTTGTATGACACCTGAGATAAAAAGCATTAAAATTATCAGCTATCTCCTAAAACCATCCAGTTGTACAATTCTATTACTTCTCCTCTGCATACCCGCCATCGCTGACATACCAGTCACCATCTTTTTACACCATTGCTTTTAAACTTCTCAATTTTCTCCTTTTATCTACATTAAGCACATTTTGTAATCTCAGCTCTTAACCAGCGGTTTTGCCTCTTTGTTCCCTTTTTAAAAAAATAATCTTAATTATTACTGTCAAGGACTTTGCGGTCCACGGCTCATTATTTGGATACAGTTAAACCTGTCATGTAGATACAACAGTCTCCTCATAGACTGTAGTACAGTAGTTCATCAGTGTCCGTGGTGCTTGTACAAGACCCCTCAGACCCATTTCAGTCATTGTTAGAAAGCCATGATTTGGGGAGGGTCAGCACAAAGTCATTTCTGTACTGGCCTAGAAGGGGCTTGGAGCTCATTTGTTTTGTCAAGGAGGGACTGGACACTCAGCGGGATGATAGCCGGCAGTGGCAGACTGTTGGTTTTGTGCTGCCGTCACCTCAGGCGAACTCCCAGATGATTTATGATCTTCCATTAAAATTTGCTTTAAAGAATCAACCTCTGCTGATTTTTGCAAATACTCTTTTAATGGAGAAAATCCAATCACTAGTTCAACAGTATTTCGAACTTTTGCTGCAATTATTATGTAATATAGTATCTACGTAGCATATGAACAGAACAACTTTGTAATGCTAAATATGACCCAACCAAAATTGTTTCTTTTTTTATAGAGATATCTTTTTATTTATGTCTTTCAGATTCAGTTTTGTTGTTCCTCTATCAATGTGGACAACACAGAACTCATTTTGTTTTGTCAAATTCCAAATGAATCCGTACAATGCTGCTGCAAGTGAAGGGAGGCTGTTTGAGAATCGCTTTATTGATAGTTTGATATAGTATTTTAAAAAAGGTGGCTGATATTCAGAAGAAAAATGAAATGTAAAGAATATTTTCCTTGGTATGTTCTGACATTTCATCGCTTTCATCACTTCAGTACGACATTTGTGGTCAAGGTTTTCTGCAGTATGCCATCTGCATTATTCAGGTCAGTATCTTTTCTAAAGAAATATCAGAACTGTCAGAATTTTAAGCCCAATCAGGGACAGGGAAACTTTAATTCACAAACGTGCTTGTAAATACAAATTAAATGGATTTTTCCAAAAATGATACCAAAGAATCGCCACTATGAAGCCGTTTCAGCCTCATACAACTTTTGTCTTTCAGCCTCATAAAACTTTTGTCTATGTACTGTACTCTGCAGATAATGCAGCTGCCCCATGAAAGGTTGACTCTCCAATTACTATAAGCGCTGCCTTGCTTGAGCCGAGTGGCCGTGCACTGTCTGGCCTGGCAAAGTCATTATTTTCCTTCTGAGGAACAGTTGGGCCACGCTGGCAGATCTGCAGGCAGCTCGAGCGTTCGGCACAGCAGGAATGTGTTGAAAACGTGACACCCCAGACATAGACCGGCATCAATAGCCTTGGTGTTGCGTCGTGATCTGCACACCAGATTGACTTGCCATTGGTGAAAAATGACCATCTGTGAAGTGTCACTCTGCGAGAGGTCACAGATTGGCCGAGAGAGGACAGACAAATTGTTATAGGACTCCAATGTGAGGCTGGAGACAGGAGAGGGTGAAGGATTGGCTATGAGAAGTCATCATTAGTTCAGGTTTGCCACTGGAGTGAAGAGTGAGGAATTAGATCCATCATTTGTGCCTAATAATGTACTGAAATAAATCTAGAAATGTTGGAGCGATGGTACATTATCCTTTGAGTCAATGATCCTCAACCTTAGGCTACCTAGAAGAAAAAAACAGAATGATGTGGACATAAAAATTTAACCAAGTCAAAGCATTGAGCTGTAAGTCACCTACAGGCACCCTCCCATGACCAGCACAGAGCGCAGCGGTGCCAAACGTGTCAGCTGGAAAAGTAAACTGGGCTGGTTTATGGAAGCAGTTTTAGATCCAATCAAACATGGAACCACACTGCAGTGCACCGTCTGCAGATAAACCCACCTGAGCCCTTTGCATTACAGTACCTCTTCCATCTATACCCTGATCGATAGATCGTTTCACAGCCTTCCGTAACAAGGATTTTTTTCAAGTGCTACGGGTTTCACCGAGATGTCTGGCTCTCCGGCATAATCCCACCACTGATGCCTCTGCTGCCTGAGAGCCTGAGAGCCGGGCCTTTAAAGCTGAAAGCCGAAAACAGCCGAGAGAGGAAAGGGCAGCGTTTAGGAAACAGAGTAGTAAAGAAAAGAGAGAGGGAGTAAAAAGGAATACTGAAAAAAGCAAACAGGAGGCAAAAGAGGGCGAAACAATAAAGCCATCGAAAGAGCAAGATGACAATGAGAGGCAGGAGCAGAGCTAAGCCGTATGGGATGAAAAGAGGCTGGGTTACTTAGCGCTCTCCATGACATTGTAAAGGGTGGTAGAAACCTTTCCTCATCAGTTAATTAGTAGAGGTTTGAAAGGTATTATTCACGCTTTGGGGATTGAATGACAAATTGTATTGCACCTCTCATCTTACTCTTATTCATGTTCTCACAGGATGCCGTTGTATCTGGGGGGTTGGTTGGTTCTTTTGTTCTGTGGATTTCGTCAAACACACATGCCTTCATGTGTCCATCAATTTGGCGTGGTGGACGGCTTTAAATCCTCCAATAAGTATGAGACTTTGCCATTGCCATGGAGAAGAAGCCAGTCAGAAGCACGAATCAAAGCAGAAGCGAGCAACTGCTGGAAGCTGAAGCGTACCTTCACAACTGTACTGTCACACAGCAACCCGACGCTCTGACCAATATGACCCCCAACACACCGCTCCTATGGGGTTTTAATGCTGCTGGCAGTGGGGAAGGCGATAATTAAATGTTGGCATCAGTATTAGGAGCTTGAAGCAAATTTGCATCTCCATGAAGGAATCTGAGGCAGATAGACTGGCTGTCACAGCAAGCAAGGTTTGAATCAGTGGAGTCAGTGAACACCGCAGTGATAACCATTCACACATCTTGTATCAAATCTAAATGAATGTGCATTACGGTGTATTGTTTTACTGCTGAAATAAAGCTCTAATCTGCTGCACCAAACAGCATCTAACCAAACTGCAGCAGCCATTAAAAGCAAGAATTAAAGTGTGTTTTGATGCGACAATATTTTCATCCATAAGCAGCAAAGTGTGCATGGTGTCAGTAGCCCCGGTATGAGCTTAAGGCATCAGTTTGCTTTAAATCTGACAAGCTCACACATTTCTCGCAGCAATTGGGGAGATGAGTGGAGGTTAGAGCAAGGGTTTGAACTTCTCCTTGCCTCACACTCAAAGACCTCACAAACACAGTTAACTGTTAACGTCTTCTAGCCCCGCTTTGATTTGTGCTTCTATTGCCAGTTTAAGCGTGGCGGGTGGTGCAGAATCAGAGTCTGACTGGTGCTTTACTGGCTCCGCATCAGATTCAGTATCCAATTCAAAATTCTTGTGATCACTTCCAGGGCTCTGCATGGTCAGGCTCCTGCCTACATTGGAGATCTGCTACCCTGTCTTTAGATCACATTCGGACTGTATTTAAAACAGATCCCCCGCTGGTGTTGCTACAGTAACAGCATGGGCTGAAACAGGAAAAGCAATCCTGAATTCAAGCATTCCCCAGGCTTCAATTGAAGCAAATGAGTGATGGAGCATTAACAGAAACTGTTGCCACGTTCTCTGGCAGACTTGGAGGTAAAAGCGCACCTTTGTTTAGTTTCGACCTGCGAGATGAATAATAGAAGCAGTGAAGTAGTGTAACTGCAGTGATCTGCCATCACTCTGTTTTAAATTTTTACTATGTGACACTATTTTCTCCTGCAGCCTCTTCTTCCTTGGATTAAAAACTTGTGGCTATGGATGAACGAAGGTGTCATCCTGAATTAATTTTCACTTAAGCTCCATTCCCATCCGTATCTCCGGCGTTTTTTCCTCCACTGTGGTGTAGTAAATATGTTTACGTGTGATCAGGACTAGAGAAATTGTTCTGACATATTGTTGCACTATCTTCTGTTGCTATGTCTCTCATATCTTACAAGCTGGGCATTTCATGATGAAACCATTTTCTCCTGCTCTGTCTGTCTCTTTCCCAGCGTGCATCATTTCTCTTTCCCCCACCTTTCCTATTTAGGGCCAAGACTGTAACACCTTTTAAGTTTTGAAAGTTGGGCATCCGTTGTGTTTCGGTGTGTATATGTGAATGTGTATGTGTGTTTGTCTTTTGCTGGATGTGCATGCTTGTGCACTGTTCTCCGCTAACCTTGCCTTTATCCCGGGCTCACAGGAAACATGCTTTATTCAGTAGAAAATCAAAGCGGCCGAATCTCCTTTAAGATTGGAAAATGCTCTGTATCTGCAGACTGTCTGCTTCGAAGCCCTTTTAAGTCTGCTCTGTGGACAGGCGCCACCAGTGCCAGCTGATTTGAATACAGACTGCCTTTGTGGTGTCAGTGTGGTTTTTCAGCTGGAGCGGTGACATCTCAGCCCCTCTCCCAAATCATGCTTCCTACCTCCACCATGAATAATGGCGTGTGTTTGTTTGTTTATTGTGTGTGTATTACGTTATGCACTTAAATTGTGCAGAGAGACAAGTGTTAAATGGCTTGTGTCAAAGCAAATTCACGTTAGTTTAGTTCAGCAGTATGTTTTCACATTTGTGTGTGCGTACATGTGTGTATGTGTGTGTGTCCATGCTTAGATTGGCCTGACTGGATTTAATTATGCTGAACTCTGAGTGATGGGAAGAGAACTGGGAGGTTTAGACAAACTAGAGTACTGGACTGATATTAATGAGACCAGACTGTATTTTAAAGGGAATCTGGATTTTATTTAAAACATTTTGGTCAGCATTCCTAGTGGTTCTGGACAAGCATTATTCAAAACTACAGTATAAACCCTTGACAATGGCATACAATGGCAGCCCTGTTGCTCTCCCTTTTGTCAGTCCTTAGTCCTCTCCTCTTACCATTCTTCTCTCTTTTTCCTGTGTGTAATCTGTGATTATGTTCAGTCATTTCAACACTGAGCCCCAGCTAATGCTTGTACCTGTGAGTAATGACTGAATAGAGATTTAATTTTAGCAGTCATTACTGTGTGAACACATGAGCTAAACGGCTCATTTACTATTTCAGTCTCGGTGAAAAGCAGAAAATGTTCTGATTCTTCTTTTCTGCATTGATGAATGTTGCACTTCTGATATATGTCACAATGTTTTAGTTTCCAGTCTTTCCAGTCTGTGGCTCAGAAGCCTCACAATATCCTCGAATAACAACAGCAGAAAACTAAAGAGAAGGTCCTGCAGTCTATGTAAGAGGAGATATCATCTGCCTCTAATGGTCTTCCCCTGGAGTTATAGGTCATAGATAGTACAGAAACTGTTATTTAAAACATATTTTGCTCAATTAGAGGACATCCTCCTAAAGGCAAAGTCCACCCTAGGCTATAACTTAGGCTTAGCCCTGCAGTCCTCTTCTCACAATGGTCACTCTCTTTTGGGAGTACATCAGTAACTGATGCAAGCTTACAGGAAAAATACTTCAACACTGCTAAACCTGCAGATATCAATATTTTTGATTTGCTCTGTGGAGTATTTTAGCATCATGTAGCCCTTTTTTTTTATTTCAGTGAGTCTCACCCATTTCATCATCTATATGTGGCCTTTTCCAGCCAAAAAGATGTGACAGCAGACAAACAGTTATCGACTAGTGTTTTTCTGAGTCTGCAGGATGTTTTTTTCATTAGGTGATAATCATTATCATATCATATCTAAAAAAAACTGTCTCAAGACCACATCAGTTAAAAAGTTTGGTCCAACAACAAATTGTGTACTTCTTACCTTTCTGACAGAGAAATGTAATCTATTAATTATTGATGACTAAAAAACTGAAAACTACCAGTTGGGCCTGTAAACAACAGTGTTGGTTGTTTTTATCTACGTTTGTATGGATGGTGGCATTCGGCTAGCTTTGATTTTGATTTTTCTTTCGATTCGCCAGGTTTAGAACTTTGATTCCTGCTCCTGAGAAATGAAAAGAGGGCCTTGCCAAAGCAGTATCCAAGGTCCAGAGGCCACACATAGACCAGACCCAGCTGCACTGCAGTCTAGTCGTCAGAGATGATTCAAACTGTTTTGGCTTGAAACATGGAGGAAAGGAGAAAGGTAAACAGTCCTTTACTAAAATATTCCTCTGACAGGCAAGTTAAAGTTAAATTGCAGTTATGAGTGCAGGACGTCTCAGAATCCTGAGCTGACCCCTCCACATACGATGAAAAATGGACACTCACACTATCACTTCCTACAGTCGACTTACTCACTGCCAATGCTACATATTCAATTACAGTTGCACATAATGAAATGAAAATGATAGCAAACACGCACATGCTCATGCACAGCCGCACTCAGTCACATGCGCACACCCATCCACTCACACATACATACAGAGAGTGCAATCATTTTTATTCCCTGTGCATTTATGCACACACAAACACTTGGCTGCAACTCAAGCAAACAGGAAGCCTTTTATGCCCAATTACTGACACTGGTGAATTACAAAAAAGTAATATTACTGGACTCCTTATGATTGTCTCTCTCCTTGTCTCCTTACTAATTGACAGAAGATTAGAATTTACAACTATCAATTCTCAATAGAAATGGCCTGTAAAAATGTTTAACACAGGGCTTATAAGCTAACACAAGAAAACAGGACTCTCCCCGATGATTAAGCCCTGAACCCGAACCCATGTGAGAGAAAAGACCCATGAGACCCCCCGACACACACACACACATCTAATCACATGCATTCCTTCCAGTTGGCTCAATGTAAAGCTGTAATTAAGAGGCGTATTTGCCTTTTGCATGGTGGCATTCATCTTACTGTCAATGCCACGGCTTTTGTGAAGTATGTGGCATTACTTACATTGAAAGTATTTTCCTCTTTGACCATAGTAAACTTGAATGTGTCTGAGTATGTGTGTGTATGTGTGTTTGAGAGACACGGTTGGAGAAGTGTGGCTTTTTAATGGGCCTTGTGTTCAGGGCTGTTAAAGCACAAACCAGATGCGGCTCTTTGTTAGGTGAAGTGCTACACTAGCCATGAATCAGCTAAATGCACAAATGCAGAATTTTAAGATGACAGTTCTTATGTTCATTCATCAAAATGGTCTATTCATTGAATCGCTGCATGTCATCATATCAAACAGATGTCCTCTGTAGGGAAGATGCAAATGATTGACAGCTGCCATCTTTATATCAAAGACCTCCCACCTGACTTATTTGGCTTAATTAGCGTTACGTCTAGCTATTTTGCAGCAGCTGTTGTCTATGTCTGCTAAAAATATACATCATTAGATTAAAGATGCCCTATGAGGCTCTGTTGTAAAGAAACATTGTACTTTCAGCCTCTCTCACCAAAACATTATGTGTGTGTGTATCCTTGTGGTCTAATAATAGAATAGATTTTTCTTGAGCCTATGGGGCCACATTACTTGTCCTAAATGTCCTGAAAGAGCTGAAGTGCCAGAATGATTTGATTGTGAAAGCTGTAAGCTTTTAAAACCACTCTTGGATTGAAGATGAAGGCAATGGAAAGGGGAAAATAACCCATTTTACACACACACCCGCACACACACACACATACACACACAAACACACAACCCCATATTTTAGATGTGGGGATTGTTTGCTAGGTTATTGCTTCTTCATTAATGGTGTAGAAATGGCCCATCTGCTGCCTTATAAACCCTGTGAGTTCTCTAAACCCCCTCTACTTCACCCATCAGTTTTTTCACTTTCATTACACACCTCTTTTTTGTGGTTCTCATTCATTCACAGTCATATTGATGCCCCCCCTTCTCTCTCTCTCTCTTTCGCACACACATACCCACACACACACACACACACATCAGGCTGCATGTGGAGAGGTCATTGTTATGCTGCTCATGTTGGGTTGTATTTGTGCCTGTGGTCCAATTGTCTCCAGTAATCGGAATCTAAAATCCCAGACTGATTCTCTGCTCACCCACGTCCCGTTTCACCAACCGACTGCAGTCGCATGTATCTTTGTCTGCTCGGGTACTTGAATGGATCAGGATACTATATGTCTGTCTGAGTCTGTGTGCGTCAGCATTGTGCTGTTTGTCTGGCAAGACAGGTATATTAACAGTTCAGTTTTATGTTCCTGTCGCATTGAAATGACTGTGTCACTGACTGGTCTCTGGCACACCCCACAGTCATAAAACTGCTAGAAAGAGGCCATACAATCATGTGGAAACACATGTACGGATCCAGCAAGGTGCTGAGACAAAGACAAACAATAAAACCTTAAAATACAGATTTCTGGATTTCTGCTCCCATGTTGGTTTTGTTCCAACATTTTAATCTCAGTCGATCTTCTCAGTCTCAGTCAGCATACTGTTGCCTCCATGCTGAGAAATATGGCACATGAATCAGGAAAATCAGCCACTGAGCATCTCAACAGCTGATTGTTATTTACTACAAAAGCATGCATACTAATGGGCAGGATAAAAAGCACATCAATGGAAGACGTCTAATTAATCTGAGAGTAGAAAAAAGGTTGTCACAATGAGAAGAAAACTTCAAATGAAAAGATTTTTTTGGATTTGGTCATGATCCAAATAGCCACTCCACTCTAACCTATCCACTGCTCACACACACTCTTCTGGAACGGTCTTCCCATCTTGACCACGTGTGTGTGATTGTGATTGAACTAGACATTTAATAATTGCCCTTATTCTTTTACTCATTAGCGTCAGTGCTGAATTTTCATTGTGTGTGTGTGTGTGTGCGTGTGCATGTGTGTGTGTGTCAGCTCATCCTCTCTGTGTTCTGTCTGTGAGGATAGTCGCCATGGGAGAGTTGTTTCCACAGCAGGTTGGGTGGAAAATCATAGTTTGTTTCCATAGTTTGATTCTGAATTCATTATTGCGTTTTGGTCTTAAGCTCAGGGCAGAACAGGTTGCTAACGGCAACAGAGAAACAAACAGCCAGAACCTCAGAGAGATAAAACCCCCTGTTCCCTGCAGTTGAATACGTGTGTTTTTGCAGATTCTCATACAGTATACAGTTTGTGGTGACCACGCAATATACATGTGCAGCTCATATAGTTAAAGTTTTGTAGATTTTACCATCATATTTTTTACAACAATGCCACAGTTTGGCAGCTGCAGAGATATTTTCAGCAATACATGTAGAAAGTGAGCAGGAGGCCACAGCCATGCTAGCAGCTTTGTGAGCCAGTGCTTGTTTTGAGCTAACATCGGAGCGCTAGCATTGTGTTGTTAAGCAGCTATGTTCACCATCTGAGTTTAGCATGTTAGAACATTAACATTTGCTAATTAGCCCCTTGATGCCTGAATTTATTTAGAATTATATTAAAAAAATAATTCTTTGTGTTTTTGCTTTCAAATTGATCCTAAAATAAGAGGAGTTTGTTGTAGCACATACAATATTTAGGTATGATGCAAATTAGCAACAACAACAACATGCTTAAATGCAATAAAAATACTTTTTTTTCAAAATTCATAATTTCTCTTTGGAGATTAATAAAGTATCTATCTATCTATCTATCTATCTATCTATCTATCTATCTATCTATCTAAAAGCCACAAAATTGTTTACAACTATTTACATTATAGCACCAACTAGAATAGCGTTCAAACAAACAGTATATGTCCACTTTTTTCAATGCTTAAATGCAGTAAAAACATCTTTTTTGCGTATTCAAAATTCATTTATTGCATCAAAACAGCCACAAAATTGGCTTAAAGCCATTACATTGTAATAACAACGGATGTAGTTTTAGAGGAATGCATGCGCGATTCGGCTTCAATGTGGATTAAAGCGGTATGATGCGAATTCGCGACAATCAGCGTTAAGGGGTTAGCACAAAGCGCTTGATGGAAATGCGTCCAGTTTTGCAGGTATAAGCCAAAATATTGGACACATTGAAATGGTGACTTCAGAGGAAAGGTCAGAGTATCATCAAAGTCAGCAGAATTCATCCACTGAAGGCCATGAAAGTCTCTACAAATGTCTGGCGGCCCATCCAAGTGTTGCTGGGATATTTCAATCCAGAGCAAAGCGGCGCTCTGACCATCCAGCTGACATTACCATCCTCGAGCCATTCGTCTAGTGTGTCAGTTTAACCCACAGATACCTGTCTCTACATAGTCATTCTGCGGCGTGTATTGCAATCCACCTTTTGCGAGAAAGATTTGTGACGCGTCTTTGTTGCTGCCACCGTCCTTCACCCTGCCTTGTTTACTTCCACTTCAGTCAGTCGTCTCCTAAATGACATTCAGCAAACCCCGGGGAGCTTGTCTGGACCCGTATCCAGCTGGGTTTTTACATGCGGGCGCGGGGAACAATAATAATAGCAACGGTAAGAGCAAGAGGTGCACAAGCCCATCTTTCAGATCGCAACATGTCTTGGAGCAATGTTGCGTAATATGTTGAGACTGGTGTCAGTGGGAATAATGGTGTTCTCCCTGGGTGACCGCTGAATGTCAGTGCAGAATGTTGCAGCAAGAAAGTCCTCGCTCTTTAGACCTGCTACCAAACCCTGACATACTCTTCTTGTCTTACACTCTCAAACTTTCCTTTCCCATTAAATCCTGTCGATAATAGCTACATTTCTAATGCGCTGGCCTGTTTTATCCTCTGGCAACATTATATAAGCATCTCACTGATCTTTATCCTGCCATTGTTTTATTTTGTAAGAAAAGCGCTCCGAGCAACAAAGTAGGTGTCAGTGCTCACTAAAAGCTGCTTTGTCACAGTATTTTAGTGTGGATGCTTCCTTTAACCTCAATTAATCATTCCCACAGACTATGCAATGTATTCCCCTGAGAAGCTACTGGAGTTGAATCTGTTTCAGCTGGCCTCGCTGACGGCTCTGTTGTTGTACATGCAGTACTGTCAGTTTGTGCCTCTCATTCCTGGCTGGCGTGGAGAAGCTCTGAGAGTGACATGGAACATTAACACCTCTGTTGCAGTGTTGTTCCCACACATCCCTCGACAGTGTGAAACCAGATGGATAGCTTCTCATTGGGAGAGCGCTGCGTCGTTGCTGTTTGAGCGGTAGATGTTATCCAACCTCGCAGGTGAAGAGCGCGCTGAGGATTATAACAATAAATGTGCTACTCCTCTCTCAGCCATTTGCATTAAAAAAAAACCCTCCCTGACCTGTGTGTGTGTGTGTGTGTGTGTGTGATTGTGTGTGTGTGTGTGTGTGTGCATATTTGTGTGCCAGCATGGGTGTATTACTCCTCAGTGTTTGTGAGATAATCAATGTAAATGTGTTGAGTGGAAAAGATTATGAAGCTACACTTGGGAGGCATTGATTAGCTGAATGGGCGGCTCTCTCCTCTCTTGTCTCGGTTCTGTCCTCTGCTGCCACTGCTCTTTCATCAATTCCTCTTACAAACGGAGCTACTGGACATATTCTGACAGTACATCTTCCTGGAACCTGCCAATAAACCTCCCATCTGAAATACGTTGAAAGGGGCATAAGGGAGTCACCGACATTCATCAAACTGCCTTTGCAGCCAGGGAGTGAAACTCCCTGCAGCACACAACTTGACACAACAAGCATGAGTAAGCTTTGTAACTGAAAAGACCCAGCCATCCAACATGCTTATAAAGACGGGGCAGCAACTAATGACTATTTTAGCAATTGATAAATAATGAATTATTGTTATTTTTGCTTTTTTTTTGACTAATTGATTCATATTTTTGTCCATAGAATATCATAATGTAGCAAATTCTCACATCTGAGAAGCAGCTTTTGTTTGATATTTTTGCTTCATAAAGTGCTAAAATGATTAGTTACTCATCAAAATTGTTTATTACCCTTCTGTCCACAGACTAATCAGTTGATTAATCTTATCAGCGCTAAATTTATCAATGATAAATGCTTGTGACCGTGTATGTAGAAAGACAAGTGGATTACTGTATGTTCCATGATGGCTCGCCACTTACTCCACACACTTTTTCAGATTCCTGCATCTGTGGGAGCAGAGAGCATCCGCGTGACAGTCTCCCTCTGACTGCAGCGGGATGACTTCCTGCTGGCTCCCTGCACACATGAAAGGCATGGAAATGATATAGCGATAAGGCTTTTCCACTTCCAAATCTTCTTGGATGAAAAGGCTCAGGGAGTCATTTCAGACTGCTCGCGATGCTCAGATAAAACGTGTTTGTTATTTTACAGCCATTCCTTTTGTTGTGAGTGGGTGTGGAGAAAGTCTCCATAGTGACCCCTTTATCAGAGCTTGATCCTTTCAGTCCAGTCCCATTTGGAAGGTGTACAAGACCTGAAGGACTAAATTATTTCATCCTCAAGTCCTGTCAGCAGGCAGGTTCAAAGCAGTAAAGAAGAGAAAAAATCTAATGGCTGCACATGCAAGTGTAAAATAAACAGCCATCCGTCTCTGAACGACCCCCCCGTGCATGTTCATCTGTGTGCACCGTATGAGAAGCACATGTGGACAAATTACCCCACAAAACTTTTACTATTCACCGCTGTGGGAAATGGCTCGCCTCTCCGCCTTGCATATGGCAATTGCTGACCACAGCCTTTTTCCCACTTCCACTTCCACGTCAACAGACGCATTCATGCAGTCTTCACAAGGTGCATTCAGCTGTAGCAATGGCTTTTTTAGTGGGACCTCTGACTTGATTTAGCTGTAGTATAGGGAGAAACCTGATGAAGCCTCCCTGGCCGCTGCATCTGACGCCCAGCAAAAACTGCAAGCGGTGTAATAATAATAACTCATCTCTGGTATGTGCATTTTTAGAAATGTTTTGCAAAATCGTGAGTGGGAGGGAAATGGAGCGTCCTGAAATTGCAGTGGGTGTGCGGGTTTGTGCCAGCACACAGCATATGTCGGGAAATGAGGTTTGAAAGCGAGAACTTGCAGCACCTTGTCAAGCAATTATTGGCTCACTGGTATTGATCAACAGTCCTACCAACCCGCCCTGAAAATGTATGGAAGCCTCTGGTGCTGCGAGATGTAAAAATTCAATTACTGCACTTCTACTCGCTCCGTGCTAGCAGGACAGTTCTTATGATGCCTGCCTGTGTTTCCCTGATGACAGTAACCATTGCACCTGTTCATGCATCTGTTATTTCCCAGATATTTTGTGCAACTGAAAAAGTGGGATATAGTGTGTGCTGTTCTATATAAATCACTATTTCTGAAATCAGTGCCTCCTGGCTGTCAGATATTCCTTTGTGCTTCCTGCTGTCTAAAAAGAAAATCTCCTAAATCTTCGTAACAAATCCGCGTGGCCAAGATTCACTGCAGCTGTGCTGCACTTTACGGGCAGTCAGCTGTGTATCTGGCTGTGCCTGCTGGGTCACACAACATCCATACAGTCACACATACCTCTCGCACAAATGAGTCATTGCACCCATGGGTCTGAATCTATAGTGGGAAGAAGAGCACGATATCATGTGTGCTGCTTGTTGCGGTAAGTAAGCCTTAACATATAATGGGTCGTTTACAGTTACTCTCCTCATGAATTATTAAAGATGAAGTGATAAGAAAAGAAAATGGGTACAGATGTGGACTCGCGTGCATTTTCACAAGCGCTCCCGATCACACAAACATGCCCACACACTGTGATGCTGTGATGGATGAAAGCAGCCCTCCCCAGCGGCAGAAGACAGCTCATTCAAACAGACGGCTGTAATCAGTAGTTAAAGGTCATGTTAATTAAATACTTCTTGCTTCTGCAGCACACCCAGTCTCACAGGTACATACAAACACGTAGACAATATGTGTAGATGTACTTTACCTTCTTTTTGAAAGCTAAAGACCGTGAAGGTGTAATAATGACTGATATTTAGCAACGTTTGAACTGCTTGATGAGTGCTTGAGCCAAACTGTCACTGTAACTCTTCATGATATTGGTCATTGGTCATCCATGTCTTTACCAGTTGATTTTCCTCCCCAAGGTTTTCTAACATACAGCAGCAACATCATGTATAGGGAAATATGTAGCTAGCCACGCTCTTATACCTATGTTGTGTTCAACACTCATTACCTCAAGTTCTGTTTGAAGTATCAGCAGCCCATACTGTCCTCTCTGTTCCATCCAGGAGCGCATCCACAGCCGTTTTTTTCCTTTTTCTTTTCCTTTTCATTACACAAGACCGCCAGCATCACACACAACGCCGCTGTCGCCATGATTGACAGACAGCAGGGAGACATTTCTTTTGTTTTGCTGTGAATCTCTACAGTTTTTGCATGGATTGCCATGAAAATCTGTACAGACAAACTTCAACTTGTCCAATTCAAGTTATAAAACAGCTCTCATACACCTATATGTACACTGAAACAGGTTTTGGCCTCCCTTAATGTTCCACATGTTCATGATGGCTGAAGCTAGCATGGGGATTCAACAATCTGAGTTAGACGCATCAAGGTGATATCCATCCTTTTTTTAAATACCCTTTTCTTCTTACTGTCTCAGTGCTGCTGCTCTAAAAGGAAGCACTGAGCAGGGCTACAGCTTAACAGCTAATCGAAATTGCAATCTGGCCAAACACTATATCCAAATTGCAGTAGCTACAATTCTCAAAACTGTCCCAAATAAGCCACTATGGTGCTACAGAGATGCCCCGACCTGCAAATCATATTCTCCAGCTGTAAGGGAACATGCTTGTTTGGTACACAACATCACCATTTTCATATTTTTGTCAGAGAAAATATAATGAAAAAATGATCATTCCACTAAAACTGTGACTCATACTGCAATCAAAATATGATTTCATTTATTTGTTTATTTATTTATTTTTTGTCTATCGTTCAGTCCTACCCATTGGAAACACAAAGATGGAATAAGTACTAAAAAAAAAGGTTGTGACTGCATTATGCCAAACTTAAGGCCTAAAAAGTAGTCCACAAATCAATTTTGGGTGTTCTTCTTACAGTTCATTCTCTTTAAAATGACCAGTGTTGCCTCACAGAGCGGCTAGCACGGCCGTTGACTGTACTTTTCCTTTTAAGTGAAATCCTAAAAATATGGGATATATGCAGATTCAGTTTTTGTAAACAGCGATTGCTGGTCTGTCTCTGTCTCTGCACGTGCAGCCATGTGGTTGCACACTCGTGGGCGTGTGCTTGGCTGCATATTTGTCTTGATGTGTTAACGGTGAATAGCAGCTCCGTAGCGGCATAGCTGTGAATTCCCTCTCCTTTGTGGGCCTGTTTTCATGTTGTTTTTCTCAGCAGGAAATGCAATATTGCCAGTGCCTGCGGCTACAGGGCTCCTAATGTAGTTACTATTGTCTTTTCTCCATCATCCACCCACATCTCTCTATCTCTCCATCTCATTCTGTCCTGGTTCATTCTTGTCTCCCAGGCTTCTTTCTCCTCTTTATACGATTAAAGTAGAAACACTCATTGGCGCACACATCTCTTTATTTTACTTTCCCAACCTCTTTTTTTTTCCCCCACCTTGTGCATTTGTTCCTAACTTTCTATATTAGGTCAGACTACTTTCAGAGAAATGTTTTGTTTGTGTCCTCATTTGCAGAAATTCAGCAAGTGTGTGAGAGCATGTAAACTAGTGATTTCACATTTATGCAGTTGATTCATCACTGGGAGTTTTTTTCCAATAAGAGAAAGAGAGCAAAGGCGAGGGCAGAGAAAGCAAGATGAAATGTTTTGTTTGAAAAGGGGGAGGTTGTTTTCTGTGTGTTCAAGTGGAAGATGAAGGAGGTACAGAGATGAGGGAGACCCCACCCTCCCCTCGCTGTCCCTGCCAATCACAAAGTAGTCCATCAACCGTCGCTGTAATGCAGGCAAACACAGCACCACCACACAGTTTCTCACAGCATACACACACACACACACGCACGTGGCTATCCCTGTCCACTCAATCCCCATCAGACACACACATGCACACGCACTCATAAATCACGGGGTTAACCTTGCTGTAGCAGAAACACTGCATCAGGGTGAGCCGTTTCTTCACTTCACCTGTTTCCTGATTGGTTAATTTATGGCCTGAGCTCACCTGAGTAGCTCACACACGCACACACATAAAACACACCTTAGCAGCTTGCAGCATTACCACATCTGTCCCTCCGGTCCTACAGTATGGACCACCGGAGCGAGTGATAAGCCAGGATGAAGGAAGACAGGACTTAATGCGAGGAAATGAGCAATGCACAGAGGTCGCGGTTTGGCATATTTTTATTAGGTCCTTATCTGTCAGGTGCATAGACCACCAGAGCATGTGATAGGGGGAGGCCAAACGATGGAAAGTGAGGGAGAAAGAGGTGGAGGGACTGACTGAAATAGGGAGAGTAATAGGAAAGTGAAAGGTGATCCCTTTAAGGTCTCGTGCAGGAAGAGAGACGCCAGTGCAAGTGACTTAACCTAAACACGGAGATGGCAAGAAAGGTAGGGGATTGCACAGACACAGAGGGATCATCCTTTTCCCAGTATCACCCTGTGGTACATAAGGGAAAGAGTGATGGAAGTGGAATGCAGAGACGGTGAAGAAAATGGTCCTCCTGAGTTCTGTGGGTGGAGATGGACTCGCAAATCAAGTTATGTCGGGAATTTAGGCAGAAAGACTGAGAGGCATATAGAGGGTGAAGGAGGGATGGATTGAACCGTATAGCCCACACCTCTATCCATGAGATGGAGATAAAGTGCTCCTGTGGCAGACAGAGAAGATATACGGATAGTGGCAGGGTTAAGTATCTCAGGGTGTGTGTGTATGTGTGTGTCTAACAGCCTTCTTCTCAAGCCAGCTTCTCCATGGTGTTGCCTGCGATTGTGGATCAAGTGCAGCCTCAGGCGCTGACCGCGGTGCTGAATCAGAGGCGGTGCGGCTGCAGCAGGGGTGGAACACTGCATCTCTTTTTCCTGTCTCAGTGAGACAAAGCAGCACCTCAGCGGCCACGTTCAGCACCAACGCGGGAACAAGTTTATATTTATATACCAGTGATGTTCATCCTGTCAGAAGGCTTGTAGAATCTATGCTAAGGAGCTGCTCTTGGGGCTTTTAGTGGCCAAACGCCTCATTAAGTTAAGCAGTTTGCGCCACAACAAAAGAGTGATGGGACGTCATATGCAAACAAGCTATCATTTATTTAGTGTTAAACACTCTTCCAGCTTCATCTGGGCTGTGTGCGGGTGACTTAATCAGATTTGATTGACAGTGAACTGACAAGATAAACAAAAAATAGCTGATATCATCTAGACTGAGAGCCCCGCCCATTTCACACCAGTGAGTAGAGCACAGAGGAAAATAGAAATGTCTTATGTGAAATAACTACACACACACAATTTGTGTTGTGTTGTCTGTGGAATCCATTGCTCATGGTAAGAGGCTGATGAAGAAAATTGGTTTCCAGGGCCTTTGATTTGTCGCCCAGGATGTAATATGTGCTATGTAGGGCAGGCTAAGGCTGTATGTTGACCAAGGCCAACAAACACAAGCACAAAAATCCCTGGACACAAACAGCTCTCTGCTCTGACCCGACCTAATGCTCAGTTTGCAGCGACCACCTAAAATATATGTCCTCCTGGACACAGATCATTTCAGTAGGATGTCATTGTGCACATTTGTGCGCCCACGCCAATGAGAACAAGTTGGTCTTCATGAAGCCGACAGCCCATTCTGCTATTATTAATAGTGCTCCGTGTGGGAGGGGGAACCAAAAGTTCTGTGATACATGCTCGTGCCATGTTTGTATAAAAAGAAAAAGGTGACAAACAATAAACAAGTCAACAAAGAAAGCATTCTAGCAGACAGTTTAACCAGCAAATATTTTCAACAATTCAGCTCTTCATGAGCTGCTGTAAACTTAACAATAATGGGCTGCCACTCTCATACTAAAGGGACGAGAGGGAAGTATTGCATCAGGAATTGAAATGTTCATTTAATAAGCCCGTAGGATATTATAATGCGCAATATAGTTGCAATACATGACCACCTAATGTGTTTTTTTTTTTTTTTGAACAGGAGTCTACAGACATGCCTGTGGCTCCATGAGGCTGCCCTCACCATTCTGAACAGCAGCGCTTTGAGTCAAATGCTAATATAAGGGGGTGTAATGCTACCACGATCATGACCATAATCATAGCTTAGCGTGTTGGTATGCGCTGATGGGAAAGTATGGGCCAGACTTCATGGCCACGGCTGTCAAGATTTCACTAAAACCCTAAAATGTCAATGTGCTGGTGGTGCTAGAGGAACGCAATCCTCTGTAGGGTTCACCAGGGTACCATGAAAGATAGTACAAGACTTCATGGCAATCCATAGTTGTTGTAGATATTTTAGTCTAGTCCAAAGTGGTGGGCCGATCAACTGACAGGCAGGCGTTAAAAAGCTTCTTACATAAACATAGCCAGTAGAGGAAGCCCTCTGAGCCGGATTATTCTGTCTAAAACCACCTTGTGAGATATTAACGATGAGAATCAGGTTTCTCATGAATGTGTAAATGAAGGCTTCCTACAGCAATTCACCGGGTTTCCAAGCACAACTTGTGCACTGAAGGTAGATGGGAGCGAGGCAGAAGAGGAGATTGAAGCTTGGTAACAGTACAATGAGCTTGTAATCAAACCCAGATGTTTACTGACAGTAAACATCCACAAACACCCTCCACAAGGACGCCTCCTGAATAAGCTTTTTGAAATGTTTGATTATGGTAATAAAGACGTGGCCTTGAATTTGTTTTGGAGTCAGGGCTGACTGTTATGATTTAATTTACCAACATCCAGTCCTCCGAAGTTAGCATTTCTTATGAAAGCACACATCCGTATTGTCTGAAAGATTAGTTATATGCATAAGGACCATCAGGAGCGGTGGGTTTCTTCAGAGGAGATGAGGAGTCAAAATGTGTTTTGATCTCTTTTTAATGAACAGCATGTGCCAGTGTCACATCTCATCGACTGCTGTTTTACATCACTGCTTCCTCTCAGGGTTTTGTCCACCTGTTCTTTTCGGGGAAATACAGCATTATTGTTGGGAATTATGAGCTGACAAGCAGAAATTGTTGACATGCCAGGGCTCTCTTTTGTGCTTGGATCTACATTATAATTGCAGCATACTATTGAGACTTAATATTGTTCTCAGCACTGTGAGAACACATTCATGGAGAAATATTATGTCTCATTAGTTCTAACGTCAGGCACATTAACATGCTGCATGTGACGGAAATGCTGTTAATGACACGAGATGAATTAATCTTGGAGATAATTTGACTACCTGTATTGCCATACCATTTGTATCTCAGATTCTGAAAATAAGGGCAAGCTACTCGTGCACTTTTCACTTCAACAGCATCTTGATTGTTGCTAACAAGCAGAAACTGGCAGATATAGCGGAACACAGTAAGTAGTACATCAAGCTGGATATTCTTCCAACCCATCACAACACTTATCCTTGGCCATGTTATTTTTTATTATGATGTTTACACTGCAGGACAAGATCTTTATAATGGACCGTTGTGCGTAACTTGATAAAATGCACTCTAATGGGATCCACCTCTGGTTATTTTTCTGCATGCAGTCACAGTTCTTCCCCCACTCTTAATTCATGGCTGCTGCACTTAAGCTGCTCAGAGTCGGGGGGGAGGTAGACTGCCCACAGTTTTCAAACACAGATAGAGGTTGGTTATAATAACAGCCTTGATCCTCACAGCAGAGGAATAGTATTGATTCTCTTTCATACTTACTTGTGTCATGAGGATAAAATCCATAAAGCGTAAAATGAAGTTCAAATAAACAGCCTCGTTCTCTGACTGAAGCCAGCGCGCGTTTGAAAATGAGATAATGGACGCGGAACGGCTGTCATGAGCATTTCCCTCATACGAGGAATTTTAGTCACCTTCAAGAAGAAAAAGCCACAGTTTCAGTTAAACTTTAATTGTAGTTGAAAGCTTTTCAGGCGACTTTCTTTTCACACCAACCAACTCTCCTTTCTGAAGATCTAACATAAGCATTTTACCATAATATGAAGTTAAGTGAAAGTTTCTGCAGCTTGCATGATCAAAGCCATGTTACAGAAAGATAGAAGCCAAAGTGTTTGGTGCTTCTTCACATGTGATGCCTTATATATATCACGATACATTTAACACACAGGCGGTGGGAAACAGGAAGTAATATTTATTATTATCAAAGCACACAGAGTGACAGATAATGTGGAGTTATTTTATTTGCTGCGTTTGTAGAACGGCGCCGCTTTTTTTTTTTTTTTTTTTTAAACTTCATTTCATATATTCAGCTGAGAGAAAATGTGATTTGCGGAATTTTTCATGACATGAGTTACTTTATGAGCGCACAGGAGAAACTGTGCAGGAGTGAATTGTCTCAAGTGAGTGACTGCTGCCCACGCCGTCCATTATGCCAAATCACTCTCAATAAAAGGCGGATTTTGGAAAGCTTGTTTCTTGAGCAATAAATCAAGGTTACAGAATGAGTTTTGCTCATGTTTAAATGCTTCTAAATCGTAAAAGTTAAATAAAAAGTCAACACTTGAAACTTATTTCACTGCACAGACCTTCAAAGTACTTCCTCTTGTGCAGCGCCCTCACTTGTATTGCCCAGAACTGTTTCATGCAAACACCTTTTGCAAAGAGCATGGCTTTTAACCCATCGTGCTTGTTTGTTCATGTCTTTCCTTCATGGTTCAGTCATCAACATGATCATTCGTTTGGAATCATGTTTGTTTCCACCTGACAAATGCGAGTCTGATATTCGCTCTCCTTGTATCGCACTATTTCTTTGCTCTCCACCACTTCCCGAGGGAAATATCTGGTTGTTTGCTTGCTAAATGTGCTTCAGTGTGTTCACCAGCTAGTCAATAATTTTGTCTGTGTGCTGCTAAGTGATGGGTCAGTAGCATGCTGGCTTTTTAGCTGAAAACAGATGCCCACTGCTGCTGGAAATAATGCTGATGAAAGCAGCGAGAGCGCAGCAAAGCTGTGGGATCTAAAATCAAAACAACATGTTGAAATAGGCTGAAACACCTCATAGAGCTGAGGGGAAGGGCAGAGCTGGCTCACAATTCTGTCTGCGTTTGTCACCCCTTCAGATGAAACACATTCATTTGATCTACTGTTAATAGAACTTTAAAAATCACCTAAACAACATGTTCTCAACAAGACACCAACAAAGAGTTAACTCCTAAGCTGTCGCAACACCAGGCTTCGTGACACAGCAAAAGTTCAAGTCCGGGCCCGAGAGTCCAAACCTGCTGAACAGACCCGTCATCTCCATTCCAAGACACTGACACTCTAGATTAGTTTTTTAATTAGTTTCCTGTCCCGTGATGCTGCTTTCTAATACATCAGAGAGCTATCACTGTGCAGGTATCTGGAGTATTGTTTTATTTCACTTATTTTACTCAAGTTGGAGTGTGCCAGCGTGGCATGTCAGCGGGGGGCTCTTTCTGAGCAGGCAAACAATGAATGCGTTCAATTTAAACTTAATTGAAAAGGCTGAGCTGAAGTCTTTACTCTCATTGAGTAATTGCATTTACACTGCTGAGTTAATAGCCTTCATTCTGGCACAAACAGGCAGTGTGTCTGTGCGCACATGTGTGCATGCGTGTTTCGATACATGCATTTGTGCATGGATACCCTTGTGTATATAATTCACAGGTCTGCATACTGTATGCATACCGTATTGATTGAATGAATTCTTCATTCTTATTGCCCTCCTTCAAAGTGGCCCTATGCAAAGACCATATAGCTCAATTTCTTTCCCTCACTAACTCTGAAACAGCCCTGCGACACAGTAACTAAATCATATGAAAGCCGCAGGGACACATTGTTGGAAGCCTTATTGTTGAAAGTTCAGTATATCCACATAGACTTTATCCTTTCATGGTCTAATATCATTAAATTCATCCCTTCTATGCTTTTCATTGCTCCATATGGAGCTGAAAGAAGAAACCACACAGTGTGTATTTGTGTGTGCGCGTGTGTGAAAGCATGTTTGAGGAAGGAGAGAAGGAGAAAGACATGCATGTAATTGTGTAGCCAGAGACTTTTTAATGACCCTCTCTTCACTCATATCTCATGAATACACACACACACACACACACACACACACACACACATGCTTACAGTATGCTGCCCAGTTGAATACTGAAAAGCTTTCTGTCACCATAAAGATGAACTGCTGACTGGTCAAAATAAACACAGAAACAGTTTTGGCAGTGAGATGGCACGCAGCAGAGATGGACTCTGTGTGTGTGTGTGTGTGTGTGTGTGTGTGTGTGTGTGTGTGTGTGTGTGTGTGTGTGTGTGTGTGTGTGTGTGTGTGTGTGCAGATATGCAGATATGGCCGTCAAGGGGGCTGCCTCAAGGTTAGCGCTCGCCACAGAGAATCAGCTGGAGATTGCTCTTAACCAGTAGCATCAGTACAGTATGGCACAAGCTCCTCAGGGACATAAGGTGGTACATGAATAATGAGTTTCAGGAATTTTAAGTGTCTCCCCTGGCAAAGAGGCCTCTCTATTTTCAGAACACGTTTTCGATTTGAGCCCGTCCGTAACGCCGGCAAGCATCAGAGTCGGGAGACTTTGAGACTGTCGTGGCCGCGTAATCCTTTGGCAGAGCGCTCAGTTGTCCTTTTGATGTCATTGTTTTTTCAACAGAGACAAAATGTCACAATGTGTAAGGGAATTAGATGCTGCATTGTCAGAGAGAGAGGCTGTATGCTTTTTCATTCCTGTCTCTGCATATATTTCTTGCCTGTGTTTGATCTTAATAGACTCACATACACAGTTATATAAACACAACCCACTTACAGGGGCGGGCAGTTCTGCTAATGTATGTGTTGCAGAATGTACTGGAAATACAAAATGTTGCTTTAAAATGTGTCCTCATGTGTGTAGGGAAAAGCTCCAAATTGTGTGTATGTGCAATGTCAAAACGCAAAACTTTCTCAACATTTCTTCAACATCTCTGACATTTCTGCTGCTTGTGCATCTGATGCACCCAGACTAAGCACAAGAAGTTCCTCGTGCAGCAGCAAGGCCGCGCTTCCTCACTAGCTTCCCGCCTGCACTAACATGATCCTGTGCCCGGCTGAACCAGAGGGACCAGCTCTGTGTAAAATGTGTCTCCGTGGTGGTTGGAGAAAGTTTGTCCTCCTTAAAATTAAATGCAGCTTATGTAATGGTACGCTATTTTATACCTAACATGTTGCAAATCTAATATTTGTCATTTTAATGCACTAATGTATATATTAGCACATCCTGTATGCTAATATCTGCAAAAAGCAACAATTTTCCACAGTGGAAATCAGTGCTGATTCATCAATAGCCACGCAGACCACAATCAGCAAAGTGGAAATTAGAGACTGCAGACTTTTGGATTTAAAGTTCACATCAATATATCTATATTAACCAAACCAGTAAAGCACTTTTCTGTGTATCATTTATTATATGCTTCAAAAAGAGCCATGGACAGAGGGGCTTTTTTTTCCTTGCCTCCTGTGTTGTGTGTCCGTGAAACATACGAGAAGCTGAAGCTCTCACTGAGCTGTGCAGGACCTCTGTTCTGTGAAAACCTTCACTGGCCAGCTCCTGCCCACCTCCTGTCTCTAACGTCCCTGTCCTCTTCACGTATCTTTATCCCTCCTCTTCTCTTTCCTCTTGGCGTTTATCCAATGATACAGCTGTCCCTCCTCTTTCTTTCTCCACCCTCCCCTACTGTTTCCTCAGTTGGAGCTGCCAATTCACAGAGACTGATTTTCCTGAGGTAATTACAAATTTTGGCAAAACGACAGTGCACTTCAGGGACTCTTTGTGTGTGTGTGTGAGAGAGTGCTTGTGCGGTTTCTATATTTTTTAAATGCTTGCACTCAGAGCAATGTCAAAATGCTTCAGCAGTCTGGTGAAAGTGTTTCAAGGGCGTTTGTCGTCAGCAGCTCCTGCTCAGCGCTCCCTCTCTCACGGCCCGTTATCAGGTGGAATCGCTGCACACTCCCTCACCTACAGGAGTCGACATTATTTATTTTCTATTGCAAATATTTGACAAAAACAGATTCTTACGTGACAGGTTTTACGCCACGGTGATTTATGTTGTGTTGCACTGGAACAGGGGGAAAAGGGAGCCCTGCTCATCTCCTCCTCCTCTCCATTTCTCCCTCCTCCTCTCCTTTATCACTTGCCTAAATTGCCGCATTGACCACCGCTATCTATTTTGTCATTGCACAACAGCAGGCGTGACTACACATATGCTGCGACCAGTCTTTTAAATCACATTGGCAGAAGCAGTGCCAGCCGGGGAAGAAAGGAGAGCTGTGTACTCTCTCCAACTGCTGCTCGACCTGTGGGTGTCCTGCTCTTCTGACAGTGGGTCAATACACTATCTAGTCCCATGTCCTACGTCCTGTGGAAAGGAGGACACCACAGAGGAAGAGGAGGAGAAGAGGAGAGTATAAGCACTCTGTGTCAGGGCAGACAAATGGAGGCTGCCAGTCAGCTGGCAAGCAGCCACTTCAGTCCACCCTGCATGTCTCTGCTTCTCATCTCGCTGATTAAATACCACCCTTGGTCCACGAACCTCTTGGATTTCTGTGCATGTTAGGTATATAAAGTAGCTGACACTGCTCCTGCACAGGGTCAAAGTCCAAGTTACAAGGTAATGAAATCAAAAAATGATTTGAACACAAAAATCAGCGATTATTGTGATATAGGACAGCTGACATCATGTGCTCCTCGGGGGCAAAGACCCCATTTACTTTTACTTACACATTAATGCATCTCTTCTGGCCTGATCACAAATCTGATTACAATCAAATCCATCAGTCCTGAGCGACCTGTAAATCAGGGTCAGCTCGACTCCAGTCTACCCCAGAGAGTGGTAGTAAGGACCCTGAGGCCAAAAACACCATGAATTGTGTGTATAAACGACTAAACTGAGATGAAAGTTTTATCATCTTCACTTCTGCTTCTCCCTCACCCATACAGATCAGTGCTCTGGTCCACACAAATCATTAAGTGGTTGAACTGATCAGGGATCAGGTAAACGCTACATCTGCTCTGTGCTTCATCTGTATGATTGCATGCATTGTTTAATCGGACAGAGTCAGAGGCTGAAGGGTCATTTCTGTGTGCTTTCAGCTCCATTATCACGAGCACAGATGCTGCACATGTTTTTTTAATTCAAGGTGTTAGAGGTAAAGCTACAGGTAGTAACTAGCAGATAATTCTCCCATGGCTTAGAGGCTAAAACTTCAACCATGAATCTCTCCCTCATGTCCTCTACTATCACTATCTAATAAAGGCATGAAATGCCCAAAAATGAAGCCAAAAGGATGAAGCCCACACATGGGGCAAGGCAGCAATGTGATGTTTAAGTGCCCATACAACAAAATCTCTTTTCTTGATCTGGGTGATGATTGTGACAAATTCGCCAGCCCCAGTAATTTAATTTGCAAAAAGAAATTCAATCACAGATGTCACATCAGATGTAAGAATCAAGATAAGGAGAATGCAAATTAATACTAGGTGAAATTGTTAATATTCATGACCAGATGTCCTGATTTGAGATACAGATCACATGTTAATACCAAATGTTAAAGGAAAGCACCTCAGTTAGTTGTACCAACTAACGACAGGAAAGAAGCCCATACTTGAACGATAGCGTGCGCTTTCCTGCTCTTTAAACCTTCCTATGTTGTGCCTGAGAGTGAACTGTGGTCTTTAAGTGGAGCCCTGGAGGGGCTGATGGAGACATGATCAAGGTCATTGTTCAAAGCCATCTGCTCAGGTTATGATAGGAGCACGCCCCTAAAACATATGACCATCTTTACAAGAGCCAGCAAGCAACAAAGAGCTGCTGACCTGAAGAAACGGCTGAAATTTCTTCAGCACGGTGCAATCAGGGGTCATTCTCTTGGCGTAGCAAAGCGGTCCTGCAGGTGCTGACAGTCGCTCGGGAGGGTCACATGAAAGAAGCCAAGAACAAGGGGCCGGTTATTGAATGTGGAAAGGGTGGCTTGAAAGCAAGGAGCTTTCCAGTAAAGGTTGGCTACAGGGGCTTTGCTGCTTGATGTCTGTTTGGCAAGCTTTCATTTTGTTAGGGGAGGAGGAGAAGAGCCAACAGCAGCACCGGTGAAGTGATAGACAGCTTTAAAATGGCTTTAGCTCAAGAGAGGAGCACCATGGAGGACTGAG
This sequence comes from Chelmon rostratus, assembly GCF_017976325.1. Taxonomy (NCBI): domain Eukaryota; kingdom Metazoa; phylum Chordata; class Actinopteri; order Chaetodontiformes; family Chaetodontidae; genus Chelmon; species Chelmon rostratus. The sequence goes on along the minus strand of NC_055660.1, from coordinate 24,054,332 downwards.
ATAGCCATCTGTACACAACCTGGGATCAGATAAACCTTGGCTGGTCACCTGGAGGAGGCTGAACATAAGTGATGATGTGTCCAGAAGCCAGTCATGTTTCAACACTAAATCAGTTTCAGTACAGGAGCATGGAATAAAAATGCAGCCCTTATATAGTCTAGACCTTCTACTATTTCCTATTTACTATGTCCATCCCGATATTTCCCTTCCTCCGCTTTTCTTTCACCTTTCGAGGTGTCCTTCCTCTGCTCCAATCCTTATGTTCTCCCGCTGAGGCCAAAGGTTGAGCTGGAAATAGATATTTGCCATCCAGTTGCTATCCTGTGATTAGCGACTCATTTCATCCATTAATTCACCTTGCTGTGGAGGAGAGAAAAAACACGCAAGAACCGTGGAAATCAAAGCACGATGAGGAGAAGCACTTAGTTGAGAAGAGGTTCAACAAGAAACGAGATACCCCTGCTCAGTCGTACAACACGTCTCCAAGGAGGCCCATTCATAACTCATGAAACATTAAGACATCTCAGTCATGTCTACCTTGTTTTGAATAATTTATCATGCTCCTATCATTATTTTTTCCTCTAAATTCTTTACAAAATGCTCAAAGTGGATTATAATGTGGTTTACTGTATTTTTCTGTGTGTGAGAGAGAGACAGTGAGACGCCTTGGATGCTTTAATTCATTGTGAGTATACTGCGCATGTATGCACGTGTCTTTGTTTGTCCTCTACTATATGCATGTACATATAGTGTAAAGATGCATGTCAGTTTATGTTTGCCCTGCTGCAACGTCTTACTGTTTAAAAGGAGTCTTCCAAATGAAAGAGAAATCTTTCAAAGTAACAGAAAGAGAGAGATCCTGGTTAGCGCAGAGATAGAACGAGGCTGTGCCCTCGAGCAGTGAAATAAACTGAATTACACTGTTAAGACTGTTGTTTGTTAAATACACAAAGAGCGAGAGAGAAGCACACAGTGGCTGCAGGAGAGAAGAGACGAGGGACGAGAGAGAGACACCGAGGGAAAGAGGTGAAGAAAGCCATTAGGGAGCAGGAGATAAAAAGTGGAACACAGATGGAGAAAAATAACCAAAATAACACCAAAGAGTGAGAGGCGCACAGAGAGAGAGAGAGTGTGTGTTTCTGATTACAAGGGAAAAAAGATTGCCTTGGTGACATATTAGTTTAATCAAGCAAAGCTGTTTGAGAGAATGGACTCATTTGAACAGGGCTGTCGTCATTCAGCTGAATTGAAACCGGTCCTTCCTCATGTTCATCTCTCTCACTCTCTCTCTCTCTCTCGCTCTCTCTGATGTGCACAGAAGGTGACAGAAGGAGCGAGATGTGACCACAAATTGCTTACTTTTCAAAGCGCACTAGAGTTAGTAACAGTGTTTGTGTGCATGAATGTCTACGTGAACGTATGCAAACAGTTTTTATCCCTTTGTGTGTGTGTGTGTGTGTGTGTGTGTGTGTGTGTGTGTGTGTGTGTGTGTCCTTCCCAGAAGTGGACTGCCTGCAGCTCGTTGGCCACCTGGTCCTGTGTGATAGCTCTAACCCAATAAAGAGCTGAGAGAGACTGACTGGCAGTGGCTGTCAGACCAAACAGTCTGAAAGAAAACCCTCCCCCCTGGGTGTGTGTATGTGTGTGTGTGTGTGTGTGTTCATAGCCGTTCACCTGTCTGTCTCTCTACTTGTTCCTCGCTCTGCCTTTAGTATGTACACACTAACTATATGTGCGTGAGGGGCTGAGTTTTGAACGCACTGTAAATCCAGGCCTTGGCGCCTCAAAGTGCAGCTTTAAACATGAATATATTGAGATAATAACAAGGGATAAAGGGCGACACTTGTCATACTTGTCTTTTTTCATAGCACTGCTGACGGCACAAGACCGAATGACAGCTCATGTATTTCAACAGACAGATGATATGCATGCTAAAAAGCCTTTTGTCCGCGGATATACAAGAGAATTGAGGTTGCTTACACGCAAAGAAATCTGTGAAGAAATCTGCGGGAGTATGGACTGTGAAAAACTGTCAAGTCAAAATTTGCATCTCATCACTATCGTTGCAGGTTACTGGAGGCAGAAAATTCAATTTTGGGAAAATGGGAATAACTCTGGGAGGAGGTGAGGGAGGATGAGGGGCGGCAAGCAAGCAGCAGACTGTACAAAACCTACATCTTTTTAAACCTTAAGGAAGCCGTTTAACCACAGTGGTACTTCATGGTGGTACCAGAAATCAAAATTCCCTTTATTGCTGTGGAAAATTTATATCAAAATGATTTTCTAAATATGTTAAATACAAGTGTGATTTTGGACAAAGCCATAGAAGATATAGACTTCATACAATTATATGTGCATGCACTCACACAGGCTTCAACACAACATTACGTTAATATCCCGGAGACTTACTCTAACACTTACCCTAACCTTGACCTTAATCACTGACCCACAAATCAGCTGTTTTCCAACTGGGGACAGGGTTTTTGTCCCCAATCGACCCAGCTGCAACTGGGGACAAAAGCCACGCCCCCCGCCCCCGAACTGGGGAACTCCTATTTCTCCTGGGCTAATGGCAGTGTGTGTGTGTAGAGAGGAAGTAAGTCAGCCCGAAATTATATTACTTGTTATAGTGTGTGTGTGTGTGTGTGTGCATCCAAGAGAGACAGAGAGAGAGAAAATGTAATATAATAGATTTGTTTCCATGAGGAAAGCAATTGAGCGATAAGGAGCAAGAGCCTGTGGTTAGTGTTTCATCAGAGCAGGTAGACTGCAGTCCGCTCTCTGTCTCTCTCAGCCTCTTTATAGCCAAAGCCCCACAGGCATACTCACATGCACAACACACAGACACTGTGCACACCTACGTATATATTCAGTTAGAGCAGGTTGAAGGAAAATGCTCCCAACATAGTCTCCTTAATACCCACCTAATGTTAGTTCCTACTTGCATGGCAGCGAGATAATGAGGTGATCAAACTATTACATGGATGTGCTTAAAAAGTTCAATATGCACACAAAATGACAGTGTATTTAGCCAGAGCCCTTCAGTGAGTTGTTTCAAGTTTCATGTGCTGTGTGGCGCCCAGTCTGTTGCTTTCATTTCTGAATGGAGCATGAAATAGTCAAAAGCCACGGGCTGATTTTCAGTACCATGGATAGCTCCACTGCAACACTGAGCTCCCCCTGCACATCCAGCTTCCCTGAAGTACACACTAAACAGTGCCCTTGATAGTGTGTGATAAGTTCACCGTCATGAAAATGACAAAAAAAATATATAGCGTAGTGGCACCGGTGCAATTTCCCATCTTACCGTTCCTGGCTGAACAGCATTAAGTGCTTCAGCTGGTTGGTATTTTACAGAGGTTTCAGCTGAAAGTCTCAAAGGCTAAAGGTTATGGTTCCCAGAGGTCAGACCAAGTCTCCCAGGGATACATTTTCCAAACTCATTCATTAGTCCTCATACGTAAAACCTTTCCCTCTGGTAAGACTTATATCATAAATAAAACACAGATCTGACCTCCCGGTGTTTAAGTACTAACGAGTGCTGACAATAATGGGCTTTCCTTCATTCTGTTTTTCACTCACATACTCAGACGCTCTCGCTGTCAAGGTCTTGGTAGCACTGATTGCTAAGACTTTTAGTTTTTAACTACTTGACAGATGACCCTGTCCCTAATCTTCATCTCAGACATAAGGAGACGCTCTCGATTCCTCTCCATTTGTGGCAGCAGAATTTTCTTTTTTTTTCAAAACACGGCATCTCACTTTCAGGCCAGCGAGGTTTTATTTCCGCATGACTAATCGAAAATAATCAGACAAGGAGCAGAATTAAAGTCGTAGGCCCGTGTCTCCGCTGAACATGGGAAAGTGGGTGAGACCTCCCAGTTAACAGTACTGAAAATAACGGCCCACAGCTAAAACTAATTGCCAAGCCCTGATATAAAGGGGACTCTTTGATGCTATGTTGCATCTTGTTAACATAACAGGCGACCATAGATCGACTCTGATGGCACCAGAGGATTATTCACGGGTGTTTGTATCATTAGCACACAATGTTGTCTATAGCACCGCAGGAAGAAATGGTTGTATAATGTATGTAAGACAGTTATTACCCCTGGACCCCATGACTGGTAGATTCAGCCAGGCGATCTGATGGGTAACAGCCCAATCAACCATGCTCAGCTCCCAAAACTGGTTACTATGTTAACTCTTCTTGGTAACCATGGAAATAAGAGTCCCTGAAATGCCGGTTCCTGTTGGTTTCTATCGCTGGGATTTCTCCACTGTATGTGTCGGTGCAGCACTTCATGACTATTACCACAACGACATTATAAGATGCCTCTTGAGGGTTGTTGCCATCAGAATCCATACTGACAAACTAGCTCTTATCAACAGGCTGTGGTTACACTTGCTAACGTTTGATACCAACCATCAAATTAGAATGGTGCAAAGCACATGAATAATATATGAGTTAAAGACATTAAACACACAACCAGCTTTTATATGTTATGTTCATATCTTCATATGCTACAGTTGTTTTGGGACGAAAGAGCTTCATATAACGAGGATGTGCAATGCCAGGTACCTGGAGCTGTAGATCAATAGTTTTCTCTGACTCATTAGTGCTTTCCACTGTCCTCTCTACCAAATCACATCAATCCACAATACACTCCTTCAATTACTGACTATTGATTAGCTGACATGACTGCTACAAACAGGTACTGTCTAAGCCGGTGTGTAAGTGCATGTGTGTGTCCCTGTGTGAGATAATGAATTGGTCTACAAGGGTAAAAGATTCAGTTTATCAACCGAGCACTCAGCTGCTATCTTGTCCTATATGTGCTAACATTTATTTGCATGCATTATGTGTCCATGTGTGAGAGAAGGCTCCTCTTATAATAAATGATTCTTTTTGGGATCTTGCAACTTCGGTAGCTGTGGCCGATTCCCCATGTATGCTGCGGTCTGTGCCATTGCCAAAGCTTCTGTGTGGGCCGCCATGTGTCTCAGATGCACGTGGAGTCACCAGCTGCCGAGCTGAACCCGACATCGAGAAGTTTTACCATGAGGTGTGTGTGTAGATGTACCACAACCAGTAGTCAGTAGATGTTTTCCCATCTACTTGATGGGTGTTCTACTATTCTGCCCCAACCCATTTACATCAATAAGGGTTAAATAAGGCTAAATTGTAAAAATCACCTCTCGATATAATGCAATACTGAAATAATGCAATTCAGTTTAACAGCTTAAACTGCCTCCAACCCACCACAATATTAAATCAACACATGTCTAACAAGAGCTCTAATAATGTAAAGTCAAAACAATCCTGAAGGTTGAATTTATTGTAGTGTAGCAATCAGCAGTTGTTTGCAAACAAGTGTGACATAGTAACTTTATAAGTTAATGGTGTCAATAATTATGTGTGCAATTGTGTGTGCTGCCCCCAAGTGGCCAAGAAATTAATGCAGGTTGAAACACTTCAAATTCCTTTACACAAGTTCAATGTGAGTCGCTCATGTTTTCTGTACCTTTTAGCATATACCTTTTTTCAAGAATTAAATATTAGGAATGATATTGTGTATTATGGTGTGCTACATTACTACAAAGTTAAGTTTATATTTACGTTTAGTTACATGAAAGCCAAGTTGTGCCTCACCTCTCATTCTTTTTGCTCTCACAGTCTCACATTCTGCCTGTAAGTAGTGTTTGATTTATTAATTTATAAATTTATTAATCTCCAATTGTCCAATTGCCTTCCAATTGCAATTAGAACACAATTGTCCAATTTTCTAATCCAATTGTCTTCTATGTCTTGATGCATGTGAATGAGGGCTGTAACAAGTTTAGCAGAAGGATTTGTCTTTCACAAAGCTTGAAAACGAGATCCAAATGCAGAAATGCTAAAACATGCTTGTAGCATGTTGAACCAAATAACTTGCATGTCTCTAACATGTGAACCAGAGCCTGCAGACCATGCTACTTGTCATAAACCTCGGGAAGATGGTCAGAAAGTTTTTACAAGTTATTTTCTCTTGACCTCCCGCCCTGCCGAGCCACGGAGGCTGCTTGTCATTCAGAGAGTGAGCTTAAATCTTTCTCAGTCCCCTCTTCTTCCTCCCCACTGACCTCCCTAAAACGTGTCGTCTCTTCTGCGAGACAGAGGCTGCGGCGTCATCCCCCTGTGACAGATGTACGTGTGCATATGTGTGTGAGAGAGAGACGGTCGGACACGTCGTCTGTGTCAGGCCAAGAAGGCGTCTCCAGCACCCTCGTCGCTAAGAAATGAGTAATGAGCAAAAAAATGAGAATAAGTGAAAAATCAATTTGAGAAGTTTTAAAAGGTCTAGAAATGGTTGTGTGCAGGTAATGAATGAGACCTACATGGCCAATTTGAAGAAAAATATTTATCACATATGTCTAAAATTTAATCTCGTATAATATACTATCTTGATAAATCATACGCACAGTGACAATGATTTCTGTCATTCACCAGGTTCATGAGACATATCTGTGATGAGCCACTCAGTACTGATTTCTCCACATTTTAAGGTGGACACTGGCTTAAGGAGGTCAGTGAGGAGCAAAGTACTGACAATAAAATTCTAGTTATTGTTGCATAAATAAGAAAAGCTTAAAATACAAATAACATTAATTTTCATGTCTTGTCTTCCTGCAGACATCCTGTTGTTCTCGTTCAGTCTCTCACGTAGGACTAAGGAGTGCTGTTAGGTCAAAAGGTTATGTTTTCTTGTTAGATTTGCTTTAGGGTTTGTTTGGCATGAGCGAAAGTCACGCACAGCATTTTTATAGCTTCAGTACATCTCAGCTGAATCCTGATGTCCGACTCTGATCCTAATGAGGCCTAATAGGGTTTGACATTTTCTTTGCCATAAGCAGAAAAGAGAAACTTCCACATAACTTCCAAACAATCACAGTCTGTCATTTGTGTCCGCCTGAAATAATTCAAAGCAGACACTTCAGATGTCTGCACATCAAAATGAACAGCAAGAATACAGATGTATTCCAATTATGGCAATAACACATGGCTGGCCAAAGAGAAATATTTGATTCTGACCACATCTGTCATCCACAACTGCTTGCATATTTGAGGGCCTTTCCTTTCAGCTGATTTTCTCTGTACTGTAGCTGAAGTGAAGTCATTCTGCACTTTAAAGCAAACTTTCTGGAAGACAAGATCACACTGATGATGGAGAAGAAGCCAGACAAGTGGAATGACAAACAAGGCCAAACATGTAGCTCGGGAGTGCGTCGCTGCAGCAGTGAACGAGGTGGAGCGGAAAGAAAGAAAGAAGAATAGCTGCACATAACCACAGCATTAAGGTGACAGGAGGGGGGCTGGCATACCTGAGCTCTCCCAAGCGGTCCAAGTATAGACTGCTTAGAGCTAAGATCACTTCCACATTACAGTAAGGTTTTATAAAGCTTAAGTCATCGCCCTGCTTTAGACCAAAATTGATCGTAGGTCTGATCTATAAATGAGGTCTAGGCTCTTTTCCAGATAACAGAAAACCTTCTTCGAAATCACTGACATTTGTGATAATGAAAATGATTGAAAACTAAGGTTAAACAGTTCCAGTTTGACAGTTTGTTGAGCGGTGCGGCGATGTTGACACAGAAAGGACAGAGAGGGTTTAACAGCTTTGATGCTCTTTGACTGCAGAGATTACAACTACAAAGTGGGAATAACAACATCAGAAGAGAGCAAGTATCGGTTGCTTTTAAAGGAATGAGAAAATTCCAGGATTAATGCTACGGTTGACAGTCCACCATCAAAATCTTCCTCTAGATTAAACTAAAGAGATATCATCTCCTTTAAAACCCAACATGACAAAAAATGAACAGTACGTTCATGACATATTGTGTGAAACCAGCTTCTGAACGGGTAGCTGCAGTAATGCTAATGCTAATGGTAGGTGAGATAGGCGAGAGAGCGCTTCTGTTCAAACAGACAGAGTTTGGAGATGGTGATGGATTTACTGAGGACAGCCAGAGCAGAGTGACTCTGTGTGTGTGTGTGTGTGTGTGTGTGTGTGTGTGTGTGTGTGTGTGTGTGTTTGTATATATACCAAAAATATGACTCAAATTTTGTTGACTAAACCTAAGAAGAATGAAATGGCTGGGATGTCATTCAAACTAATACACATTTTTGTCAAAAGACTGAGTCTAAATCCAGATCAGGTGAAATCTCTTACTTTAAGCCCATAAACCCCCCACCCTCTCAGGCCCTTTGCTACAGAGGCTGATAGTTCAAGCCCATCCCTGCTATGGCGCCACTTTAACAGGACAGACTGCACAGGGCTACGAGAGGGTGGGCATTATGATTTAATTGCATTTAAATCACTGACTCATGATTGTTCTCTGTGCGTACACTCGCGTGTGAGTGCGTGTGCTCGTTCATCAACAGCCGAGCTGCAGTTTGTCTCCGTGCTTGACTCAGAATTATATCACCACTCGAAGCTGCGAAGAATATTAATTATATTTATCCTTCAACTTCCAAGCAGTGACGGGGTACAAGAGGGCGACTGCTTGGAGTAACAGCGGCGCTGGCAGCTCAGAGTGACATTGACATTTTATCTGGTGAATACAAAGGTGTGAGTGTGAATCACTCTTTCTTCAGCGGATTCAGACCATTTAACAATTGTTCCGCGTGACACACACTCGTGTTTAAGTCATGCTTGTGATGAGCTGGGAGAGGTGTGTGTCTTGCTCACTTTGCTGGCACGAGGAGCTTAATTAAATACCTCCTCTCGGCGTCACCCTGCGCACTCAAATGAGCAGCGGTATATACTGTCGGCCGTGTGTGCTGTATGTGTAATTGGCTGTGTAATAACCCTTCAGCGTGTAATAGAGCTCACTGAATCTTGGTTTCAGGGAGGGAGGCTTTCCATGTCAGTGTCTCTCAAACAATGTGCCTGGCAGCCCGCCAGCATGATTGATGCTGCAGTATCGATCGAGCTAATTCAAATACACACTCCTTTTAACTGCTCCTGCCTAGAGAATAGGGGCCCCCTGTATGTATCTGCAAAGGCGATGCATTTGATTCTGTAGAATCTACAGTATATTAGCGAGGTCCGTCCCCTGAGGAAATGTGCAGAATTTATCCGTCTAAATACTGTAGCTGCAGGAAATCGCCTCACTGGGGGCAGTAGCAATTTGTCATGTCTCACTGACCACACACAGACACACAGACGCACACACTCAGTGAAAACGCTTTGATTTCACTCTTAATTAGTTCACTCTGCTGATAGTACCGCAGTTGAAGCGGTGCCTTTGTGAACTTAGATAAGTAATGGGCCAATAACTTAACAGAAAAGACTTTTAGGTAATTTAAGATTGTGCTGACACTGTGGAAGCAGACGTAAAACTAAAGCTATGCAGAGTAATTACACTGAATCGCCAAATCACAGTCTCCAGAAAGGGTACTGTTTAATGTTTTGAGCGATAATAGTTTCGGGTTCTGAACTCTAACAACCTCACTACCCGAGCTAAGCTCCCTTGATTACCTCTACAGTACGCCAACCCCTTAAAATTGCATCTACTCTCAGCCCTCCTTCATACTGACAGGTTCCTCACTTTCCAGTCTGTGATGGATCTGTCCATTCAAGAAAAAACAGCCTCTCCTCCACGGTGAGGGATCACCTGTCAACAGGGTTTCTCCCTGCGTGTTTGTTTGTGTGTGCATGCACGCCTGCTGCCAGTGTACTCAGGGCAAATGAGCTTGGAGGGGATTCAAAAGAAGCATTTCGATGAACCCGCGGTCCTCGCTAACACAGCAGAATTTCACCACGGTAAGCACGGCTCAAAGGGTTCACGCTGGCCAGAGAGGACGGATGAAGGCAGAGGGCTGGTGGGAAACAAAGAGAGGCTGAAATAACAGGAGCTGATGGGTCTGATGGGGTGTGAGCATCATATGTGAGGGAGTAACTCACATATGATGCTCACAGTCAATTATCGAGCATAAATGTTTGCTAATTTCAGCCTCTCAGGTCAAAGGATTTGCTACTTTCTTTGTTTTCGATCATATTAAATTGAATACGTGTTGTCAAGTCAGACAATTTGAAAATATTATCTTGGGCTCTGGAAAAATGTGATAGCATTTTTGTGAACTACTGCAAAACAGTACAAGAAGAAAAAGAAGTTTCAACAGCAAATGTGGAGCTGAATATTTCCTGGTCATCGACATTTCGAAGGTTAAAGGTAGTTAAAAAGAATCATTTCCTCCAGACAAACCTACTGTACATTGTCTGGGATGTATTGTTACAGGTCCTGCACAACAACATCCCCAACTTTCTTTATTTTTCTGAGTGTATATAGGTCATTCAGCTAAATTCCAATGTTCTTCCTATTTTGCCGTTAGCAGATAGCCCAGTTACAGTGTCACTGTTACTTCCATCAGCAGAGTTGGCCGTGGGGTCAGAGCCTATTTCCCCATCCCTTTCCCTCTGTTTGCTTTGTCTTTTAATGGGAAATCTTAAAAAGTTGAATTCATTTTGCACAAAACTTCGTGGAAAACATTGTAATGGGGAATGGGGAAAGTTATACTTTTTTTTTACACCAGCTGGTCAAAGGGTACCGTTGCCATGGCGTCATACAAAAAGTCCTCAAACTTTAAACCAAATTCGCATAAACATCAACTTTGTGTGTCTGCTGCTTGGAATGGACAGGCAAACCGTCCATCATGCAAATAAGAATCTCTTTTCAATTATGATGAGCAACTTATTCACTCCTGGAGGGTTTGGTGAGCCTACAGGACCACAAGATTCAAAACAAACACCCCTCACTCCAGTTCACTGAAGAGAAACAGCACTTACACTGTCACAATCTGACTCGAGCATACAGTCAGAAATGTGCACAAACAATATTAGACCCATGGGTCCAGTAGTATGTGAGATAAGCTGCGGACGGGTACATACAAGGATGCGGTCTTGTAAGCCCATGTGTGCCGTGTGCATCACCTGAGTGACAGGGCTTGAAAAAACAATCTGTTGGTGAAAGTCAAACCTGCCACACTGACAACAAGTCCTCCAGATTAAGAGGCGTTCTCTCAGTCCATCACACCAACACTGAGGGCTGTAGCAGGCTGGAAGCAGTTTCTGTGACCTTCACTGGGCTGGTGCACTACTTTCATGCAGCAGACATTTGTCTGTTGTTCTCATAGAACAGCCGAAGATGCCTCCACCTGAGCCCCACACTTGGAAGACCAGGACACCCACTGGATGTCAGGACTGTCAATGATTTCAGCTCCAACACTGAGTGATAAACTCATAGCACTTCACCGTGTAACTGGATGCCTGACTCAGCGATCAATCAGAAAACATCAGGACTGACTGTGATCTCAAGGTCCATCACACCAACACCACACCACCCCCCTGCAGACGTAAGACTGATATCTGTCAGGGATGAGTCATGTTACAGGGAGGAGGCCCTGCAGAACAGCTTGTAACAAGGTGTTCTGCTAACCACCTGTCCATGCATGTCATCAAAACAAAGGAGTTTGTTTGTGATTCCAGAGAAAGAAAACAGCACAGCAGCTGCTGAAAGGTTTTCAGTTCCTGACAATGAAAATCACTAAAAACCTTGAAGACTGCAAACATATCTTCCTTTGTTAAAAAGGCACAGCAGTGTGTGCATTGTGTCACAAAGAATAAAGTCTCAGGATCATGCATGGCCAGTGTATTACAGGCATATATAATGACCACTGGGCACCTCTACTGGGAATACTGGTTCAGAGAAGGGTCAAGCCAAGCAAGAGGCACCTCATGCCTGTTTTTGTTCAATAAAATCAACATTTCAGTCGTCTCAAAATAGTAAAATAACCATGAGCCTCTGCCAAGCCGGACAGAAGTGCAAATCAACAGCCCATCCTCACCAACAAAACACCTGTATATGTGTGCAAGTAGCTTAGCATGACCCATATGCAGGTCATGGTTTGGTTTGGTAGTAATCATGAAAGGCGCAAAGGGGTGAGGTGACGTAGTATTAAGAGCAATAAAGTGCACATATAGAGGAGGTGGGGTGGATGGATGGCTCAAACAAACGCAGCACTTTCACCCATGAGACCGCTGTTCATGTAGTCTGTGAAACCGAGCGTCGACATTGACAGTACGTACATCAGTCACGTCACTTCACTTCACGTATGAACAGTAACATACTTATTTTAACCCAAACCATGATCTTCTCCTAAACCTAACCAAGTCGTTTTGCAGCAAACTGAATATTAACCACGTGATGGCGAAGATCCAGTGCGATATATTAAGGTCTGGTATGCTCATATACTGCATGTTTTGGGAGTCACTGGCAATCAGCCTATTCAGTTGTTGAGGCATGAGGATATGTTGGCAGTCAGAGCTGTAGCAAATTCAATTCAGTGCTCTTTTTTGTTGAATTTGTGAACAATTCACAAGGCTAAAGATGTCAAATTCACCAGAAACTGTACTTTTTCTCAACACGGTCAACTTTAACATCCACCTGCCTGCAGCCGTACCCATCACACAAGTTTTACCCCCCAAAGTCTTTGTGTACACAGGTTTGTACTTTTTGAAGAACCTGATATTTTTCAAACACAGTTATTCATCTATTGCATTATTGATTTCATTGGTAGAGTTCACGTACAAGCACTCCACCTGACTGTCACCTAACACCTTGTATATGAGAGAAGCCAATGGGACATTTGCTTCTGGAACCTGTGGCACTCAAAACAGCTCCTCTTACTTTGAAGCTCTATTGATGACTGCTACACCAAGAAGAGCATTGGTCATTTTACTTACAAGGACTTATTCTTCCTGACTGCTGTCTGCCAGGAATAAATGCGGACGTAGATGTTATTAGCGCCATAAACCCATGTAGTGAGGAGGTGGAGATGGATGGATGGGTCAGCAAAGCATGCAATTTGGCAGGCTCAGAGCCAAGGCAAGCGTTGTTTGTGTCCTGTTCTCCTTTTGAAAATGACTTTGAGCATTTCCAAACCTTAAGAAGGTTTTTTTTTGTGATCCAAACCACAATGTTTGCCTAAATGTAACAATATATCTTGTCCTGCCAATTAAAATGCTCTTATGGATCCATTTACAATACAGGCAATGGCAAGCCTTCAGTTTTCAGGCCTTTAGGCCCCAGCACGGAGTTTGGAGAACTCTGGAGAAAGTCTTTGTACTTGTCTCTTTAAATGAGACAACAGCACAGCATGAACACTTATTCTCATCTGACAGCAGCCCAAATTTGTTATGATGAAAAGATCCAGTTAAGAAGTGAATCATTACACTGACTCAAGGCGTGGAAGTTAAAATGGCAAATTTGTCAGGTGAAGATTGATGGCTGTAGATGCTGGAGAGAGGGGGAGGAATGATATTAGATAAATACAATGATGTCACCCAAGATAAAAACCAAAGAACTTGTGGTTAATATCCTGGGTTTATGATATTGCTTGCATTCGATACCAATTTGGGGTACAAGCTCATAGCGAGGCATTTTCCAGTTCACATGGTGTGAGAGTTTTGTTATGGCTCCGTGCCGACAGGAGAAGAGGTGTTGAGAGCTTGAAATGGTTTGGTAGTTGTGTTTGGCTGACATAATGGCTCCACCTGCCAATCACGCAACAGCCTTTTTGACCCTGCTTTTACCCTGTGGCCTCCCTCAACTGCCCCAGTAATTACTCATAATCACCCAGGGCTGTTTAAGCGAAACTGTCTGTGTGCAAGAGGCCTTGAGAGATCAGAGGGGCAGCAGTTGGTGGCTGAATTTTGTTGACTTTAAGTACGCTTTTCAGTACACCCTTGTGCTTTCACAGGCTCCCCAGCTTTATGTATACCAACTTGATCGTCTGTAATCAGGGACGTGTTTTCTCTCAGTCTTTCTTCCTGGTTTGAAAATGCATCGCAAACACCCAGCCAGTAACAGCGCACGTTGGGGACAGATCGGCAGAGGAGGTTTTTGTGCCTCTCGTCTAAATGTTACAAAAATGGCAAAACGACTTTTGGAGATTCGCACACTGTGAGCGCATTCTAACGATTATCTTCGAGACTGTAAAATGCAAACTCAGCAGCTATAAATGTCAACAAAGCATGCTCCCTGTAGTGTTATCGTGCATTAATATCTCTTGTGTGTATGGCTTATGTAACAAGATACTACAGAGAAGCATAAAAACGATGCACTGTTATGCACCGTGCAGCATAACCATAATAAGGCTTTAAAACACCCAAATGGATCGGGTGGCTGTGGGTGAGGGTCTGCAGGGAAGGTAGGGGAGGCAGAAAGAGAAGAGGGTGGGCAGGTTACAGTCAGAGTTGGCTGCTTTACAAGATTAGGAGCAAAAAAAAAACACACAGCACGGAGTTAACTTGCTCTCAAAGTTGAATTATTTTCGAATAAATTTGGAGCTGCTAATTAAGAGTTATTCTGTGTTTACTGTGAAGGTTGTGCAAAGTGAGTTTTCTCCTCACACCTCCGTGATCGCAGCCCCGTATCATTATAGCGTTCACCCACACTGCTTGGAGACGTGAACACAGATCCGGACTACAAATGTCCACGTGCTGTTAAGCAGGCAAACCCTGTTTCGTTTGAAGATGACCCATTACAGCTGTTCATCGGAGTTCCAAATCCCCCCATGCTGTTGTTTTTGTCAGGCTTTTTAAAGAGCTTTTCTCCGCCTGTTTCTAAGGCCATCTGGAGCCACCAAATTTAGAGGATGGATTTCGCATTTCCACCACAACCCAGCCAAACAGAGCCACACTGCTCGGCCAGATGGTGGTTCTAACATGCAGCACTATGTGTCAGGCAATCACTCTTGACCTGTATGGCAGCGAATTACGGTTTCGTTTTGTTGTTCACTCTGTGACAGTTTTTCAGTCATTTTGAATTTCATGCAACCCATTTGTTTACTTTCCTCACACAGCTGAAAAGATCTGAACAAATCTACCACCTGAGATGATCAGTGGAGTACATCAACACCACACATCATTTGGCCATGCTCCAGAAGAGTTCATACAATTCCCAATGTCAGCATACAGTATTTCAGCTCTTTTGCAGAGTTTCAAGCCTTAAAATTGCTTAATTTTGATGCATAAACAAAGTTGCAGATTTTGATGAAAGACATAATTCCTGAATGATGAGTTTAAGACAGTTTGGCAGAGAGGTTTAAAATCTCGCCACCAACTTGGCAAAAACACAACACTATATTTTCACTTCTCAGGCGGTACTAGACACATTAACTGAACACAGCTGCACACAAGACTGAGTCTCCATTAAATACAACCCCAAACTGCTAACATCAGGAGTTTTCCAGAGAAACAACATGAATAATCATGAATAATCAATAATGAAAACAGAGGGCAAAGATGCAGCAACGTCATCATTTAATGCTACAGCACTCAATATCCCATACATATTTCTACAGTGCCTCCAAAGTCTGTCAGATCACATTTGTTCATGCTGTGTAGTGACAAACTGGCAGTTTTCCAAATTTTAATATTCCAGGCATCTGTGTGTATGTGTGATTCATGGGCTTGGACCACACTAAAGGAAACTTTCAGTTATTTTGAGGCAGCAATGCTCACAGGACACAGTGCCACTGTGCATGCACGGAAATAAAAAGTGACGTTGCAGACTTGGCTGGTCAAGGCCTAAACATGAATATGTGACAATAGTACAACGTTTAAATCTTCACAATGTCATTAAAAAGCCAAATTAGCTGCTGATGAATTTAGGCTTATTTAGGCATAAATACGAAATATTCTATGCTATGAGTAGAAATAACTAAATAATATCACTAAATATGCCTCAACACAATTTATATTAACTGATTTTGCTTCAAAATCTGAATGATCAGCTTCAAAATGATGAAGTCTTTTACTTCTCTGGCTGTAAAATGTGCAGACTGGCCCTGTACCTAACCGATCTCGGTCAAGTAACTAAATGAACTAATATCACAACCCGTATGAGACTTATTATGTTTAGAAGTTTAATCTAAAATTGAAATTTTTCCGATCTCTTGCACATGTACTTGGGCATTTTAAAGACATTATTAGACAGGACACAGCAGTTTACTCTTCCTTTTTCCTCACAGCAGAAACATCCCAGTCACCAGTCCATTGCAATGTTGTTTTAATGACAAAATGTGGAAACACAGGAAAACAAATTAAGGAAAACTTTGTTATTATCATTTCTGCTGTCTGAGAGGACGTCAGTACTCAACGGTCCAAACAGGAAAAACAAACAAAACATTTTGTTTGAGTCTCAGTTCAGTGGGTCATTACTCTGAGAGCTCTCCTGTCTCCAACAGCTAAACAGAATGGGAAAACAGCGCCGCAAACGACTGAGTCAACAACAGGGAGGCAGATGTGGCAGCGTTCCCCTTGTCAGCTTGACAAAAAAAAGCAATAACGAGCATCAGTGTAAATAATAAGAAAACAGCAATGCAGATGAGCAAAAGTTACCCACAGAGGAACTGTAATGACTAGAGATGCAAGAGAGGTGGAGGGAGATAAGAAAACAACTACCACTGGGACAAGACTGTTGGCTGTGTGTGTTTATGCATCAGATCACTTGTCTGGTTTATTCTGAGCATATTTGCTCATGTATGCATAGCCATATGTGTACAGCATTATGTACTGTCTATATGTGTGTATATGCATATCTATATTTGCAAATCTTCATTCTGAGCTTCTTACATTGAGATACTGTGACACTAAGAAAACCTATATATACAGTGTATATATATATATATATATATATATATATATATATATATATACACACACACACACACACCCCATTAAAAAACGTACAAAGACAGTGTGTTTAATGTTTTACCTTAAAACTACTGTTATTTTTGTAAATATCTGCTTATTCTGAATTTGATGCAGCAACATGTTGGGACAGGAGCAACAACAGACTTGAAAAGATGTGGAATCATTCCACAGGTGAACAGGTTGATTGATAACAGGTGATAGTATTATGATTGGGTATCAATAGGGGCATCCTGGAAAGGCTCACAAGCGAGGATGGAGCGAGGTTCAACACTTTGTGAATACATGACAGGATAATAAAGGATGGTACTACATGGCCTAAGGAACCCTTTGTGACACAGTCTGTTTTTCACAGCGTCCCAACAATTTTGAAATCAAGGTTGTACATTTGATTATAGAATGAACGGGATCAGAGTACATTTGCCTATTAACGTAAGCAGAGGCGCTGCTCACTACTGGGCATTAGTATGCAAAGTAGTATTACTGTACTTAATTGTTTTTAATGGAAAGCAGGCTCTATGGACATTTCTGTGAGATAGAAAGCACCTTATGTGGGAACACATTATTACTTCGTTTGTTATTTCTAATTGTGAGCATTTTAACTGTCAGACATAAGTAGTGATGTGTGGGAATTTCAGATGTTTGTTTGTTTGTTTTTTCTAAAGATAAGGCAGGTATTATATGATGAGCAAAGGATGAACGGCACATACAGTGTATTAAAAACAATGGGGCTGTCAATCATTTATTCAATAAGCTGTATGGTATTGGTCTTTGGAAACCTGCCTGCTATTTTTTTCTGTTTGCCAATCAACTTCTGTCTCCTGTGGCCTCCCTCCCAAGACAACCTGCCTCTCTGTCTCCCTCCCACACTGCCTCCCACCCTCCGCCTCTCATCCGTTCACTCACAGACTGATTCATGTCAAGTGTTTTTAAAAGTGACGACTCACAGTCGCCGACTGATGAGAGGTTGTTGTATTGAAAAGTGTAAATGACCTTGAAAGGCAACTCGTTCAGTCTTGGAAATGAATTTAATGGTTCCAAGTCTTGAATAAGGTTCTTCCAAATATAAAACTTATCACTGTTTTTACTGAAAGGATATTGGAGACAACCTGATACTTTAAACTGTCTGAGGGGGTTTAAATTTAGTTTTTGTATCTTTTTTTTTAATGATTCAAAGTATTGTTCTGTATTGATTTTCGTAGGAACTGTCCTCTGTGTTCTCAGAAACCTATATCATCTAATACAATGCAACAGCCTTGAAATAAAAGAGCTTTTGTTAGGATTATTATGTGTGTTACTCTAGTTTGTGACTCACTTTCAGACAGTGGAGATGCATGTTTACTTGTTTGCTATATTCTTCTTCTTCACTGCCTTTTTCTGGTGCATTGCTGTGCATATCTGTGGAATAGTGTGACGTCCTTTGCAGGAATGTGTATCAGATTACACATGTCCATGCGCACTTGCATGTGCGTCCTCAAGCAAGCAAATCTCTTATCATCATGTACTGCAAAACACTACATCACTCCATAGCGCTACTAGTGATCAAGTGTCCACAAGGTATGCTTAAGAAAATGTCTTATGTGACAATGGAAAGTCTTGTAAATTGGTGAAAATGACAACATTACAAGCATCTCGTGTTTCCTGTGAGTGATCTCAAACTCCGTAAAAAAAACTCCTGCAAACACAATCTTGTGGAACCACGCAGCGCTTTTTCTTTTTTTCTTTTTTGTGTGATAAATGTGTCTTGTCTCTGGCCAACACACTGTATAAACACCACAGCTTAATCGCTGCACGTCTGTCTACAGGTTGTGCAGCAACGCGCTGTCAGCCTCAGTCTGCCTGACATATTGATGTCACATTTTCACAGCCCCCCCTCACAGCCTCTGAGGGACAAACCCGACCTGCGAAGGCCGCAATAATGAGGAGGGCTGCGATGAAAGAAGGAGAAGAGTCAGTGATTGGCAGTGATGTGGCCATTGTGGAATTCCCTCACAAATATATGGATTCTTGTTTTGGCTCAGGGAAAGTACACAGAGAACATCTGGAAGGAGCTCCAGATGAGGACTCTACAACGGATTTACCGGTTTTACTGAAAAATGTCACATACTGTACCTGACACACATGATACATTCATCAGCACCATGCCAGCAAGCATTTTTCACAACACACATTTTGACACAAGCACAGGTGTTACTAACTACACTAACGACGGCTCTGTTTCACTTAAGTGTCCAAGTAATCCGTATCAGAGAGCCAGACTGTGCAAATACCAGGTTGCTGGATTGAGTTTTAACACCAAAGGGAATTCCAGCATCATTAACGTTCTTAATTACATCTGTGCTTCTCCTGCTGCAACACAGCAAAATGGGAAAACATTCTTGCCAAATTGCAGTGATCCATTTGCTTCTCTTCGGTTTATGTTCCAGCAAACATAAAAAAAAAACCTTTTCCACCTGAATGTTTTCTATATCTGTTGGTGTAGTAAATTGCAGAACAGCCCTTTGCCTTTTTCATATTTTTGTTTCTGTGCCCTGTGAATGCACCCTACAGATGCAAAATGTTCCCAGTTAAATCATAATTTCTATGCAGCATCTCATTATCTACAATAAGTGTGCTTTGTTTTGGCAATTTGTTTGCATTCATCAACCTAAAAAGCACAAATTCCAGCTACCTCCATGTTTACCTGCAGCTCAGGTGACACATTTTTAGCCATGCTTGTGGCATGACAACGTTGGTCCAGATTCCCACAAGAAGATGCCGATCCACTGAAATTTGGTACACACATTCGCACCCGGATTGGTGGACAGGTCAAACGTGTAACTTGTCCAATACTTTGGTTGATGGCCTGCATGGTAATGACATCATCATCAGCCTCAGCTGTACTTTGTGCTTAGTGGCAATTACCAAATGTTAGTATGCTATTAACAAAGTAAACGTTATACCTGCTTAACTTCTGCATATTGGCATTGTCATTGTGAGCTTGTTAGCATGCCAATTTTAGCAATGAGCTCAAAGCACAGCCTCAGAGCTGCTGCCATGGCTCCAGACTCTTAGTCTTGTACTGTCAAATTGTCATATTGTCGAATTTTGGGAGTATGACTATATTGCATGAGAGCATACCCATAAAACGAATGAAATATCTACAAAGTCATCATTTTGTTGTATAAACCATAGAATAGAGCCATCATAATCCTCGCCTTACAAAAAACAAGCTAGGCCTGTTTCACTGCCAATGTCACACAATCATGTTCCTTCACAAAAGAAGCCAAATCACCTGTGTAATCATTGTCAGGTGTGATCCTGGTTAAACTGATGGTGATGCAAGAACCTTAGGACACAGCTGTGGGATTCTTTTGAATGTACAAGGCCAATCCTGCTCATTAAGTGATTGGCAACATCAGGGTTTAGTCACTGAGGCCACACCACCAGTTGATATAAATTCAAAGCCTCTCAGTATTCTTGAAGCCCACGTTGCTCTTTGAACATGGCTAAGGTGAAGAAGGCGGTAACGAGTGAGCAACGGGTTCGAATAAAGGCCCTTTTTGATGCTGGCTGTAGTTACCGACGCATAGCCAAGTATGTGAGATGCAGTCCAAGCACTGTAAAGTACCCCTTACACCCCCATGGAGCTGCCAATTCACACCAGAACCCAAATTGGAGAGGTAGAAAAAAGAAGCTTTCAGACAGACAAGTGAAACATCTCAAAATTCTCAGTTTTAAGGGCCAAAGAAAGACCTCATGAGAACTATGTGACAGTATCTTCAAGAACTGTGCATCAGAAACTGGGAGAAGAAGGACTTGTTGGCAGAACAGCAGCAAAGAAACCATTACTGAAAGAGAGAAATGGAGTGAATTGCCTGAAATTTGCAAAGAACACAAGAAATGGACAAAGGAAGACTGGTATGAAGTGTTGTGGAATGATGAGTCTACAACACAGTTGGCAGAACAGTTTGGCAACAAGCGAAGAGTGTATGTTCAACAAAGTGAGGGGTAAAATTGAGTGTTACTGAGTGCCAACAGTTAAACATGGAGGGGGTGGTATTATGGTGTGGGGTGCCATTTCAGCCTCAGGAACAGGTGACTTAGTGAAAATTGATGCCATCATGGATATGAAAGTATATATTCTGGTGAGGCACAAAGTACCATCAGGGAGTTGTCCTATTGGCCCTGGATTTATTTTTCAAGAGGACAATGACCCTAAACTTTCTTCTAACTCTTGCCGGAACTACCTGCGGCAGAAGGGACCTGCTGGAACATTGAAAATGATGGACTGGCCCCCCTCAAACTCCGGATATCAACCCCATCAGGCAAATTTGGGCCGAGTTGGAAAATAAACTGGACAGATCTATTGCACGCTCAAAGGAGAGCCTTTGGCTTGAGTTTGATTGGGATAACATTAGTGTTGAGGTTCTCAGGAAATATATTGACACTATGCCAGAGAGAAGTGCTGCTGTAACTGCTGCACAAGGTGGACATACCAAATAAAAAAGTGGATAAAAATGGTAGGATTCACTTTATCTAAGAGCAACCATCTGCATGTTTCATGAACATTATGAAATGAAATCATGTTTTGGAGGAAAAAAGAGGTAAATATTTTCAGATCTGTCACAAGTTCTAATAATTTTGGCCACCACTGTGTTATGAAACTGTATTTTCACTCCAAAAACAGAGCAAAGCTCCTGTCGAGCACAGCTGCTGCAATGCTCTCAGCTACCCTTTAGCATTTATTAGCAGAGCATTAAGGTTTAACTCCTCCGGGGAACTGAACCGATGGCCTTTTCTGTCACAGACGATGTGGTCCAGCATACCGACCCACAGGATGCTAATGCAGACCTCCAGGGATAAAAGGGAGGGCAAATCAAGGGCAGAGAGAGGTGCTCCTCTCGGTCTCATGAAATTGTCACGGCTTATCCCTTTATCCACTCTTTCTCTTTTAATCTCCTTCTCCACTGCTCATCTCCTTTCCTGCCTTCACCCTGTGTTTTTACTTCTCTTATCTGGTCTATAGGCTACTTATAGCCTCCGCTCGTCTCTCATGGGCCTGTATAGTGTGAAAGCATTTGTAGTGGTTCCTTCGAAAAAAAAAAAAACCTGCCTAATCTGCATCAGTGTCCATGACCCCATTTACACTTGTACTGAAATGCGATCTGTATCTGGATCAGTCCTGGAGGAAATAACTTACCAAGAAAGCAAATGCATGACCAATAACTAGCCGGGCGTTTGCTTTTTATGTTTTTTATATTGCAACAGCAGATTAATATTGAATATTTTTCAGGTTTATGTGCTTGACTGCTATGAAATGATATGCTTTTTTACTGTATATTTTAATACATTCACAATGACAATGTATGCTAAAGTTGTGCAGCCTCACCTGACTATTAAACCTTACAACTGATACACACACAGCCCCAGGCCTAAGTCAGTTATTAATGCAAAAAAAGACACCAAGCTCAAAACAGGGTGTCATTCAGGGGTCATTTTATTCTACTCTCACATATCTATGACTTGATATTGCCAAACATATATTTACAATTTGTGCTGACAGCTACTGCAACAACTATACATAACAATAACAAGCTATAGAAAAAACATTTTGGCTTTTGGATGGTTTCTTTTAACTTTGTGACAGCTATTTGCTATATTGTTTTCAGTTCTGGGACGATGGTGAAAAAAGTGGAGCCTTGAGTACCAGTTTGGGTTTATCCACTCTGAGCTCATTTGGAATTACGCTGCTTAACTCTCCAAGATGAGGGCTGGGAGCAGAGCTGCTAACAGATACACAGCTTCCATCCAGATCTGAGGTAGCTGCTGGTGGCAAAAACACCGACCCACACCCCGGTGGTGGGGGAGAGGGGAGGGGAGATGGTGGCATGGTGGTGACTGCACTAGTACCTGCTGTGGTTACTAAGATCAATTCTAGTCCCCTTTTCATTACTGGAATCCAGTTACTGCCAGTAACTCCTCTAACTCAACAACTCACAAAACTCTGATTTTTAAAGGGAGTCTGGAGCTGATTTGCTGCCCCTTCAAATTACTTACAGATCACTCTGGAGGACAGAGATCTGACCCCAGTGAGGATAAAAGGGTGCAATAAGTATTCCAAGTGTAAAGGTGTAATTATCCCAATGACATATCGCGATACAGATCCCATTTTAATAGCAGCTGTAAGTGGGGTGCATGAGACAAAACCCTGTATAGCGACTGTACCTGGTGCCTTAAGTGTTTGAGAGTCTATGTCAGGGATCAAACTAAAGCAGATTAAAGCAGCCCAGTGTTGAGAAAAGACAACAGGAGACCTCATTAACATCTCATCAAGGCAAAATAATCCAACAGAATCAAATGGCAGCTCACATTGCAAAACAACCATGTCAAATTAGTTCACCAAACATCACCCCCGAATAATCCATTAAGTGAATTTACAGGGCCACACTTTGATTAAACCGTTTAATGGTCACAGGAGGAAATCATTGGAAATAATTAATAATTATGATAATGAAGCTAGGGACCTTGAGTATTTGCAGTACATGGTGCCAGTTTGTCAACAAAATTAAATGACTTGCTACTCACAGGTTTATGACAAAAGCAGAAGATTTGTTCAACTGCAGAGCTAAATTTGTGGCGCCTAGCGCATCAGTCACTGACGATGTTTGGAAACTTCTTATACTCCTCGTCATTCTTTATTATTTTTCTCTTTCAGGATGATTGGATATTAAAGTAAATTGCCTTCACTTGACATTTCTGAATTCCTGTTATCACACAAAAACACACACTCAAATCATCAAATCATGAGGATGTCAGAAGTTGACACTTGCTTGAGTGCTAATTAAATGTGTGTTGAATGAGCTGCACTGTAAATGTTAATTCCCACTGAGGTGAGAATCCAACCAAGACAAGTATCTCCCCCTCTAACCTCGGTCAGTTTATTTCAAGCTTGCGCGCCTCGCTCCATGTATGCCCCGAGGCCAGAGATTAGACTGGAATAACGCATTGCCAAGGCAAACACCACACGCATACAAACACACTCACACACACACACACTCACACACACACATTGGCTTGTCCATGTACAGAAACACACAACATTGCTCCCCTCTTGATAATACAAGTAGCGTAGATGTAGTGAACAAGACAAATGGTGTGTCCTGAGGTTCAAGAAAATAAACACATACTGTGTGTGCGTGTGTGTTTGTGTGTGCGTGCATGTGCGTGTGTGTGTCTGTGTGAGAGAGACATTGATGTATTTGTGCAGTTTTCATCACATTCACAATCAAGATGTTTTGGGGAAATAAAGAAATGACAGCACTTGCCATCATGTGGTATTATTATTAACCTGACATCATGAAAAATGACCTGTTACACATTTGAAAATGTCTGTCCTAATAGATAATAGTTAATGAGGGAGCAGATGTAAAACACATGTTGTGCTTCCCTGAGGATCGTAGTCGGCCTCGCTTAAAATTGACAGCCCCGATGAAGCGATCTGCCACTGGGGAAGCACATTATGTGTGTTGTGTATTTGAGCTCTTCTATTTTGTGTGTGTGTGTGTTGCAATTTGCGAGCATTCAAAACAATTTAATCTGCAGTTTAAAAAGTGAAGAAATGGTTCAAACCCCCTTCAACGCATGTTAAAAATCTCCCCAACTGAGCTCCACCAAGCTCTTTTTAATAATCCTTTCCCTCTTACATTTACATGTCATGCATTTAAATGGTGCTTATCCGGAGAGACCAAAAATACTTCTTTTTTGACTGCAAGTACTCTGCTTAATCTAGCAACTTCCTCAAGAACTCACTTGCGTTGCTATTTAAGGAACCTCATTCTGATTGACTTTGTTGGCAGCAAGTTCATACTCCAAAAAAGAAACCCACAGGAGCCTCAGTACTTGGTATATTTTCCAAGGAGTAGATTTAACAAACACTTGGCAGGGATAACTTCAGTTATCATGCTGCCCAGTCTGTTCACGCTGTTGTTTTTAACAAAACATAAGTCTTAACCTTAAAATTGGTGAGTTTGGTTTATCACTCCACCAAACCCGCAATCTTTCCCACTAATTGACAGACAAGGACCGCTGACTGTTGCAGATCTATATGGACTCATTATTGCATAACGAATCTCTCTGGCCACCCTGGAACCCCACTTGTCTCCTCTCGCTTCACCTCCTAACTGTGTCTTGATTGGTTTGAAAAGTGGCAGGGGTCGCGCTGCTGTCAGCAGAACCCGTGAAGGCTCACAGCAGTGATCCAGAGTCAGACAGTTCTTCCTTATTGCAACTTCAACCTCGATGTACTTCTGGGCATTATTCATTGACTAGATCTACAATGTTAAGTAGGGGTCACGAGTATCACAGGTATGGATTGCTCTTCCTGAGGTTTCTTTCAGGAATTCCAAGTTTTACTGAATGATTCACAGAGCGTGTTACATGAGAACATAAAATCGACTAAATGTTCATTAAATGTGAAGCTACAGCCAGCAGCAGGTCAGCTTTGCATAAAGGCAGCAGGTTAAAAACAGTGTTCCCCCTGTTTCCAGTCTTTGTGCTAAGCTAAGCTAACTGTCTTCCAGCTTGACGTCTATCGTGCAGATAAACATTCTTTTTAAGTAACTCTCTGCGAGAAAGTAATAGGAGTGTTTCCAAAAATGCTGAACTATTCCTTCAATCACAGAAAATTCTTCTCAGCGCAGGAAAGGGCATCAACACATTTTGCAGTTTCAGCGCATGGACAGCGGAGAGATAAATTCCCGCTGCCTGTAATTCACTGTAAATGAACACAAAGCCTTTTTTTACAGTGCTTGCGTCAGAGTTTCTCAGTGAGCGTCAGTGAATGGCAGACACTCACTAACCCATCAGTGACCCTGTATTTCTGAGCACAGTCACACACAGTGACCTTTTCACTCAGTCAAAGCTCTTCCTCCTTCATTCCCCTCTCGGCTTCCTCATCCTCTTTCTCTTCCTTTTGCAGGCGCATTCAAAGCCAGAGTGGCACTCCAGAAAGTGCCGGAATATGAATATTTTACAGTGTGGAGTTTTTGAAAAGCGCAGCCTGCAAACCATTTCTCTTTTTTTTCTTACTATATGAAGCCTATGGAGTGCATGGCTCCTGATAGTACGGGGTCATGGGGGAAATAAAGATATAGGTGCTTCCTATGAAGAAGCTACACAGGGAGTGTTGCTTGTGCATTGCATTTCTCTGACCAAGCACTTCCTCTGATAGAAAATGTATTATGTAAAAATAAGGAGTAAAGGCTGGGGGGCTAATTATCCATTTTCTGGTGCTATCGGACCATTTAACTGTCTTAAAAAGTTGTGAGTGCAATGAATTCTAAACCTGGGTTTGGTTTGTTTTTCCAGTCGTGTCTTTATTTGAAGTCCAGTATTCAGCCCTGCGATCTGATTCTGTTAAGATGCTTTCATTGCAAGTCTCTGAAGCATATGATTACATAATTTGGTCAGGGAATAGCGAGGATGAGAATGTGCAAAGTACAATACACAGTGGAGCTGTTTGATATGCCGCACTCACAAATGTATTTCCAGGCTCGCATGCACAGATACCCACAAAGGATATTACAGGCGTTACACGAAATGACAAAGGACTAAAGGTAATAAAGGAGTGAGACTTGAATACAAGGCGCCTCACAGGGAATATATATATGCACACGCACATGCATAATGAATTACTGTTGAATTCAGATGAGGTTGGACAAAACAAGGGAGAGTTGATTGCTGTAAATGAGCTGAGAATGAGTGTTAAATTAATTTTGCATCATCTACACCCAAGGGAGCTGAATTAGAAAGTGGAATTTGGTTAAAAGAGGAGAGCTGCAGCGATCACAAACTTCTCCCGCCCCGCTTGCTTCTTTGTTTTCTGTTGTCTTTCATTCCGAATCCATTTCTCCATCCCCATCCCCATCTTAAAATTTCATCCAATTTTGCAGTTATTTCAGCTTTTACGCTCCCTGATCTCAGTGTCAGAGAGCCATTCATCCATCACTGACACATGGCCAATTACACAAACCACACAACTGTAGTGGATCAGCATACTGTCTGTGTACTCAGCACGGATAAAGTTCAGTGGACTCGAGAGAGAGTGGAAGAAGAGAACTCAGAGCTGAGAAATGAGAGACAGACACACTGAGGCACACTTTGATTATGTGTGTCATTTTCCATAATGTCATGGTTGTTATATTTATCAGTACAATCTTATGCTCACAAAACGAGCCGGAATCAGTTTTCCATTATAGTCTGGAAAACATGCACTGACGATTGAGTGCAGCAGCTGGAAGAGTGGTCAGTGACTCTAATCAATATTTTTATTCTAGTAATGGATCACATGGATTCATGTATGTGAAAGGGCTGCAGTTCCCCTCCACTGTATGCAGCTCTAACCTGTTTATGCTCCACCTTTAATGCAGTGGTTCACTCTCACCGCCCTCATAGCATCGATTTCAGCAGCAGCAGGCAAATGTACACTAACTGACCAGTGGCAAGTGCTGGACTGACACAATTATCAACTGGCTAGTAAACACAGTGGAGCATTTAGCAGCTAAAAAGCCAGATATTTCCCCCAGGAGTTGGTGGAGACGAATGTTAAAGGGCCAGTGTGTAGGATTTATTGGCGTCTAGCATTGAGGTTAACCTGGCTTGTCTGTCAGTTTGTTACACAGAACCTTCTTGGAAGTCATCCTTGTAAAGTGTTTGGAAAAGAGCAGAGGCTCTCAAAAATACTTCAAAAAGTATTCTGTCACCGTCTATCACAGGCTGACTTCAACCAATCAGCTCAATGACGCATGTGACGTAGTTAGAGAGTCAAACTCTTGCTGAAGACAGCTGGGAGAAGAGTGAAAACATCCTCTCTATTGAGAAAAGCTTTCAGTCTCGTTCTTTGCTCTTCTTTCAGTGAAGAAACGGCCTCTAGTTCTGACGCTGTAGCAGCATCTACGCTGACCTCTTCAGGAGCCGCCATTGCTGTTTTCGAACAAACATTCGCAACAGTCTCGCTGTCATCACTCCTAAATCACACACATAACTGCTAGTAGTTCCTCACAGGACGCTGATTGGTCTGAACCACTGAGACCACAAATGCATATCTTGAAAACTGGCAAGATGGATTCTCACATGGCGCGATCTCGTGTGAGCTCGGGATCTTGCGAATCCAGCTACCAAATCGCAGGTGTCTTGGCCACCAGCGTGTGAATGGGTTAATGCTTGTTTTGGAAAAGTGTTTTGTGGTCATGAGACTAGAAAAGTGTTATATAAATACAGTCCGTTTACAACAGTTCCTCCACACAGGACCTTTAATATCAGAGCAAATGTTGGACTCAGTTGCTTGCTGACTCTGCTGCTATTCATCACACTGCTGTTACGTTCCCTCTTGATTTCTGAAAATGCTATTGTATAGTTTCTATTCTTCTTCTGTTCTTATTTTAGTTATTTTTTACTTTCTCAGTTTGCCTATTTGTCCCTGTGCTGCTGCAACAATCAAATTTGTCCTCTCCAATCGATAAAGGCTTATCTTAAATTCAACGGGTGGCCAGAGACATGACTTCAAATGAATGCTAATGCTGCTTCCTATTGTATCGGCTAGATGTGTGAATAGGAAACTGCTTGCTGACTATTTCATCAGTTTCAAGCTGAGAGGTGGTTATTTGTCAGTTTTGCATTTTTATTATTGGAGGTTTAAACCAGGCGTAGATAGGGAATGACACTTGATTTTGCTACTTCTTGACCTTTGTCTCAACTCAGATTTGTACCACATTTCTGAAGAAAATCAGACCAAAAGACCAGTGACAGCCCAGTGAGTCCCGTCAGGTGGAGGACACATTCATCATAGCCTCTCACTGACGGAGAGCAGCTGTCAGCTACTGTACAACTTACCTGACATGACACCTGCCTCGAGCGAATACCAACTGCAAATACCACGACCATGAGAAAGGTGAGAATGTAAGCTGGCTTTGTGAGGAGACTGAAATATTGTCAGGCCATTTAAAGCACATTCAGAAAACAGCATTTGTTGTTGATTAAATCGAACTTAGATGCTCACCAGAAAACGTGATTGTGAGCATGTGTGGACAAGCGCAACTCAGCCAGGTAACCATGCTGGGTTGGCAAGTGTCGAGGTTGTTGCCACGTTCTACCTGTATGGACCAGAGAGAGAGAACAGCAGGTACAGATGGCCAGTGGGAGTACATGGCACCATGCTGCAGAAACACACACATGCAAACAAACCATAGGGCCAGATTCAGCCGTTCATTTTTCCAGACTTATCTTCAAATCCCAGCTCAATAATTACATTATGCGCAGGGATGCATGACGGTAGAGGTAATAACCATGTAAATTGTGGTGTGTCCACGTTCTGAATATTAAACGCAGATTGTGACATAAGCCAATATATGTGCGTGTTTCTTTACATTCCCCGAATCCTACAATATGCTGAGCAACATCAATTCAGGAAAAACAGGAAAAATGCATACTAATAAATGGCAAAGACACTCAGTAAGATGTGAAGTGCTGAGTCACAAAAAATCTAATGCAATAACTGCTGTCATTAACATTGCATGAATGCTAAAAGAGAATCATAATGATCTGAGTGCTCTAAACCCTGGCCTTTAACACACAGGCTGTCTCCGCCCACCCACAGCCATCGCCTTCATCTCACTGAAGCCAAGTGAATTTCTTAAGGATTCATCAAAGGAGGATGGCCCTATCAAGCCACACACACTCTGTGCCAAGAAATCATGGAAATGTGGGGAGCTGCATCCAGCTTTCTTGAATTGATTGGTGTGAATATTGATGAAGAGAAGACCTTAGCAGACCTCCGTAGCCCGCTCCTCCTCTCTGCTTCAATCTAGAGGCTCGAGGCTACATTAGCTGCTACTAGCACACCAATGTTGGCAGTCATTGTGCAAGAAAGATGAAGAATGTGTGGAATAAAAAAGACAATATCTCTGGGTCACTTTTTTTGACTGCCTATCATGAGGCCAACAAACTCTCACTGTAGGAGTGAAATGCTAAATTGCTGGAGTCGGCTACTTTTTAAGAATCTCATCTTTTTTGTATAAAAGTTACTTCCAAGGGACTAATTGAACTGGGAAAATTCCCTCCATTCAGGTTGATTCCCTCTTTAAAGTCTCTCTAAACAGTCCTCTTACTGCTCAGAGAGGCTCTGAGTTGCCTTCAGTCGTTACAGTGCACTCAGAGCAATACGTTTCATGAATAGCAGCCAGTGCTTTTCTGGACTTTTTGCTTTGCCTCTCAGGATAAATACAAGCTGTCCAAACCCTGATTTGTTGAGATTATTGCAGCCACATGCAGCAAAAATGAAGATCTGAGACATTAGTCCGTTTATTATGGAAAGCAACCAGTTGTTCCATAGATAGATAATATGTGTATAATTGGGTAAAATTGCATTTGTATTGTTTATTTTTGATTTCAAACCTCTGATCTCCTTATTGTGTCCCCCTCAACTCTGACACCAAGCCTGCACTTTTGGTTGTTTGATTAAAAAAATCTTTTTAGCTTGCCAGAGGCAAAAGCTCTGAATAGCCTGAACTACGTATTGTGAAGAGTTCCTTCCTTAATTACCATAATTATTAATTATGTCCAATTATTTCCTCCTGTGACCATTAAAACGCTTAATCAAAGCACAGCCCGGGGATTTCGCTGAATGGACTGCTCGGGGGTGATGTTTGGTGAACTAATTTGACATGGTTGTTTGCAATGTGAGCTGCCATTTGATTCTGATTTATTATTAAGCCTTGATAAGATGTTAATGAGGTCTCCTGTTGTCTGAGCTCAAGATCAGGCGGCTTTAATCTGCTTTAGTTTGATCCCTGAGAAAGAAACTCGAACAGGGTCATTATCAGCTGTCGTGGTTATACAGGACTCTGCATAATGAGCATGTATTTACAGTAAACCCTTACTTATTAAGGTGAGGGTGGATATTGTAATGAACAAATGCATGACATACTTTATGTGTATATCAGTCTATGTGTACGATTTAAAAGTCTCAAAAGTTGTGATCTGAAGATGGAAAGTTATTCACAATATCAATCACTTTGTTTACTTCCTCAACCATTATGCAGTTTTGTACTCTGACCTTTATCCTGTCCTCTTTAGGCCGTCTCATATTTATGAGCTTCTGAACACCATATGACAGATTTAAGGCTGCCCGAGCTTTGGTGAAAAATTCAATTCATCTAAATATGAAATAACCTCATACCTCACACCCTGTCTCACATTAGTGCAGGCGAGTGCCCACGTCCTCTCTCTTTTATTCTGCCCTTCACTTTCCCTTCTCCCCACCTCCGTCACTCTGTCTGTTTCTAACACTGTCAGTCAGGAAGAAATACATCTCTCTCAAACTTTTTTATTAAAAGATGATAAACAATACTGGTTCTTTGTTGCTTTAGATCTGGATAAAGATCCACTGTCATCAAACATCCAAAGACACTGCTGTGTGCTGCAGGTGAATCAAAGTTTTATCACATGATTTTACCGCACTAGTTTACAGTAAGGTCAGAGTCAGGGTTCATGTGTTCATGTGTAGTAACCAAGATAGAAAACCTGGTTCAGATGAAAACATTGGTAATGGTCCGATGTAAAACAAAATAAGATCTATCAGTGTTCATAGTTTATATGGCCACCAATATGGCGTCTTGTTTTTGAGCCAAAGGAATGTTTGCTCCTACTTAAGAGACACAAACCTTTTGCAGTAATGCCTCATAAAAGTACACGTAAATGTACGTCTTTCTGATGGAGGAATGGTTACATGGTTAAACGTCTGTCCATTATCACACAAGGACGCACACAGATACACACTAAACTGTCCGTGAAGCAATCACACATGCAAAAAAAACGCACAAACTCAAACACATCCACCATCAGTTCTGTATTACCCAGCCAACTGTTGTCTGGGTAACTGACTTTAGGACCGAAAACTCTTTGAAGAGTTTCATTTGTGAGCACGTCAAATAAGTACGGCAGTATTTCATCTAAAAAAAGAATATTTCGTCTTTATAAAGCAACACTTCAATTTCAAAAGAAGATGACTTGTGTAACCGAAGTATCATTCTTTTTCACACTGCTAATCATATTGTAAGAGAGGATGTCAGATGTTTGAAATTGTACAGTATGACTCTCTGTGTCCTTGCGCTATAGATAGACAGAAAACAGCTTCTTATTAAAAGCAAAACAAAGAATGCTTGACAGGAATAGATCCCTCTGTCACCCTGTGAATACAACTGGAATTTATTTTGAAGGACATCGTTGCAGTCTGACGTAGTCTGTCTGACGTAGTCTGACTCCACTGCATCTCTGTCCAACTAATATCCAACTAAGACAATCTGTCTGTCTGTCCTTTTTTAGACAACTGTTGCTCAAGCAGCATTTTGTGTGTATGTGAGCTCTTTGTCTCTTTGCACCAACACATTTACATACTAAAATGCTGCCTTCAAAACCAGAAACTTTCCTAACGGCTTACAGATCCAAGAAGATCCATGTGTGCAGCTCAGATCGCACACACACACACTCACTCACATTAGCTTCTCTCTCTCTCTCTCTGCGCACACATATACAAACACACAACGCCTTTACTGTATCTTCCTAGTTTGTAGCTGTCTTCTACAATCAGGTCATGTTACTGCTTATAGAAAACAACAAAAACACCCCAAGCAACTGCTCACCCAAAGCAACCATTTAATCACCTCCAACACAACAACCATGCCCTAATTATGCATCGTGCACTATATGCTCTCAAAGGAAGCTTTCATTTATCATTTTTGCTTTTATTGTAAAGACAGCCACATGTGCCTAAAAACTTACATGCGTAGCATCTTAAACTGCTGTGGACAGCTTCACATTTTTTGATCAATGCTGACAACATTTGTTAACCATTTATATCAAAGGCATTTGTAGAGTCAGTTTTTAGTCATGAAAATTAGCAGCATGTTTCAACTGAAGTTCAGGCTCACCTTTTTACGTTGCATAAATTACAAATCAAGAATAGTAAATGGTGCGGGCACACTTTAATTAAATCAGACTATTTATTGCTTCGCCTTTCTGCACATGATTTCAACCGAGCGGTTCAGCTTCGGTCACCTTTCAGAACTAATCTGCACATAGCTGACAGAAATGTCTTTGAGCTCTGAGCAGAGCAACAATGAAAAGAGCCTGAATTCTTATTGAAATGACAAAAATTCACAGGCTGAAAAGCAGCTACCTGTTTGTATAGGTTTCTCAAACCATCTATATTTTAATGAGCCTATGAGCCTTTCTCTGGTGCCCCCATCGCTGCCACCACAACCACACCGTAGTTGCTGTGCCTGAACCCATCAAGCGGAAAAATTTGAGCAGAGCCTGACGAGCTGAGTCTGAGATGTAATGAAATGAAGAAACGTGACACTATTGCTAAGTGTCTAAGAATAGGAAAGTTGCATCTCCGTCATCCATACACATGTTTTGTATGTAATGGCCACTTGTGCGTGAGTCTGGATACGGATTTTAAAAATTATACTAAGAGTCTACAACCATGGTAGCAGATGCAATAAAGAATATAGGCACATTGGTGCTACGAGCTACATTGCTAGTGTGCTGATAATTAGCAGATGTAATGTTTGGCATATTAGCATGCTAACTTTAGCATTTAGCTAATAGGAATGTTTTGTGTTTTGCAGGTATTTAGTAATCAACCAAAGTAAAGGGATCAACAAAGTGAGTAATTAATCCTGGGGTCGACTTTAATGCCTGTATCAAATTTCATGGCAATCCATCTATAAGTCAGGATAGTTCACTAACAGGCAAAAATGTGAACACATGGTGGCGCTAGAGGAAAAGTCATATCATGGCAGTCCATCCAGTAGTTGTCTTAATTTTACATTCGGTTAATAAAACAAAAAACTTGCATGAGTGTTTTTTCAAAGATCAGAAAGCTTGTTTCGTTCTGTTTGCCACCTCTCTTCTCAGAATCAGATCGAGTTTAACAGCGATGTCAGACCATTACAATGAATGCAGGTTCTGAATGAGGTTATAAAGAGATTTTTAAAGATATTTCAACCACCTGGTGGATGAAAAGATCTGGCAGCAGTGGCAATAACTGCATAATTTCTTTTGAATTTGCAAAAACATGGTCATTCAGAAGTTGTGAATAATTAACACACAATAACAACGACAAACCTGCAGCTCAGTGAGTCTTCTTGTTGCAGATAGCATCGTGTGTAGTATGACACATGCACATATATCTTCAATGGCATGT
Source organism: Chelmon rostratus (assembly GCF_017976325.1). Classification (NCBI taxonomy): domain Eukaryota; kingdom Metazoa; phylum Chordata; class Actinopteri; order Chaetodontiformes; family Chaetodontidae; genus Chelmon; species Chelmon rostratus. The sequence goes on along the minus strand of NC_055660.1, from coordinate 24,020,330 downwards.
TTTTCTGAGGGTTTCTGGCACACAGGTTACAATAATGAGACTTTATAGGGGGGAAAGTGAACAAACTGGGTGTCGTCTGCTTCTATTGTCGAACCTATCAGTTTGCTTATGGAATGGAGCAGAACCCAACTGTCTGATCTAATGTTATTCGCAGAAGGCTGCTCATAGCTTCAGGGCTAACACATGGCTACATTACGGAACATCAGTGACAGAGTCACAGTGCCACGTTGGTTAAACTCAGCATGCACGCTCGCCAAGATTTAACAAGAAGGAACACAAATGATTGCAGACGCGCGCTGCAGGAGGAATATGTCCATGTGGTCCCTTATTGTGCCGCAGCAAATATGTAAATGCAGACACGTGTGTCAGGCTCAACTTTTCCCTCTATTTGCAAAACAAAGTGACTGCAAATCTAGTCAATGATCAGTCACTATTACACATACATTTACAGTATTTCATGATTGTGTTTTATGCTCTTAAAAGCAAACTCCACCACCACTTTGTAAGGCTTTTCGTTGTAAGTCTGTGGTCTCCCTGATGGGAGTCGCACTCCTCATGACAAGTAATCTGAACCTTGTATGTAAATGCGCTCGAGTGCCCCTTTAAACCACGAAACCGTATATTCTGATGTAAAAAGGAAAAGAAAAAGTGTATACTGCGCACATACAACTGCACCCTGAAGGTCTACCTGACCTCTCTTTGAGCAAGGTCACCCACTGCTGGGCTGTTTTCATTTTCTCTTCCTTTATTTCCCTTTGCCCTTGTTGTCCGTCTCTCTCAGTCTCTGTCTCTTTGAAACATTATGTTCAGCGATGGCCCTGCTCCGTATGAATTAAAGATAACAGCTTCTCCCCACTCCAACTGCAGCCGGTCGCTCTTTGACATCTCCCTCGAACTTTTACGACAACTCACACGCGTTCAATAAAAATGTAATTCTCTCCACACCTGAGCATTTAAATGATAATTTCCTCTATCACCGTCTCAGTGAAAGTAGATTATAACATTCAAAGAGATGACATCTAGAAGAAATAGAGTGGGAAGTTGAATAGTGTGAGCTTTTGAAAGAGCGGCGGCGAGCGTTAGGACAGCAGAGAAGATGAATGAGGTAGACGAATTCTTGGGGCTTGACTTTGAAACTGAATGGGGTGAAGTTTTTCGAGATCTGTTTTCAGGCTGATGAAAACGGGTTGGATTCTTTCCAAACAGGCGACACTCTCTCTCTCTCTCTCTCTCTCTTTCTAGCTCTTTGCATCTCTTTGAACTTTCCCTTCATTCTCTCCCTCCTTGTGTTATCCAGGGACATTCATCTCATTCATGATGAGATTACAACTCAACAGCAATTTATGATTAATGTAGAGGGAGAAAAGGGAATGGTCTCTGTATAATCTCCTCCCCCTCTTCATCCTGAACCACTATCCCCACTCACCGTTTGCAAGTGTCATGTTCTGTATGGCTCATGCAGTCTGTTTTGCTCTTATTCTTTTCATTTCATTCTTTTTTTCCCAGTTCCAAGCCCACTTGGGATCCCACAGTCTTTGGTTCTTGGTGACAGACTCCCCAGAGAAACACTTCAGAGCTTCAGTCCTTTCCTTATCTGCCGTGTGGCTCACCAGCACCCAGGGGCTTCCATTCATCACTGTCTTCTCTTTGAATTCCAAGGGCAAATGTATGGCAGGTCTGTGCACAATCACATGCATTACATGGATAAATAGAACCAGGTGCCTCTGCACATGAGATCCGTGGTTCATCATGATACCTGAGGCTTTTGCTGTCAGAAAAATGTAAAACGTGCTATATGTGCAGGTGGCACCACGCTGGGATCAGATCTCAACAGTGATTCGGAGAGGGCCGCTGCATTTCCTCTCTTTTCTGTAAGCCTTCTCATTTATTTGACAAAACGTACATTTAAATTCCAGACTCAATACATTTCACATCAATTTCACATGAATTTTGAATCAATATTTTGGCATTTTACAAGGCTCCTGTTTGCTGAATATGTCATTAGAAAAACATCTCACAGGTGCCCTGATGTACTCGGAATCAGGGTTTAGAAGAGCTCATTCAATTATTCATTCATTGTTGTTATATTCATACTCGGCTTGGCCTTTTTGTCTAATTTATGTAAATTTACAAAGGCACTCCATAGGTAGTTTATGAAACTAAACATTTAGGAAACTACAGTTCTGAAGCAAAATATATTGCAGGGTAATTATGGGACTTATTACCTCCAGGCTACAAGAAATTATGAATTATTCAAACATGCTAAAAAGTAGCAGGTAAATCTCAGAAGGCCAATTTGTCGTTGAAAATCGTGTCGCAGAAATCAGCCTTTTTAATACCTTGTGCTGGCATGCCTATCCTGGAGAATTCAATTTGGCAAAAATGTGATTACCCTTGAATTTACTGATGAACATTTACAGCTACGTACATCTTTAATGAGAGGAAGCACATTTCTGCTGCAGCGAGAGCAGAGAAACTTTAAAAGGATGTAACACCCAAAGTGAAGATCCAGGGGGAGGACAGGGTATGATAATACCTGTCTAATGCAACCCTTTATATTGTGACGGGTTTGGGTATTTTGTCCAGGTGTTGGCGCAAAGGGGAGGCGTAATACCAGTTTCAACTCAAAGGGGCCTCATCACATGAAAATTATTCATTTAGGAACCTGACTCCTCTGTGCAGATCCTGGCAAAGTGGAGGATTTCTGAGGCAGCACCAGTGTGGAGTCTTGAGTCCTGCTGTAAGGTGTGAAGAATGGGAAGAGGTGCAATAGCCTGGCTCACTGAGAGGAAGAGGAGAGAGGAGAGGCTGGACCAGAGTGAAAGGCAGGAACTTAAAGTCAGTAGCTATGTATTTACTGAACGTACCTCTCTACAAATGTGGAATTAATGCTGGGGGTTGAGTCTTTGTGTGCTGCATTCATATAGCCTTCACACACATTAGGGGGATACACAGGAAACAATGCATGCATGTAATCCAGCATTACTGTTTTATCTCACTGATGTCAGCCTCAGTGTTTGCTGTTCACTCTCCCACCGTCATGTCACAGCCGCATGATTACTGTTAATGTTACCGCTAATGGAAACCAAACATATCCTGCTGCTGCTGCTGCTGCTGCTGCTGTGTCACATTTAAATAATTCAACAGATGAAACATGGGATGGCACGTGAAGCAATCACAGGAGATACAAGGTGTTTGTCAGAGGTTAGTGCTAGTCGCTGTCATTCATTAAAAAAGTTTTTAGATCAGAGCTGCAGACAACAGGTTACACTCTTTTAACTTCACAGAAGGAAACCTCCAGTCGGCAGCCTGGAATCAGTTTGTGGTTACTAATGGCACAATGGAAAAAGCCCAATTATTCCTTACAGCATGAGTCTGTTTTGCTGCCCTGTAAACAGATGACAGACACCATTTTCTCATCTGCATTTTTAAGTAGCTCCTCATGGAGCTGTCCCCAGAGTCCTGGGACCTATAGTGCAAACACACTTGTTGTTACCAAATTTTTGGTGTAACCAAATTAACCAGGATGAAATCTTAAGGGTTACAGCTTCAAAGACGTCACGTTGGCTCATACGAAATTAATATTTGCCACATTGTTGTATTTGTTACAGCTATTGTATTGGATTGCATACAATTAGCGTAATTATTCGTGCTAGCTGCCACATGCATATCTGCTTGGAAACCCAAATAAGACACAGTAAATACTGTATGTTGCAGAAAGTTGTTGCAGAGTCCGTCTCTCCTACAACAGTCCACCTGCGACAGGAACACACTGATCAACAGAAATGAAACCCGGCTGCCTGCCTGCGTCCGTGCTGGTTTCAGGTCAACACAAGCAGCAGGTTCTGCACAGTAACAAGAGAAACCAGATATTCGCTGTTGGCTCCGTGGAGCCAGCCCCGGGCCTCAGCTGGCCTTTGAGAAAAAGATTTTTGTGGACAAAGATGCTCTTTTTCAGAAGCAGTCAGGCTGCGTTTGTCTTGTCCTGCTTCCTTTGTTGTGTCAGCTCTGAGTACAGTTTTCTACCCACGGCAGTCAGGACCTTTGGCTGTGGTCAGTAGGTATCTCGGCCTTTCGTTATGAGCAAAGTACACTCATGCACACGCACACACACACACACATGCACTCACAAACAGCACAGAGCTTCATTTTCTTTCATTTTTCACTTTTAACTTAGACAAAATCAACAAATTTCTGTTAAAACTGTCTTTGACAGTGAATCCAGAAAGGTCAACATTTAAATGACAAATAACAGCCTTACGATTCTCACTCTGATGTATTTCATCAAATTTCTTAATGCATGAATGAACTGAAGTCTGATATTAATGTATGAAAGAGCGTCTGCTTTGACATAAACCTGTCAACAAAGTATATAACTTATTCCTGCCAGTAAACACCGCTGACATGTTGCATTTTGCCATCTCAGGTGAGCCAAAAGATGAATTTTAAGGACTGCATACTGTGCACTCGTGCATAATGTTGCATTTCCATTCCATTGTCTCAGTCAAACAGCTATATCATCATCCTCCTCCATATTCTTGTTATATAAGGAGCTTCTTGTAACTTTTCCTACTTCCCAGCTCTGCTATAAATATCTTCTTCAGTGGAGTTGAAAAATAAATGCACCTGCATAGATTTAAGGATCATGTCAGGGCACAAATTATTGGTATTTTCACTTCTCCCACTCTCAAAATGTCAGGTTTAAGATGGTCCTGCTGCAATGAACAGGTTATAGTCACCAGCTTTTGTCTTTTCTTTCCCAATTCCACCTTCACCGTCTCCACCCAGCGGATCTATATCGTTCCTCTTCTTTCCTCTCTTCTCTGTACACAAAGCAGTATCCCCAGGGAATAAGTCTGTAAGTGAAGGTTTGCTTTGAAAATTAACGTCTGTTATTGAATCAAATGAAGCATGGACTCAGGAAGGAAAAGGTCAGCAGACTGAGAACATTTAATGAATATTGAATCCACCACTTCCACCGCTCTCCCTCTTTAACACACACACAAGACAGCAGATGTTTCAATCCCCATACCCCATGAGCATGTCTGTGAAGATATGCACTTAAAGGCAATAAAGAAATGTACCTGCATTATTTTTCCACTGTGATCGGACAGGTCAGGTTATGAAAGGGGGAAAAAGTGGAATATTTCCAACTCCTGCAGAAGTGGAATTATTGATTTCTCCTGAGCCCATAAAAGAATAGTGGCTTGGTTCTGTGTTTGTTGTGTTTAGTTGTGTTTTTTTTTTTTTTTTTTTTTTTTTTTTTTGCCTGTACAGAATTACCCATTTGCTTTTAGCTCGAATGCATCTGCAACCAATTTTAGTGTATGAGGATTTTTTATTTTATTTCTTCGTGGTTCCAAGCTGTGACGGTACTGTGTTTATACTATTACATGTCTGTTTTTACATTTTATTTGGCCTGGATTAGCATAGAAATGATAAAACAAAAGCGGTCACTCATAGTGATGAACCCACAGAGAATCACCTCATGACTCTGCTGTTCCTCTCAGCCCTCGAAGCATTCTAGTGTCTTTCAGCTGATTGCTTTGAATTGCCAGCCTGCAACTTTTTAGTTTGGTTCATTCTCACCCCTCTCAGTGTCAATTCCAATAGCAGCAAACAGCTGATTTCAATGCAAAGCTCTAAAAATTCATTTACGCTTGCTTGCAGCACCAAATGGCAGATGGACACAGTTAATGATACAGATATTTCCCTCAGAGTTGACAAAGAGCAAAAAGTTAGAGATAAAAGGAGGTTGAATATTGGGCATATGAATACCAATGCTGCTGTGCACCTGAATGTGTGAATAAGCCACTGAATGCTAACTCATTAGCCTTCTAAACTTTAAAGATGATAATACGTCAGTGTTAACAGCTCCACTGCCCTCAAACAGCCAGAATTCAGTGATTGCAGGTTTAACTGATTAACTCATCTAAAGCTGTGCTTTGATTGGTTCTAGAATGACTAACCTGCACATTTTGGCAGTTTCCAGTGACATCATAGCCACTGTCATAATTCCATAGATGAAATAAAATATTGCACACATGAGACACTTGCCCTGTTTGGGATGTCTGACAGGTGAGGCCATATTCTGTCCCTACACTTTTTCTGTGATGCAGCAGAGAGAGCGACGTTACTTCATGTTGTCCTTGAAATTTAATGAAATTACCACCAAATCTGCAATTACCAATAATGTTCTCCGTGTGCAGTAAGTCAGACAGTCAGTAAGCAAAATACGATTCCCCACCACAATACCAATAAGAGGAGGAGACATGACTAAAAACAGGCCATACTTTGACATTTAACTAGCGCAAAGCAACAAAAGGCCAGGTTGACCTTGTAGCCAGCCATATCCATTTCACTTCCAATGTTTTGTTTACTGACCTTGACTATTACCATGACCTTTACTAAATGATTCCATCCGCCGCTACTAAAAGTTTTTACTTTCTTTGCACCATAACCTTTAAGATTACCTGAACTCAACCGCTACCAAAAGTCTTCACGACAAGCTTCATCTTGCATCATCTGTCACCATAATCATGAAACTGTAGTTCTGTATTTGAGCTGCTGCTGCTGCTGTTTCCGTGTCAAATATGTAACATTTAAATTTCCTTAAACTGAAGGAATCTCTAACTATTGCTTGATATATATTGCTAAATGTGGTACTGAGGAAGCAAAAGTTGGTATGCCAGGAATATATCAATGAATAGACAGATAAATACAATAAATGAATATAAATCTTTGAATATCTGTCCCCTGTCTGTCTGTCTCTCTGTTTTTTCCACAGCATGTTTTGCAGTCAGTGTGTAAGCACAGTTTAGCACCACCCGCAGTGCCCATCAAACTCATTGAGCTAGGTGGGGCCGCTGTCCCTTATTAATTAATTAGAAGCAACAATTCCCCTGTGTAAAGCATGATGGGACGATGGGCCTCTAGGTTTTAAGTGTGAACAGCAGGGAAAGAGTGAGTAAAAAGATTAGATTAGATTTGACTGTATTTATAGTCATATAAAAACTGTTTAAAGATAGGAATGTGTAGCTAGACCTACAGAGAAAATCAAGAAGCATGAACAGGATGAACAATTAAGTTACAGAACAGTCTCTTCGACTGCAGTGAAGCCGAGCATAAGGCAGAAGGACAAGTTTCTGGCAGCGCCATACATTATATTACACATGCTATTAGTGTCACATGAACCATATCCATTTCCCATTAAAAATGTATTGCCTCTCCATGCCAGTGGGTTTTAAAATAGAACTCTTATAGCTGAAAGACTTACGGGGAGTCTGGGTCACCAACTTTAAAAGAAAGTATTTGCAGTGCTGGTTAAAAAAGTTAGTAGTTGTCCAGCTTTTCATCATTTGTGGATTCTCATGCAAAGCACGTTTTCATTGTTGAACCAAGCTTAAACATCTTATTAAACATCTTACATAACTAAATAACTAACTATATACTATAACTAAATATGGCCGTTTTCAGCTCTTCAAAAATTGACAGCATATCACTTGGCTGTGTGCAAAAAAAAAGAAAACTAAATTTCACACTGACATTTCAGGCTGGAGACTGCATCAAAGATGTCATGAGTTGAAAGTCCCCACTGCTGACAGACTGAAAAAAAAAATGCTAGGAACTGATCATCTGTAATGCTCAAAATGAGGATAGGCAAACTTGCAGGCTGTGGACATCAGGAAAAAGTACTTGCTGCAGGTTTGCAAAAATAGAAGTTCTTTTATTTTTGCACCGTGCTCTAACTTTAGCACAGAGATAGGATCTTCCTCATGAATTATAGCCATCTATAGAAGCAGGTAGCATTGTTAGGCAGTCAGCCGCACCGGAACAAAAATACCTGAACACCAACTGCATAGATACACACAGGCTAAAAGGGTCAGCAAGAGAAGCACACAGTGATGGATGAAACACATGTGAAAAACGTACAGTACAACATGTACAAATAGTCCCTCCTGCTGAGCTGTGTTGGTGAAGCATGTGCAGTCCATAGAACAACATGTTAAACATGGGCCCTGCTCAAAAAGCACAAGCCCAGTCTAGTACCTGCACATCTGCTGCATTTGAACTAATTATGACTTACAGTGTAGCTCACGAGCAGCAGCAAATGTCAAGCAAGATGGGCCCTTTTCTCTCTCTTTCTTCCTTTTTTTGTGAGACTTCTGGGATGTCCTCTTCACCTTTTCAAATATCCAGAGATAGATGAGACGGGGAAGCTGGACTTTAAATCTACAATGTCATATCAGTATCATATCATATACCTGCAAAAAACATCACTTATTTGTTTGAATTGTAGCTGACATGAAGTCCATATACTGCCAGATTTATAGACGTGTACCAAAGATTTTAGCCTGGATTTCACACAAACCAAATAAGTAATATAGGTTTGTAATTTGTGTGCCATACAAATTCCATTCATTTAGTGATGGAAAGTAACTAATTACATTTACTCAAGTTTATTTTTACTTTGAATACTTTCACTGCATTTAACTGATAGTCCTTGTGTAGTTTTATAGGATTTAAATGCAAGGCTGTCACTTTTAACAAAGTATATTGTAATGATGTGAGTAAACGGCCTGAGTACTTCTTCCTCCACTGCATTCATTGAATTTCTGTATATTTTGTATATACGTACAGTAATGTTTATCTCTCCTGTACATTTTCACTACTAGAATCTGCAATATGGACCTAAATCAAGCCAAACAACCAGATATATTTATTTTTTTTACAAAATGTGGAAAAAATATTTAACCTGTGCAAGTGGCAATTAAAGGGGAAATGTAATTAAATGGAAATGGAAAGGGAAACACATTTTCTTATTTTCTTTTATCAGCAAAAATAGTGTGCAGTTGAATATGTATTACATTTTTTTACATTTTCTTCTCTACCACTGAGCTCATGTTCTGCAACTATTCCCAGCACTGTTGAAAATAAAATGAAAAAGCTTTTAGAAGATTTTGGAGAGCTGAAAGTTTTATTAGTGAGGAGCTAATTCGAGCCAAGTTAATGTGACGTCTGCTCCCGTCGTTCCCTACAGTTAAAGCACAATTAATAAGATGATCGAAGCTGAGATTGCTTGGTCTTAATGACCGTGTTTGTTCGTGGACAGTGATTGAATATGCCCTTCATTTCATTATGCCTCTCCCTAACACCCACAGGACAACCCAACCTGCTGATCAAACAGCTGCTATCTCAATCTCTTTGTTTCTGCATTTTTTCTACCCTTCGTGCTGTCTGTCTTTTTCTTTTTCCTGCTTTCCTTCATTCTGTCTTTTTTCTGGGTCTCACTGCTCTCACAGCCCACCTCAGTTCCACCTAATGGAAGCCAAAGGGGAGATGAAATGATGCCATCGTCAGACATGGTTTATGTAACGGTCATGGTACTGTGGGCTGTTTACTGTGCTGCAACCTCCCACTGACCTAATGTCTCTGTCTCCTTCTTGACGTCCCGCTCCACAGACTCGCACAAATTGTGTAGGCTCACGCCCAGTCACAGCCACACCAACACCCCACACTCACTCTCTATTCTAGCCCTCTGTGATCTATGACATTACAAACATGTCAGACACGAGTTATAAGAAAATGTCTTTTATTAATGAAACTGTTCTTTTGATTTTGGCACACATAAATGCATGGAAATATTTAATAATATATTCATTACCTTATTTGGCCACTCACTCACATTTCAACAGTGCTCGTCCATTCACTGAGCACGAGTCGCTGTTTGTGTGCGCAGGGCTGCTGCAGGTGTGTCAGGAGCTGATGTGACAGTGGAAACTGTTTCTCAAAGCCTTTGGTTGTTGTTGACCTTTTGGATTCAAGCGAGCCTATAGGCAGACACGTTCATTAAGGGTGGCTCTATCAAAAGCAGATCTCTGACAGACTTTCTTGCTTGATAAAGCAACAACCTGTTATGTGGAGCCGCAATAAATAGGGATGCAAGGTGGTGGAAAGATGGACAGAGTTTCATACTGTAGGTGCAGTCATGTTTATGGTGTGCAAATGAACACCATGTGTGATATCTGATCAAAGTAATAATAATAACAACATTAATAATAATAATAATAAACTGTATTTATATAGAACAATTCATGCATAAAATGCAACACAAAGTGCTTTACAAAAAATATTAGAATAATAACATGTGTGATAAAACAATAAAAACAAGGAAAATAAAAAATAAATTAAATTAAAACGACATAACGTAGAATTAAAACAACCAGATAAGACAGGCTAAACAGAAAAGATACTTCAGGAGAAAGCGACATTAAAAAGATGTGTCTTAAGACACATGCTGGCTGCATCGTGGTCCTCCTGCCCCTGTCTTCCATTGTCAATTATTTGTACTGTCTTTTGTGCCTTTGTGTCCTCTGGGACGGGTTGTAACCGAATATAATTTCGTTGCACTTGTGTAAGTTGTGTAATGACAATAAGTGATTCCTGATTCCTGATTCCTGATTCCTGAACTCAGACCTTCAGGCAGACTGCTCCAGAGCTTTGGGGCATAATTAACAAAGGCTGCCTCTCTGTGCCTTTTTGGTCTGGCCTCAGGAGCAATCAAGAGGTTTGAGTCAGAGGATTTCAGCAACCTAGCAGGCACATATGTCTCAACCATGTCGGACAGAGGACGGTTATTAATTATAACACCAAGGTTTTTGACTGTTCTTTGCCGTTTAGTGTCAGTAGATTTAGGTGTTCACAAAGCTTCTCTCTCTCAGCTTTCACTCCAATAACAAGCATCTCAGTTTTGTCTTGATTTGGCTCAGAAGTTCTGAGTCATCCATAAGTTGATGTCTGAGATACATGCAATTAAACTGTTTATATAACTGTAGTCAGTTGAGCTTACAGACATATAAAGCTGGGTATCGTCTGCATAATTATGGAAATTGATGTTATGCTTTCTAATGATATTGCCAAGTGGTAACATATAACGACTGCAAAGAACTGGGCCTAAGATAGAGCCCTGCAGGACACCACATGTGAGGTCTGTTTTGGTCATCCACGGCCATGTAGAACTCTCACCTACTTAGATAAGACCTGAAACATTTACTAGCTGGCAGGTATTGCTCCGCTAACTCACCTTGTTTAGTTTTCCATCCTCATTGTTTGTCTTTGATCCAGCCAAGAGCAATTTCTGTCACAGCAAATAACTGCCACAGAATATATAGCAGATAGCAGAATATATCAAACTGCAAGGTATAATAACAGCACTACATTTACAGCATACAGAACACCTGGGTTATTATGATTTGGTCTATTGTGTCTCCAAATTTGATCATATCTGAATTAAATCCATTTTCAGATGATTAAATTGACTTCTGCCAAGGAGTGATTGCTGCTTTTCAGACAATGTGTAGTTTACAGTCAAATAATTTTTAAATAACACTTCTAATTGGTTTTCCATTGTCAGGTAAATAATGAAGGATTTTCGTGACTGTATTATGTTTTTAAAACTGCTCTGAAAAAATATGTGTTTTGGTCTTCTGTCGAGCAGATGTAAATTGCTGCATGGTACTCACCCACGAGTCCATTATTCATCCTCTCTTTCTCTCGCTCTCTCGCTTCAATTCAATCCAGCTGCAGAGATTTATTGACAGAAAGTTCTAAAACAATATTGTCAACGCAAGTGAGAAGAATATAATGTGTTTGAGCCCGACTATCTCACTTTCCCCTCTCTGTCTCCCAGTTTAATATAGTTTAACTGAATCAGTCCAGTAATTGTGGTGTTTTGGCATGAACTCTATAGAAACAATTTTGTAAAAGCGACCAGTTCAGTAGATCAATGATAAAAAACCTGCCCTCATTCTGTCTCTTACTAAATTCAATTAGCTTGACTGGCATGAACAATGTCGATCACTACTTCATAAAGACTGTGTGTGTGTGTGTGTGTGTGTGTGTGTGTGTGTGTGTGTGTGTGTGTGCGTGCGTGTGTGTGTTTGTGTGTGTTTGCGTGTATGTACTTTGATGGATTCTTTAAGTACATTATCTGCATTCTCCTATATAGGATTGTCATGTGTGTGCGTGTCTTCACTGTAACTCCTCTTAACTCTTTGGTCCAGTACTGGAGAACTTTTTATGAGTCACACGTTTCAAATGTTCAGAAACCTTACAACAGCTGGATGGATACTGCAACCAATAAATATTCTAAGTATATATAAGTAAAATAAACACAGTATATATATAATATCTGTACACTACTACACAAAATTGTATGAGAATAATAAAAACAAAAAAATGAAAGAAATAACGTAAAATACAGTGTGCAAAATTTCCATACAAGCGTAATCTTTAACAGTTTTTCAAAACAAACATTTATTAGAATTTGAGGTCTACATAAAAATGGCCAATAATTCAGCTGTTTGGTTTTTTTAGCATTTCTCTGTTCAATTACAAATTGAAAAAAAGACTAAGCTACCAAACAACTCCATTAAAAATAAACTGTCTTAAGCAAAATAGACTAATATCAGACGAGTCAGTGAATTTTGCTGAGCGATTGTAGCAAGATTATCTATTACGAGGCACCTTAATGTGAACTTTCTTAGTCAGGAACACAGCATTTGTGGGAGCTGTATTCCAGTCCACAAGAGGGAAAGTTTATTTTGAAAGTGAACTATCTGTTTAAGACTCCCACCTTCCAAGGACAACTCCAGGAAATCCCTTTAACTCCTGCTGTATAACGCACAGCCCTCCATCGTACTGTAGCCTACAGTGATGTGTGCAGCATCCAATCATGTAAAACGCGTGGAGGCTTTCTATTTGCTCAGAGTTCTTGCAGCCTTCGTTGCCAGGTAACCGCGCAGAGCGGCATTTCAGGAATTGTAGTTCAAAAAAGGTGGTGTCCGCCTTACCAATAAGACACGACCTGTGACAAGAAACTACATATCCCAGAATGCATGTTTTAAGGAAGTGCCCGCCTATTTTGAACACATGACTTGTGGTACTCTTTAAGCCATAACAACAGAGATATTCGCAGTGTCGTCGGGCAATATTTTTATCCTAGCCGGTATTTTTTCGGCGTTTTTTTCTGTCGTTGCTTGTTTATAGTTGTATTTAAAATGAAGCTTCAGTGTTTAGTCGTTGCTCTGTGCTTCGGCGTGGGTGTAATGGCTGGGAAATACTCTCGTGAAATGAACGAGCAGAAGCCGAGCGGCAGTGATGGGCAGCCGGCGGAGTTCAGGATATCTAAGCTGAACCAGGTGTGGGAGAAGGCTAAAAGGGTACGTATGTTATAGCACAAGATGGTTAATGTGGATCTGTAGCAAACAGCTGTCAGGAGCAGCAGCACGGCCACACTGACACAAGTGACGTTAGCTGAAATGTTAGCGTCTTAGCTCGGCTAACGTCACTGCTCTATTCTCAGGAGAGTACAGTCTGAATATTTAGTAGTTTAAATGAACATGGAGGTAACATACACAGTTTAATTAGATAAGAAGAAGGTACTGCACTCGTATCCACAAATGCAGGTGTTCAAGTGGACAAGCATAGTTTAGTTTGTCTGGTGCTGGAGAGTTGTTGAGAAAATGTTGAGGGAGAGAAGTTAATACTTTATCCCCTTTAGTCTTAATGGTCCACATTAGAAGACTGCAGTACTCAAACCAATGTTAGACCAGTGTGAGCTTTAAGACAAGTCCAACAAAATGAACCAAGTCGCACAACTCTTCTCCAGCATGCATGTGTATTCCAGCTGCACCAAAATAAAAGTTTCTGAAGAAGCTGAAGTCGTTAACAAACCTCCCTGACTTAAATTTGCAGCTACCATCCTCCATCCTTCTGTCCAACCTATGTTATATTGGCTCTTGTTTGCGGTTTTGATAGATGCAGTTGTCCCCGGTGCGGCACGCTGAGCTGCACAGCGACCTGAAGATCCAGGAGAAAGATGAGCTGCAGTGGAAGAAGATGAAGGTGGAGGGGCTGGATGAAAACGGGGAGAAAGAGGCCCAGCTGCGACGTAACTTTAATGGTGAGACAGTCCCTGCCCGCTGGTGCAGCCAGTGATAGTCCACATTTTGTCCAGTGAACTCACTCTGTTCAGTCACCATCTGTGGTAATGCCACTCTGCTGAAACTGTTATGATTTTGATGTAATTATGCTTGAAATGTTGCCTTGAATGGTGTGTTTCAAATGGTACAAAATGGAAATCCTCAGTAGTTTTGTTCATAAATGATACTGCAGGTGGTTTACATGGATATGTTAATTACTTAGTTGAATAAAGCAGAAAGCATTGGTCGGCTCTAATTTTAGTTGGGCTGAACAATTAGTCGAAATATTATCCAAATATGATGAAAAGTAATATTCAAACTGCAGGAGCTGCAATTTTTTTCATAAAGGTAACGTTCGTTTTTTAAATAAGCCTTGTGGTGCTGCAGAGATGCTCCAGTCTACAAATCAGTTATTCCAGACATAAGAGAACATGCTTGTTGGCAGAGGCCCCAGCAACAATCACATCGTCATCATTTTTATATTTTTTCAGTGAAAATGAAATGCAAAAATTACCATTCACACTTAAATTGTTAGTCATATTGCAATCGCAATATCTTTTGTCCTGCATATTATTCACTGCTACTTTTTCGGAACCAGAATCTGTGTTAGCAATGAGAAAGTGATGCTGATGTCGATTTTTTATAACCTTGTGTCTTGCACATTGTATTTAGAGGCTACTGTGGAGAAATGGCACCTTCCTGACAGACTAAAGGTTAAGACATTCTTGACAGAATTTGTTAAACTTCATTAGTGGGGCCATTTAAAGACAGTGGTTTAAAAAGATCTGTTAAGCCAACATATATAAAGCTAATGACAGATGAAGCACGTATTTTTAGAGTTCAGTGGTCAAAGGTACCTGTCACAGTCACATGCTTGAAATACTAGTGCCAAGGAATACATTGTTCTGGATATGATGATTTTGTAATAAACTCTGCCCTTTGGCTGGTAGGATAACTAATGTTGTACTTTCCACTGCATCAGCCAAGCCTCAGAGGAAATATAATTCCTCATTCCTATCAAGGTTATACTGCCGGCATGTCCAAAATCTCAATTTGAAATCAATACTGGAGCCGTATCCATACTGCATACTACAAGCAAGCAAATTTCATTATGTGCTTTGTTAACATAAAGATTTATCATGTATGTGAGTATAAATGAAATATTGTCAAAGAAATATTTACTTCATAATGAAACTCATGGTCATTAGAGGATTAAAACATCCCATGAGTCTTTGCAGCTATTGATTCTGTAGAAAGTATTCAGGGCTCATTTAGTAAACAGTATGCAGAGAAATGAAGCAGAATTAACAGCCCCAAGCACCAACAAATACAGATGTCGCTGTAGTTTTTAACTATGTTATGATAAAATATATTTTTAGTTTTGCAAACCAGCTAAATTCGAATTAGTGTCACTCACACATAGATGTGAGAGGAAACAAACGTATTAACAACTCAGACACAGCTGCTGCTCTGAGGTGGTAAAAGGACGGCGCTGGCATATTTTGATGATCAAATGTTTAGTCCAGTCCCTATTATATCTGAAGCTGGTGTATGAGTGTGTCAACTCAGCACCTGCAGGCAATGGCCCGGCCACACACACACCTGTTTATCGTTCTGCCGCTAGCAGCCAGTGGACACTTTCCTCAGGCAGGAGTCCACCCACCCAGGACTCCTCTCCTCCCTCACACCCCAGTGGTGAAGTGACCTTCCAGCTGCAGGCGGAGCTGACAGTCACACTCTGGCTAAATATAAATCTGTCACCTTCTCCCTACTGTATCATTACCTTCTTCTTGAGCTATTCTAATTGGGCTCAAGCATCATTTCTGTCTCTCTCTTTTTTTTTCATAACACTTTTGCTTGATACCCTCAGTTTGATTTACCTGGAGACAGATCCTGACACCCTGCTTGTAGTTGATCTGGGATTGTTAGCTTGATTTACTATTTGTACCCCTTGTAGACACTTGTGTTAAGACCCTCAGCTCAACCCATAAAATGTGAAGTATACAAGCCCAACGGTGCTGCAGAGATTGTCCACAAGGTCTAGCATCCTGTTAATGAGGATTTTAGGCTAGCACTCTGCATGTAGACACTCTCCTAATAAAGTATCACTAGTTAATAAGTGACACTGATGGGTTACCAACGGCCTGCTGAATCAGCTGCTGCAGGAGCAGTGTACTAGAACAGCGTAATGAGGGCAGAGCTTCTTCAGAGCCAAGTCCAGCTTTGTATTGCTGTGCAGCAGTCTGAAATGTTGAGGCAGGACTAAACTAATTTATATTGTGCTGCTTGGTATTTTTTAACATAGCTTATAATATTAAAGAAATTAGTCACAGACAGAGCAGATATTGGTAATCATCCCTTCTCTGTCCTGGAAAACAAATCTTTATTTATTTATTTTTTTTTTTTCATCTTTTGCCTTCTTTTGTTTATCTTTTATGTTAAGGCCTCCTGCCAAGTTTTGTGTTGTGTAGTATTCTGTGAGGTGAGTGAGTGGGAGGGTAAATGAGCACTTTCATCTCGATCTTCATCTTAAAGTTTTTCAGTTTAGGAGCAGCACAACAAAAGGCACGCAGATTTCACCCTCCGTGTGCTGCTAAGTTAGTTGGTTTTGATAAGTTCTCATCAGATTTTAAACCTTGTTTGTTGGCCTGATGCTCCTCCTTGTGCTGTTCCTTTTAATACGAGTTGAGATGTTTGAATTAATGAGTTGTCAGGGGTTGCAGGTCCTCAGGGTAATTTTTGATGCTAAATGTTTAGCGTCTTGTTTAAATGATGAATTTATCTGTGTTAGTCACTTTAGATTGTTCCAGCATATCAAACAGCTTCCTCTCGTGACAGCCTTAGTTGTTACTCCTTACAGGCACACGTCAGGATCCTTTATCAGAGCATTACAAAAAAGTCTGTGTGTTTTATTATGCAGTGATCCTGGCCAAGTATGGAATGGATGGGAAAAGAGACACTCGACCACTGGAGAGCAACTACCTGAAGGACCACAACACCAATGAAGGAGATATATTTGATGATCCCAGGCTGGACAAGCTCTGGAACAAGGTGTGTATGTGCACAAAAGAGGGAGGAAGGAAAGTACTGACATATATTCCTGAAATGGTGCGTCAGGTTTATGTCCTCTTTTCTTGTAGTGTCAGTGTTGAACTATTACATCTCCCGCTTCCAGCTGGCGGCTGAAACTCTACAGCGGCTGTTAGATAAAATACAGGCACAAACCTCAAATCAGCTAAAACTGAACCATCACATAAAAAAGATCAGGTACCCCAAATGTCCTACAAAGTGGTTACAGTTACAGAGTTCTCACCCAGCAGAGAATCTTTGAATGCAACTTTCACATTTGGTACAGTAACTGCACTCTTATGCTTAAAAATCCTTTATTTTTAAAAACTTCTACTGTGGAAACATTGTTTGGAACATTGACAGGACACTTAGGGGGAAAAGTAGAGAAAAGTTTTATTCTAGCTCTCTCAGAATTTCCCAGATTACACAATTTAATTCTAAGTATGTTAAAGGACCAGAACAGAAAATCTCTTTTGTGATAACTTTTTTGTAAGCATCAATTTATACCAGTTGTGTCTTGGAAAAATGAAAATGAGCAATATTGGCCATTAATAATTGTATCTGTTGGGATGGGATTAAATTGTTCAGCACAAGTATGTATGCAAACATTAATGCCTCTATGCTTACTGCAGTTGCAAACTTTGGATGATACATTTCTAGATTTCTATGAAAATTTGACAACATATTCCATATATTCTGTGTAAAATGGTGCCATGGTCTCATTTTGACTGTCTTTAATGCCACCTAAACCTTCACAAACATATAGTCAAGGAATTCGACCGACAGCAAGTGATGATCCTGTTTGGACCACCACTACCTGTCGTTCTTCTCCAATATCTCTGTTACTGCTGTTGAAGCTAACTCCTTTCTGTTCCTCCCACAGGCCAAGAGCTCGGGCAAGTTCTCCAGCGAGGAGTTGCTGAACCTGAAGAGGGAGTTCCAGCATCACAAGGACAAGATCCACGAGTACAACATCCTCATGGATACCGTCAGCAGGACCGAGGGTGAGCAGCGTGAATCACTCCATTTGCTCTGCTGCCCAGCAGAGGTGTCACGCCACCTCTTCTCAGTTTTATTTGTATTTTCTGAGGCCAAGTTTATGAGCCTTTTTTCTTTATATAGAAGTTTATGAGCCTCTGGTATTCACCACTATATATTAGGGCGGCTTGTAGAGTCAAATATTGCAAAGAAATGCACCTTCTCACTCTCTTTCACGCTTATTTGACTATTACCAATTCTGCTATTGCTGAATTCAGTCATCCAGAAATCAGCCTGAAGTACTCTCTGTCTGTTCGGTTTTGTGGTCATGTAAGTAGGTGGCAGGTATCCGACTGCACATGTTGCCACCCACCGCTCTGTGTTCTATCAGCGCTCGTCACATCACATCAAGCTGTGAGCTTTAAGCTGAGCTGACACACACACAGCTGAGCTGAGTTTCAGATAGGCAGGGGGGTAGGGGGGACAGGCACGTTTCCATCGGACGTGACTGACACTTTGCAGCTGTTCCGTGCCAGAACTTTACCACAGCTCTATGTCTCTGCCCAAGCAAGCCGGGGGTGTTTTTCTGCTTGTCTGATGCATTTAAATATTGAGCCAATCACATGATACCTTCAGGGGAGTCTCCACGCACCTCCACAACACTACCTCCATCTGTACACACTTATACTGCCTGTCTAGGTTCCCTACTCTTCAGTTCATCCTGACGTTGCCTTTTTTTTTCCCGTCGGTGTGGTGCTGCCGTGTTGGCCTTTGTCCGCATTTTACCCCCTCACCTTTTCTAGGCTGAGACAGGCAGGTTCTTATGAAGAAATAAAGGTGATATATGAAGAAAAAACCTGTCCTGTCATAAAATGTTCAGTAGTTTATAGCCACTACTAAACTCTCCTTATTAAATGCTGCTTTTCTTTGTCTCTTTTATTGCTTTAATTTCTTTCTTCTTTTCCGCCTCCTTTATTCTGTCTATTTCTCGTGCTTTCTTGTTTCATGGCGACTTCCCTTCCTCATGCTCCCATCTGAACCACACCCACCCAACCCCATCGGCCCCGCCACCTCCTCTTCTTTCCCTCCATCTGTTTACCTCAACAGAAATACATAAGAATGTGATCTCTCCCTTGGAGGGCGATGCCAAAGAGAATGTGCTGCACCAGAAGCACATGGACCTGAAGCAGAAGATGAGAGATCTGAACCAGGGCTTCGATCGCCTCCGTAAGCTCAGCCACGAGGGCTTCACTGAAGACAGCGGTGAGAGAGAAACACACACACACACACACACACACACACACACACACACACACACACACACACACACACACACACACACACACAGAGCTTGTCTCTTTCTGCATCTCAGGTTCACTCCGCATTTATCTCATCAGCTTAATCGCTAGGATTTGTAATCATAATAACACACTCACTCTGTCGTATCACAGTTGGCGAGCGTTGATATACTAACGGATTAACTCTTTTTGTGCTTTTAGTGTCAAATTGAATATGCCTCAAAAAATGGAAAGGATGTGAAACGAGTGTTTGAAGGAGGTTGTTGAAAGAAGCCCACATTGCTGCATCCATCCAGTGACATACACCAGTTTGCAATTTAACTCAGTGGAAACATTCATTCGCTCTCTCGTGATTTAGTTTTTTTATGTCTCGTATTTGGCTGCTATTGCTCGAGTGCACTGCAGAGTATGCATGGGCTCTCAGTTGTGCAGGTTTCAGCAGGAGTCTGTCAGGCAGTTTAGATGAAGGGGATGTTCCTGCTGCTGCCACACAGACTTCTCTACTTCCTCTCTCCTGAGTTCCCTTCAGGTTTTTTCTCTCGAAATCGCTTGTTCTCATCCTCCCCTCACCTCCTGCCTCCTCTTGCACAAAACAGTCTTAATCTCCCACTCCCTGTTTTCTCCATCTGGTTGTTCTTATACATCCAGGTTGTGCGAATGAAGAGAAATCTGTGACAGCAACTCAAGCTGAGCTACGAATGCAAGCAGTTTTCTTCTCTTTCATATTGTTTGTGTGTGTACCAACTGACTGAACAACTAGGGTTGCTTGTTGTTGTAATTGTATCTTACAAAACATCTGCTGTGACTGCTCCTCTTCAAAGCTCCCTCCCTCTCGAGTGTGCGTGTATTGGTGAGGCTCCAAACCGTCTCCTTGGACTGTTTATATCTTCAACTTTCCCTCCGTCGGTTCTCCCTCCACAGAGTTTCGGGAGCCCCGTGTGATTGAACTGTGGGAGGCTGCCAAGAGAGCCAACCTCAGCGAAGATGAGCTGGACTCTCTCAAGGTAGTGCTTACATCACGTGTGACAGCTTTTTTGGACGCTTCTGTGTTCACCGGTGTGTTTCTAGATAACACTGTTTTATCAGAGTGCTGCAGCCTCGCTGTTAGAGCACAGCTCTTAGAAACTTTTTAATCAAGTGCTCTTTTGGTAATTAACTTTAACATTTGTTGTGTGCTTGGTAGCTAAGTGCTTGTGCATGGTAAGCCATAAAGCCTAGAGTGCACATTATTATGATCACATTTTATGCAGTATACATTTGAAATGCACAAGTATTCCACTCTCCTATCTCTCTGTGCTCCTTTCACCCTTTGTCCCACGAGCAGAGATTCACAGTGAGCAACTCAATTTAAATTTCAATTCTTTTTAAGGATATCTGGCTTGAAGATCAGATGTATCACAAGAAAGCATTCAGCTCGACTTTTCTCTGACATTTCCTCTCGAGTCAGTGCTTGAGATGCATATCAGCTCCCTCAGTGCAGCTGTGCGTGTAATTGAAGGTGAACTGAACTTACACCCCTCTGCGTTCGCTGTCCTCCTTTCCTCGTTCACTTAGGAGGAGCTGCATCACTTCGAGACCAAGGTGGAGAAGCACAGCCACTACAAGGAGCAGCTGGAGCTTTCCCACCAGAAGCTGCGACACGTGGAGAGTTTGGGAGATAAAGAGCACATCAGGAAGAACCAGGAAAAGTACAACACACTTGCTGAGAAGACCAGGGAGATGGGCTACAAGGTAAGGAGGAACAAAAAGGTCATGTGCACTTACTCTACATTCTGCCATCAAACACCACAAAACTGCTGTCCGATGGCTGACTGCTCGCCGGCAGTAAAAGGTAATGATTTCACAAAAAGGGCAAGAAAAACATTGCTGTAGCGCAGAGAAAATGCAGATAGAAAGTAATAGGGGACAACGGTTACCATCACCTGATACTGTTCCTATCCAGGGTTGGTAATTAACTTTTTTGTCCACCTGCTACTGTGGTTGGTGGATTTCAAAATCTACCAGCCACTCAGCTTCTTTACCACCCACTTCATTGTTTCGACCAGCAGTGTGTAGCTGCATGTGAGAAACAATAAAACAAGATTTACTGTAGTCAGGCACGAGGCTATTGCATTTCATAATGTAAATATTTAAACTCTTAAATCTGACATTCTCTCTCTCTCACCCACACACACACACAAACCATGAACTAGTGAAGTGATTGCATGGTCATTCCTAAACAGTATGCTCATCCTCTTCAACTGGGCCACCTTCTGGCTGGTTTGTGCCTTCATGGCAGCCACATCCCTGAGCTCTGATTTTCCCTCTAGTACCTCTCTTACCTGGATGTGGCATCTGGATGATTCATGTCTTTTATAGCTTCCAATTTTATTGCCATCCAATGCATGTTAACGACATGCTGAACGGAACATTGTCTGGCTTCTGTTCTCGTAAACTAACCAATCACAGGACTCTCCATCATCATTTTTTTCCCCACTTCTCTTTAAAAAAACGTTTATGGCCTCCGCCTCTTTGGCCTGCATCTCCGCCTGGGAGGTTTTATCTGCAGACTTCTGAACCCCTGTGATGTGACGCCATGTTGTTTTTTCTGTTTCTCCTTGTGTCCAAGTGAAACAAGCAGACTCGCATTCATGCGTTGTGGAATGTCAATGTTAGCCTACTTTTATTTACCTGCCACTGTGGCTGGTACAGCCCAAAACAGTTGCTGTACAAAAGGCAACATATACTTATAAAGACAATATATTTCATGTTTCACCTCATCAACATTGATTTTTGTAAATATATGCTTATTCTGAATTTGATGCCAGCAACACATGTTATACATGTCTCAGTACAGGAATTCATCTTGGAGTTAAATGTTCACAAATGTCTCACATTCTCTGATTTCAGATGAAGAAACATATGCAGGACTTGTCCAACAAGATTTCTCGTCAGGGACTCCAGCACAATGAGCTCTGAGAGGCTCGGATCATCACGTCTGTGCAGGTTGAATGAACTGAAATGATTCCCTCCACCACCTCACGCCACATACGCTAAGCTCTCCCATTCCCCTTCAACTACTGTAAAAAAAAAAAAAAATCAGTGTTTTCTACTTTTATAGTGTTATTAGTTGTTGATTTGTTTAGAAATGGGTAAATGAATGAATTTTGGGTTGTTTGTACATACACATTTGAGAGATTTCTTATAAATCAGCTGGACATTTTGTGATCAATAACAGGTCAGATTATCAGTCACGGTACAGATCAAATAGAAGAATGGTTCATACTAATCTGGTACTCTGTAGCGACATTTATTTGTACAGCTAATGGCAGACGGGTGTAGAAGAAACGTCTGGCTCAGAATGTGGCAGTGCTCCAAGAAGGCCAAATCTTGTGGGTGGGGATGGTTGGTGAGGGATGGAGCAGTACTTGAGTCATGATGATGTAGTTCAGCTCCTGAGGGATGGTTCAGCTCCTGAGGAACAGCCAACCGACTGCACGAGTACTTCATCCTGTAGGAATATTGGCACAGTGGTGGCCAGACAATTTGTCCACACCCATCTGTCGTTAGCTGTGCTAATAGTAAATGGTACCTCAGATAGGCTGTTACTACTGGAGTAACACATAGCTTGGTCTCTTGAAATATTGTAATTGTACTGCTGTTGTCTAATCAATATCAAATGAAGCACGCTTTGCACATTCAGGTTAGAAGCACTGAAACCCGGAAACCTGAAAATGTAACAGCAATCTTTAATACTCGGTAAGATACAAGTGCCAACAACATACAAACAGTAATATTTGAAAAATATACTTTAAAATCATTCATACTGTCTTGGCATCAATAAAAGCAGTCTATTTACAAGTCCAGTGGAGGAAAGCAGTTCCTGTAGCGATATTAACAAGCTATTCTTAGTAAAAAGTTTTTCTAACTCATCCTCATGCTGTTTCTTTCTCCTCGTCGTCGCCTCAGACACACCGGTGGGGAACCGCCACCATAAAAATAGATCTGCATCAAATATTGGACAATTTGTCCTGATGATATCAAGAAGGAGGTGTGAAATTGGAACACACACACAGACAAACACATACTGTGCTTTCCCATTTATCAATTCCTGCCCTCTCGCAGAGCAGAAGCAGAGACATTGATTACTGTGATGAATAATGTTGCGGCTGGCTGATTACTCAGTCATGTCCTGCTTGGGCCACGTGGGCCCAGATTAATGTCATCTGCACCTGAGATATAACTCTAACCTGCTTATTTCAATCAAATGCTTTGAAGCTCTGATGTGGAATGATAGCCAAGCAAGCTGGGACTCTTAACAGCCGACTGTAAGGTGTCAGTGCTGCGACAGGGGGGGCTTGATCTCATTGTGTGATCATCTGCTTCAACCCTGTGATAAATCATTTGCATTTAAATAATGGCTGTTGGGGTCCTCTTGGTAAGAGAGGTAACAACCCGTAGAGCCACGCTCAAACAGTCTAAAGAAAGTGAATATAAAATTTTAGCTTAACAAAGCACAATTTGATGCCAAGCGAAGCTGCTCTCTACCTTTGTGTCTATAATATCAGTGGTAAACGTTTGGTGCCATTCACTCATACTTAAGGCTGTTTATACCAATACTCAACGGTCATCCTGAGAGAATCTTAAAGGAGGCAGATGGCTTTTCCTCTGACCGCAGCAGACATAAGTGCCATGCAGCCAAGCAAAGGTAACACTTGTGGGGTAAGCAGTAATTTAAGTACAAGTATATGAGAACACAACACAACACAAAACACATCCAAGATGGCAGCTGCATAAGAGACTTCGCAGACATTTCCTATTTTCTTTTCAGTGGAATGGACTGTTGATGAGGGGAAAAGTGCCGTGCTATACACTGGTACAGCTGTGGGTGTGTTTTAAGTACATCAACGACTGGCATGACGAACAACTGCAATCGAGCTCTTTAGCTTACTCAGAGAGATGGAGGGAATCGGCAGTGAAAACTGTTTTGAAGTGTCATCGAGTTGGGCGTTGCAGAGTCAGTTTGGTGGCCCTCGCCGCCTGCTCTCCAGCTGAGTCAGTCTGTCCTCCCTGCCCTGAACATGCTCCGCCCCCACTCTCTGAGCTGTTTCCATGGCGCTGATGTCGAGGTGGGCGTACCTGATGGAGCCCTCTTCTGGTTGGGAAATCAGTGGTAAAGGGGGAGGAAAGAGAAAACATTTGCGTTTTAACATTGCGTCATACGTTCTTTTCCGTCACAGTGTCAGTGCCTGAGATGCACGATTCACTTACTCTAAACCTGTATTAACTGAACCATGCGCTCTCTTCACTGGCAGTGCTGGAATATAACTATAAACCATTTCTTTTACTTGATTGTAAAAATGCATGCAATTGTTTCAAGATGTTCTCTTTAATTTGCCAAATCACACCTTAGAATTTGTATACATTTAGACTGTTTGTAAATTGCGTCATGCCACTGTTGTAAATTTTTCACAAATCAAAAATAGATGATTGTTCCACTTTGGTTCTGACTTAAAATCTGATTCATAAGTCTGTTTTACATAAATAAACTGTTTGATGCACTGATGTGTCCGTGCTCGATACAAATTGCAAAGAAAACGTTCCAATACACTTTTTCAAATACAGCCCATAGATACAGAGAGGTATGCAGGAAAATAAGCAGCAGCAGTAGCAGAATATTCTCAACCAAACCAAATGTAAAAATGCTTTGTTTGTCTGCCATAATGGTAACAAGGGCATCTATTTCTTTGCTTGTACATTTTTAAGAACTAGTAAAAGGTAGCTGCACAAGAAGGCCAGATAGAGGACATTTTAGCCTAGTACACAGTGTCATAAACTATAATGCTGGAAATGCTAATACTGCATTAGGTCTGTGGGAGGCAGAGACATGGGATGTAAACACTGAAGCCATTCTCACAGCAGCCAAATTGAAAAGAAAAGCAGGAAAAGACAAATGGAGATCTGAAATGGTCATTTAAGATTCTTACTGGGTCTGCAGAGCTGTGAACTGTTATCTCTGACCGCACTGTACAGACTGGAGACTGGAGCTGAGAGAGCTGGACCGGGCTCCTGCAGGTCCAGCTCTGTGTAGAGGAGCTCTCTGTTAGTTTTAGCTGGCAGGGGGCTGATGGGGATGTTCACATAATTAACAGTGCTGTCGCTATGGAGCCCAGTGTCCAGGGACACAGATGGACGGGCAGACTGGAACATACCTGAAGGAAAAAAGCCAAAAGCATAGCTGTTGAACTGGCTGCACATGTTATCCAGGACCAGCAGGTTAAAGCATCAACAGAGAAACACCAAGACAAATGGGTCTGGAAAATATCACACGTGACATTTCGCTCATCAGAAATTGGGTAATTTTCTTACTGCAGGCTGATGTTGGCCTGTACGTGCTCAGTGCAACAGGCAGAGGTGGAGGGACGGAGGGTGTTAGAGAAGGCACCGGCCTCTTCAGACCTGCCGGTGTATCGCCAACATCCCACATGTCATCATGCTCTTCTCTCACACAGAGAGGAGCATCTGGGAACACATGTTAGTACAATATGAATACTTTACTTCATATGGCTAAAGTCTAAAGATCATTTACTTAAGTATAAGTAACAGTCAGTGAAAGTAGTCATCCCCAGTGCGATATATTAATATCCAATCTTTTTTATTGTTATCACCGATGCATGAATATGTGAACTGCATTTTAATGTTATTTACCAACCTTTTATGTTGTTTGGTACTTTAAACTATGGAGAGAAATGTGCAATATTTCCCTCTGGCTTAACAGCCTTAGAATGGAAACACTCAAGTTAAGTAAATGTACCTAGTTACTTTCCACCGCCGTGTAAGACCCAAGCACATTAATTGCATTCACAAACACACCTTCTGTATCTGCAGGTGGTGACAGGCCGGATGGTGAGTTGGCCACCTAGAAAATAAATAATAAATAATGAAATACACACATCTTATTCAGGTGAATCCATTTGTTTGATGCTTCTGTCGTGTTTAATTAAAGCTATACTCCGTAACTTCTGCTCAACTGCAGCCATGAGTTTACAGGATAAATGCACGTTGGATCTTCCTTCATTCCTACAGATTCTCTTCAGTCAGTTGCTTTTTTGGGGATCAATCATCCTTCAGATCCTTCAGAGATCATCGTGTTCATCTGATGAGTCAGAATGTAGCGCAACAGTAACACAGGCAGCATCTAGTTGACGTTATACCGGACCAACTCAGGCTGAGGTGAACAAAGGTATGTTTTATTTCTTACAAGTTAAATTTTTTTTTTTTTTTTTAACTTTATAATCCCAAACTGGGAAATGACTCTCTGCTGTTAACTCATCTCTGATTCACTGAAACACACACATGCAGTCGAACACACAGGAGCAGAGGGCTGCATTCAAGTGTCTGGGGAGCATACTGGGGGGTTAGGTGCTTTGCTCAAGGGCACATCAGCCAGCTAATGGAGGGGGAGAGGATACTCCACCACAGTGGAGTATCCTCTCAGTCCGGTGAGGGAATCGAACCAGCAACCTTCCGATCAGAAGCCGCCTCTCCAACCTCTAGGCCGCTTCTCCAACCTCTAGGCCACAGCTGCCCCCTGTTTCATTTTTTAAGTTATTTCTTTTTCCAAATGTTCCACACATGCTTTAAGCATTCAAAGCCCTTTTTTATGGTTCCATAAGGCCCAGAAGTCAAATCGGCACATCAGATCTCACCTGAGCCAAGCACCTGTTCCTCGCTGACCGCCACTGCTCTGGTGTAATGTAGTTGTCTAAACCACGGCCGCTCTGGGTGGGAAGACGAGAGAGGTTACTGTCGTGGCAGGGTTAATTGTTGGTGGGACATGAGACATGGAGATGCTGTAAGCAGCTGTGGGCGGAGAGGCTTTGAAAAGTATCGATTGGGAGAGAGAGCATTGTGGGGAAGTGTGGGTGAATGAGGTGAGGAAAAAAGAGCGAGACGGAGCAGACGTCTTTCGGAGGTGGCAGACGAGAGATAAAAGGGTGGCCGGCTCGGACGTGAGACATCTCTGACAATGTGCCCCAATTTGGGCCAACCATTTTCTCTTGCCCACAGCAGTTAATAACGAGCAGCTGGCTCAAGCTTCAGGGGTATTATCTGTGCCACGGTTTGTTTCAGCGGACATAATACAACTTGTGGACTGAGGCATCGTCTCATTACCTGACATGAAGGATGTGCAGTTTTCGCCACATTGAGCCGCCGACACCTGTGAGTTGAGGAATGATGAATAAAGAAAACTTGCTGGTGTTTCAGACAACAGGATTCTCTTCTCCGAGGGTTTCTGCCGGTTTCATCACTACTCATTAACTTCCTCCATCCTCTTTTGCTCTGCCTCTCTCTCCGGCATTCACATGATGTATAATGAACACACGCACACACACACACACACTCCTACACAAGCTGTCAGAAATCACAAGACATGCTGCTTCCTCTCCGGCTCTGATGATAATTTGCTCGCTACAAGGGGGAAACGCTTTTCACAACCCGTCAGAAAATTAATTAGACAATGTAGAGAAGTCTCTTCCGAGGTTCAGACAAAAGTATCAAAGGAAAACAACCAGCTCTAGACAGGTGTTTGATGGAAACACACACCGGATTTTTGACAATTAGTGTTTGTCTATATTAGTGATTCAGCGCCTCGGTGGGTGGCGCCGTCACCTCACAGCGAGGGGGACCTGGCTTTTCTTCTCACCCGTGCTTCCACACCCTGCGGTATTCACGTTGCAAAGCCACTGCAGGCTAAACTGGCCATATGGAAGAAGCTGAGGAGGCGTGCTGTGATCGCGGGACACACTGCAGCACAGAACGAGCTGCGGCATGGTCTTAAAAAGCGAGCTAGCAAACGGCCCAAAGAGGGTTTGTTCTTTCAGTGCGCTGGTGTGATGGAAGTGCTTAATGATGCCGGTGATCGCCAACCTGAATGCAAGAACAGTAAGCACATTTCATACGGAAATGATCACGTTAAGCTGCTTTTCTGCTCCTGCACTGTTCAGCATTTTGCAGCATTTCCAGCTTCTCCATGAGCCCCTGAGCCACTGAGTGTTGTAAATCACAATTACAAAGGCAGCCGCCTAAGTGAGTCATTAGGTTGAACAGCCAGTAGGAGTGTGTATGTGAGGAGGCCAGGTAATTGGTGCCTGAACTCCTGGTGCATCAGTCGCAAACACTGCAAAATTACATAATGCGGCAAAGGCAAAAGTTAAGAATTCCAAAGGCCAAACAGAGGAAAAGTAGACCCTCGCCAAGACTAAAAGACACTTAATGGGAAATTTGCAGAACAACAATCTGACCTATGGCCTCAAAAATCACCATCAGGTTGAATCAACATCTCGTACAGTATCGACTAAAAAAACAGCCATTCCAAAGCCTCAGGAAATCGATGTACATGGTAAACATGTCTTGTAAACATCAGCATGTTAGCATTGTAATTGTGAGCATGCATTAGCATTCAGCTCAAAGCGCCACTGTGCCTGAGATGCCTCACAGAGCCATTAGCACTGCTGTAGACTCTTGTGTTGTGCTGTATCTATGGAGGTTGGGGAGTGCAATTGTGAAGTGCATGAAAATGAAAACTGCATGACAAGGCACAGGTTTGCTCTAGTTCATGTTATTCAAAGCTTTGAAAATTGCCCTTTTTTGGGCCTAATGAGGGTACCTTAGGCTGGACCTAAATGTGCAGATCCTCTTTTCTCTGTGTTAAAAGTACAAATTTGCCAAGGATCAAACAGATCTACAATACTAGAACAACAAAGTACCGCCAGTCCCCAGGAGGAGCACCTCCCAAATCTGTAGAAATATATGAGCCAGGTCTGGAACATTGTTGCTTGGCGAGAGGAAAACAGGACACAGATACTTGCTTACATCAATCTACAACAGTGTCTCAGTGAGGCTCAAATACAGCTAAACATCTGCGACAGCTGCCGCTGACGTGGTTACCTCAGCGATATCGCTTGTACCCGCCCTTCCTCATCCCTCAACATCCAAACCACAATTCTACCGAGGAGCTCATCCTAACTTATTAGCACAAGGGGATAGTTACATAAGATCCCATTTATGAGCATAAGAATAAAAAAAAAATACCACTGTGGGCTTAATAAATGCGAGCAGAGACATTAAAGAGAGATTAGCATCTGTGGGAGCAAACTCAAGAGCTGGAGAAAGCGATTAGCATGATGATTTGCAAACATTTTGCTCCATTTCACTAAGAGTCCATACGTAATGCAACTGTTAGCACGGAAACAAAACTTCCAAAGAGAACTCGAAGATGGAGAGTTTGTCTGCAAGGCTTCAATTACGTAATGATGAAAACCTGTTTCATTTTGTTGCTATGAGCTATATTATAATGTGATTAACCAAATCTCCTCAGGGCGATTAGGCTCTAGTATTATGAAAATGTTTATAAAAGCATATGTTCTCTGGTCCCACTGATACAGCCTGTGTAACTGATGGGATCCAATTTCTAATCTCAGAGGACTCAAAAGGTATTAGACATTATTTAATGACACTCCTTCTGATATGCTATACTCTGCTTAGCTGTGTGATTGGTTGACTGGTTTATTAATGTATAGAAAGAGTGTGAGGCTGCCAGTACCTGTGCTTCTCCACAAACCAAGCCTCCAGGAACCAGCACGAGTCTAGGCGTGGCCCTCCCCTCACTGTCCACAGAGGGCGCCCTCTCACTGCCCCAGGAGTGCGAGCGCTGCATCGTGGCCTGACGCTGAGCCCTGGGACCTGTGGGGCTGTTGCTCAACCTTTGGCCCTGACTACGCCCTCCATCCGCACTGCTCCTGCTGTCCCTGCACAGCTCAGGTGGGCCTTCTTGGGTGGAGGGCTCCCTAATGGACAGGGGCTGCAGCAGACTCCTGGGTGTGTCGTAGCGCAGTCTGAGCAGACTGGGGATTTGATACTCCTCACTGTGCCTTCGGGATGCACAAGAGCTACATCTTGAGGTACAAGGGCAGGAGGTGGAGGCAGAACTGTGCTCTGGGGTTAGTGTGGCCTGAAAAGGAGGAGGAGGGGGAGGAGGAGTGGTTGGAGGAACAGAAGGAGGTGAAGAAGGAGGAGCAGGTAGGCTGGCCATGGAGCCATACTCCTCCCCTCCTCCCTGGCTGGCCGTGTCCAGACTCCCCGTGTACGAGGAGAAGCTCCCCGAGTAAGATGACTGACTGCCTGTCGCTATCCCAATCCCACTGTCTAGTGAGCTCTGCCGCCCGCTGTCATGGAGACCACGAGGATGGAGCTGGGCGGAGGATGGACGAGTCCCGGAGCCTCCCATCACGGCAGCGTGGAGCCGGTCATCTGAACTGGTCAAGGCCTTCAGCGTGGCGGAGCTTGACGCTGTCTCGTTGGAGAGGTGCAGCCTAGCTAACGGCTCCACCCAGTAAGGAAGTCTGCTTCCGTAGCTCGCGTCTGATTGGCTGGAGGAGGAGCTGGAGATGCTGCTTTGGTCGTCCCCGACAGCAGATGTGCTGCAGCTATAAGTGGAAGCTGAAGTGAGCAAGAAAGTTATTAGATCCCGATGAGGCGATTTATGAACACACACTGAAATCCATTCATACACCAACGACATTTAATGATTATTATAGAAATCAGGTCTTTAATTGGGCTCTGGATACTAAAGATTATGACCTTGTGAAATCAGTTTTCAACTGACTATGTCTTTTGCAGGTGTTTCTGTGCAGCCCGAGCAGAAATCATTAAGTTCTTTTTCCGAACTCTCTGAATCATGTGCCTCTGACTCCTCTGAGCTTCACATTTCTGACTAACACACACTCGTAATTATGACACAAGCCTTTCCCAGAATCACCTCAAAAACACAGACCAGTGATTGAGCATTTGTTTTGGACCAGAAAGCACACAAGTTGCAAAGATGAGTAAGAGATCGATATCTATACATCATCGAGATCGATGATGTATAGATCAGTGATGTATAGCGAATGCTAAAAGGTCATGACAGGCTACAGCAACATCAGCAGGTCCAAAGATGAAGCGTGCCATCCCTCTGATAACTTACAAAGTGCTCATGTGTTACACATTGAATGTAGAGTCTAGCCTAAGGTGAAGGCAGCAGAATAACGTACCTGTGCTGCTCGCTAGGCTGCACTGAGACAGCATGCTGAGTCTTTTCTCCAGCTCCAATGCCTCCTGGCTGATTCGCTCCTCTGCTGACGCTGGGTCGGCATTGAGATCTGCGGTTCACACAGCACATGCAAGCACAACAACGAGAGCACAAACACAGAAGACCTTCAGAGTGTGTCAGCAAAGACAATGAAGACAAGACACAGGTTTATGTACATGGCTGAAGACATTAAAACACATTTTCAGTGTCCGTTAGCTGTTTGATTGCAGCCCAGATAGTCGTTGGTATGTAGGTGAAGGCAGTCGAAGAAGGAAGACACAAAAAAGCAAAAGAAAGCAGCATCTCTGTTCGAGAGGTGAGGCGGAGACAGAGATGCGCTTCCTCCTGCAGTTTACAGCATTCAATGAAATAAGGAGCGTTTACTAAAGTCCACTCTGTGATCTTAGATTTCATAGAGCTAAATGATCTCTCAAGCTTAAAAATACTGGTGGGAGAAGGAGAGAGTGCACACACACATGCAAAAGCACAAATTAGACTGGCCGAGACAGTCATCAAACAGCATTTCACAAACAGACACACGCATGCAAAACTTTTGCCATTTTCTGCCATTTTCTTGTTCTTTTTTATTTATTTCCTTTTACTTAATGCGTTGTATTTTTTTCTTTATTTCTCTGTTGTCATTATTGACTTGCCTGATCTTTGATGCTTTGGCAATATTCTTCACCTGACATTCATGCCCATAAAGCACACAGAGCTGAACTGAATATAACCTGAGCATAAATACCTCAAGGTTATTATTCATATAAGGTATGAAAACATGTCAGCGCACTAGACCATCTTTTAGAAATACACATCTGACAGAACCAGAGCAGAAAGTTTTATATCTTAATACAAATGGAAATATGAAGGCAGAAGTTGTGAGAGTACTACTGTATGTGTCAGCCCTCTCTTTAAGATGTCTGACGGGCGCGTGTGTGTGTGTGTGTCTAACTGTTACACTGTAAATTTAACATCTCCAGAGAAGGTTATAGGCGCCTCGATTATCTGTTGGAACATCAATTTAGTGTAAAACCCTGCCAATTACACACTTAATGCCTACTATATATACATACTCTGTGTGTGTGTGTGTGTGTGTGTGTGTGTTTGTGTGTGTGTGTGTGTGTGTGTGTGTGTGTGTGTGTGTGTGTGTTGGCCAGCGTGCGCACATTGCAGCCGGTCAGGGTGTTTGTGTGTATAGGTGTCAACAACCTAACCCCTGGATCTCTGCCTCTGGACCGCAGCGGCTAACACTGACGTGCAGATGCCAAGTTTCTTCACTATGCTATGTGAGGTGTCAGCTAACATTTGCTAACGTTGCTGGTCTATGCTAATTATAGCCGCCTCGCAGCGCTGAATGTCGTGGGGTTACAGTGGGCCTCAGAGCAGACCGACGCAGGTCGGCCGGCGCTGGAATAAATGTTACAGGGAGGCAGAGTTAAACTCTGGACATGTTCAAGCCGAAGGTGTTTTTTGTTTTGTTTTTTCATTTTTTTTTTATCTGATGGATCACAACCTAATTCTGTCCACCTTTACAGCTACACACACCATTTGTTAGCCCATGTTTTTGTCTGTCTAATCCAGTCACGTGTGTTCTTGCATGTTAATGGTGACATTGCATTGTGTACAAGACATATACCATATATACATATTTGTAAGGTTACATTTTAAATAATCAGATCTTTACCTAAAAACAAAAGAAGCAATACCACAATCAAACACTGTGGAGTTTACAAAATTACAATCTAAGCACAGATGTATATTATAACTACGTACAGAATAAACAACATTTTAATATAAGATGGTCAAAGTGGAGGTAACTACTTCATAAGATTGTTTGACACGAGAAGGACTTTACAGTCTTTACATTCATCTGCTGCAAGTGGAAAGACTCTCCGTGCTCACTGAAAATCCAGTTTTAAGGAGGCGCGCCTGCAAGCAGGATCTGTGACATCACCAACAGTCCTGGTCCAATATTCAACAAGTGTGGCATGGAAACGCACTCTGAATGGACTTTTCAAATGACACATATTTGCATTATCATAGATTCAGGATTTTTGAATGAGGGAGAAGTAGGAGATGTTATTCTAATGATTGATTCAATGATTTGTGCAAAAACCACAAACACATTATTAGTCAAATTACAGTGTTTTCTATCCGTTTTAAAACATGTCTGGAGGGGATCTATTGTCTTTGTGTTGTTTTCAATTGAGTGTATGTCTAAAAGGATGAGAAGATGATCACATTCTGTTTTATTCTTTTTTTTACACAGCGTCCCCACTTTTTTTAGAATCAGGGTTGTAAACATGGAGGGAAACGAAGCAGATTTGAAAATGTCTAAAATCGTCTTTGGAAATGGTTTTTGAGGAAGGAAATGCATTCAACACGTCTCTTAGTCCTCAGGGAGGCACACAATGCATTTCAGTAAGAAACATGGAATATAAATATATATTTGTTTATGAGAAAACTCCACAGGGCACGTTTAAGTACTCAGCTTGAGTAAATCTAGTTATGTTCCATGACTTCATTGGCGTGCTCAGAGATACCAAAATGCCTCCGGTGTGGCTTACAGGATGAGCCAGCCACGTGTTGAAGCTTTTGGGTTGATTTTCCCTCCAAAAACAGTGTTTGTGCAGCACAGAAAGTGCAAGTGGAAAACTCCCCGACGTCCAAGATTGAATTCTATAGAGAACTATTGACAGGAAAGACGAAATCTATCAGTATGATGGAAATAGATCGGAAAACTGAGTCCAGGTCAAAGCAGCCAGCTCCTATTATACTTTTAAATGATGGCTGATTCTGCAAGAAGTGTTAAGTACAGTTTGATATTGGCAGGAGCTGATGGCTGGAGGTGGGGGTCTTTTTCCTTGTAAAAAATAAGGAGTTTTGTCCACACTGCATCAATTCTCCATCTATTTAAACTAAAGCATTACCAAATTTCGTGTGTGTGTGTGTGTGTGTGTGTGTGTGTGTGTGTGTGAGACCTGTCTCTATCCCGAGGTATGACAGAGTTGTCAGATCCTCGGTATGTGTCCTGTTTGACTTTTCTCTTTCCAACTGTCACTAAACTCTCTGTGAAATTAGCAGGACGTTACAATAGTGCACAAGTCACACACCAAGGCATGGCCCTTTAATCCACACGGTGACCCTTGGGGCTTTAAGCATGTGGTGTTTCCGTTAGCATGGCGCCTGACAGAAATGCGAAACATGCCCACTAAACAGGCAGTAAACCTTCACAATGGAAGTCACGGAGTCACATACCAGCGTGACTGAGTGTTTTCCTTCAGATGAGCGGGCATCTTTATTACTACAAATCTTAGTTTACGAATAAAATGTGACCTTATTTTGTGAAAAAGCTGACATGCATGTGTGTGTGCTCACCTGGCAGGGAAGGTCGCAGGCCATGAGGGACCCTGCTGGGGGTGATGCCCCTCACAATACAGTCAAACAGGAAACTGATCTGCTCTCCTTCTGAACAGGACAAGAAGAAAACACCGGCCCCTGCAAGACGGATGGCAGAGAGACAGACAGCAGTGACAATGAAAAGAGACATATGCTGTGTGATGGATAATTAACTCTTTTTTTTTTTAACCATCAAATTAAGCAGCATGTAGCAGAGGTAAGACATAATGTTGCAATACATGGTGAAATGGGGAGTAAAATCAACATTTTTGAGCCAAGGCCAAACAATACTCAGTGAGGTTGTATGGCTAAAGGCAAGGCTGTTCTTTGAGTCAGCAACAACCGTTTCTTCTAAAGGTTACATAAAACATCTCTCAATTCAGCCCCCACTCTCCCATCAAGCCCACACAGAGGTAGGAGTCTGTGAAAACACAAGACAAGCAAAAAAAAGAGAAAAAAAATCATGAAACATCAAAATCTCACAAGACAGAGATACTGAAAAGACAGCCACAAAGAAAGGCCTTACTCAGGGGTTCGGTCCAAAAAAAATCTGCTTTGTTCTCCTGGAACTGAGTTTGCTGCTAATAGGAAAAGAAAACAGCTGAGAAAGTGGAGCAGCGGAGTCGGTCTGGAGTGACACCAGGCAGCAGAGTTGCTTTGTTTCAAACCAAATTTTCAAGGAACACATTTTAAAAACTACATTTTTTTTACTGAAAATGATGTTTGTATCTTTAAGACGGCTTTAAAGAAAACTCACAAAACAACATTCAGCACTTGGACGATGGCATCTGTGAAACTTATCCATCAAACTAGAAGCTTAGGTTTGACTGACTGACTTAACATTTGACCCACTTTCACTGAGTATGTGTTCAGTGCTGCTGCAGTGTACTTCCAGAGCACCACTTAGTTCTGCAAGCTGAATAACTGAAGAGTTTCTCGCTTAATGAAGCATTAAAATGTAATGGAAACCTATCAGCGTTATTAGTCATTCTGCATTTTATCGTGTTTTCTTGAGCCAGTGGAAATGCTTGGCCTTCATATCGACTCTGAGCGAGATGAAGTATGAAACCGCAGTCACTGATAATATCGGTGTGAGGCTGTTAGCTGAGATGGTGTTTGTGCCGAACTCCACGAGACACTGAAAAGGAAAACAGCAAAAGATGATGTTCTGCTTTTTAATCCAAACCACTAATCTGAACTGACTGAGGGACTTTGGAGAGGCTGACAAAGCCCCAGTCAATAAACAGAATCACAGACTGCTCAAATCTAAAAGTTAGTGCCTTCACAGACACAGGAGCTGGAGGAAATAACAGAAACACAACACAACGTCTTGTGCAATCCTTGGCAATAGTCCTGCAATAAATGCCAACTTTATGGATCTACAGTTTTTGAAAGAACGTCAGAAAGCTGCTTCAATTTTGTAGACAAAAACAAAACAAACCAGTAGGTAACTGTCATATAAATAACTGAAACTGCAGTTATATCCTGACAGTAGTACATGACAGATCATCTGTGAAAACACACGATTCCCTTGCCTCCTCCTGGGTGCTCCTAATGGCATTTGCAAGAATCCAGCACACCTCAACAAAAGTGACCTGTCGGAGGCCTCATTCCTGGTCTTCAAATACCGACAATTTGGGTCCGGTGGTCATCCTAAACCATCGGTCCTGGACAACATAACTACAGGCTACAGGCTCTGGGTTCCAGAAATAGCCAAAAATTCTACGGTGGCCTAAATAACATTCTACCTCAATTTTGATTTTCTTCGCTTGCAATCGTGCTTAAATGAGGATTTTCCTTTAAATTTATGTGACAACATCTTGACGGCATCGTTTTAGTGGCGTGTACCTAATAAACTGGCAACTGAAAGTGTGTGGGCTATTCCCGTATTCACATCTTTCTTCCCTTTATGGATTGCTCATTGAGTCAGTTACATCGTCTGTTTACCATTTGGTGAACAGGTCTTCCTTTCCCCCTCGAGCTGCTCGAGAGCGTCCATGACTCCACCTGGATTTATTCCTGGAGTCTGAAAAGCCCTCGTAAGCAGCTGTAGGACATAAACTTTGTAGGGCAAAAACACTTGGAAATCAGCTGCAGTTCTCCATTTTCTGTCATTTTCTCACATTTTCTGGCAGCCGCATTTGTATTTTCTATTTGTTATGATCACCAAGGGCCCTTGTTGGACCTGATCCTCATTTATTTCTCACAAATATGCCGAGTTCAGCTGCGTGACAGCTCCTCTAAAAAGAGACAGTTCTCATTTTCTTATTGTAGCAGCCGTGCATTTTACTGAATATATAAGCCGCTTTTCTGTCAGATTAGACCACGTAGACCAAACGTCTGTCTGCTCAGAACCAGTGTTCACCTTATCTGCTCACACAGGCTACTTCCATCCTCTACTCTGGCTGACATGAGTTAAGACACAGGCCACATTTCTGTAAAGCGCTCTGCAGTATTATGACATATATGCTGTAGGAGCAATGAGTCGGAGGCAGGTGGACAGCTGTCCTGTCTTGAAGAAGGTTCACCACTCATCCAAGAGGCTACAACACTTGACATGTGGAAAGTCAGAGACATTTTGACTACTGTGAATCATTCACACCTGAATGTCACATGACCTCTTTCTCGGGATGAATGAGAATATGGACAAACTGTAGTGACACTCGAAAGCATGCACCAAAAGTGCTGCATAACACCACACGAGTAAAACACCCTCGCACACGCATTGACATACTACTGTACTACGATATGAAGTGTGTGTGTGTGTGTGTTTATGCCCACTGAGGGGCATGGAAAGATTGCTGACATAGTATGTGGGCTTAGAATTGCTTTTATCTAGATCACAAGACTTGATCGGCCATCCAAACTCTGCAGAGGATTATTTAATACTGTGTCTGCATGAGCCCTGTGTGTGTGTGTGTGTGCGCGCGCTGCAGGGTCAACATGAACACGTGTGGACCTGCCGGAAAATATCTGTCCAGCTAAGACGCAGGCTCTGCTCCAAACATCATCGATTACAGAACACCGTGGCCTCGTTATCACAGCGAGTGCTGATATCACTGTGTACTGATTCACGGTGCGTGCGTGCGACTATGCAACCAAAGGCTCACGTCCAACAGACATCCATTAAGATCCCAGCCTGACTGATTACTACCTTTGCACAGCCGACTGCCCACTATCCCACAGGGCCGGTCAGTTGGCTGTGCATGTGTGCGTGCCTGCGTGTGTTTGTGTGTGCGTGTCCGCAGCAGTAAAACGGCTTGTCATGTCAGTGGGGCGTGCGTCTTCAGCTCCGCAGCCAGTAATCATATCGTCCGAGGCGCAGCTGACTTCGAAAGTGCAGCTGCAGCAGAGAGTGCTGTGGCAGTCAAGGGTAAAATATTTTTATGCGGCAGCATTAGATGACCGAGAGACCCGCTTACTGATTTGCTTGAGCAAAAAAAAGGCCTCGAGGGAAATTAGGGAGCTGAGAGTGTGAGGGAGTTATTTTCAAAGACATCAGTTCAAAGTACAGTGCTCAAAAAGTTCAGCCCGATGAAGAAGCATTTGTGTCTGCTATTACAATTATTCTGCACCATTTGTGCATCTTGATGGGCCTGATGGGCTGCTGTAAATATGCATATTAAGGCACTGTGTGCTGCTATAGAACTCCTTGTGCTCAATCAAGCTTCAAGAGTATGATTGCAGAGGTTTGCGATGTCTAAAAACATCAGTGTGTCGGGTCCTATTTAATCTGTTTTTTGCATGATTTATCCAACCCTGCACAGCTTTGAAAGACCAACAGCGACTTCACCAAGACAGATGGAGGTTCACAGTCAGCTGTCAGACAAATCAAAGGGACATAATCTAGACTTTCAGCATTATATTGAAGGGCAGCTCCTGTGAAAACAGGCCTGTAGATCTTTTTTCACCGCTGCGACCCGTCAC
Organism: Chelmon rostratus; assembly: GCF_017976325.1. Classification (NCBI taxonomy): domain Eukaryota; kingdom Metazoa; phylum Chordata; class Actinopteri; order Chaetodontiformes; family Chaetodontidae; genus Chelmon; species Chelmon rostratus. The sequence goes on along the minus strand of NC_055660.1, from coordinate 23,981,565 downwards.
AAAAGGAAAAGCACAGAGAGGGAGAGGCACTAACAACATTAACGACGGCTCAGTTCCATCAGGTGTGCCGATATGCCATGACAGTGAGTCAGCACGCACAGTGGAACTGAAGCAGCTAAATGGAATCAATTACACCCGTGCTCTTCCTGCTACGTACGACACGACAAAATGTGTGAGGGGAAAAGCTTCTATCATGGACTGATCTGACCAGAAATAAAACCAGCACTGTGGGTTTCATTCTGTTTATTTTCTAGTTGATGTTTTCAGCCGCAAGTTGGCGTGTAAATTCCCAGAAGAACGTCTGCTTTGGGTGGAACCAAACAACAAAAATGACTGCTGACTCCTGGCGTGTCTTACATGTCCTCACCAAATACAACTAAACGTGTAAAAATGTAAACTAACACTCTGCTCCTCGCCACTCGTTCTGTGATTCTGCAGCCAAGAGGGCCTCTCGCTACTGCCCCGGTGGCTGCTGGGTAATATGGAGATGCAGGTGAAGGAGAAAACTGGATTGGAGGTCTAGCCAGCAGGCGCCATGTGATTGGCTGAGTGACCACTACAGGGGAGGATAGTATTTATAGATGTTGCCCATCATAGCACTGAAACCAGAGCCTGTGGACCTCATGGTTATTCCTGGTGGAGCCATGGGACTGTTTGCACACACACACACACACACACACACACACACACACTAACACACTCAGACAGATGTCACATAAGTGCGTACATGAACTTTCTCTTAACACCAACACCACTGTAAAACAAATGGACAGTGAGCAGACAGTTCTCACCATACAGGAGCAAAAAACACATTTTAAGGTATCTTAATAAAGTCAGGAGCGCTGCAGCTGTTGGTACAGTAAGCCCCCTACCATCATTACTTTAAACACCGTCACATTAAACATTTGCCTCGCTGTCCATGTATCATATACACACACACACACACACACACACACACATACCCCCACCCAAAAACATAAAACTGCCAGTCGTTCTTCACATTCATGCCCACGTCAACTGGACATTCAGAGGATACCTAAGCCCTGGCAACCACACAAACACACACACAGCATTATTTAGTGGGCAGATACAGTTTGATGGGTTCGTACATAGAAAGTAATTTCTTACGTGGATAAAGTTACACTGTGAACACCTGCAATAAATCACAGGTTTTTACGCGGGTCTGTTAGTGTTCAGTGACAGATCTTACCAAGCTGCAAGCAGAGCAGCATTTCCTTATCTATGAGCAGCACCGGACAGCTGTGCTGCAGTGACTGTATATCACACGGACAGAGTTGCTGTTCCAATGACCTCTCGCTTGATTAGACTGTAAAGTTCAGCCTCGCTCTCACACTCAACATCGGTCACTGACGGCCGAATGCTTTCTCATGGATATCGTGGCCCTCTTGTTGTATCCTTCGACCTGCAGTTCGTGACTTCCTGCATTTCCTACGACATCTTAGTGCAGTCGCTGGAGCACAGGCTTGATATGCATGTGGCAAGAGTTACATTCATGGCTACCGTCACTGACTTACAAAACAAGCAAAAGTGTGTGTGGTTTCTGTAAGAGACAGCACAATAAACAACTGAGTTCAAGATTCTTGAAGATCATGTCATATAACCGAAAGGTCCAGAACAGCAGCGAGAACATTAAACTTTGGACTTTGAGCCTCAGCTTTAAAGCCAACAAGGAGGACGAGTAGTTGAGAAAAATCAATATTTTTACGTTCTAATCTTCAATTTATATGGGAAATAAGCAACTAAAATCTCAGTATTCAGGGAGTTATAAAACTTCTTTCAAAAAGACCAAAACCATTTTTCCACATTTGGAAATCTGAGGTCCCTTTGTTTGTTTTACAGGATGAACACAAAACATATACACACGCGTAAAGAGGTTCAAGTAGCACCACTTTCGCAAAATACATCTTGGTGCTTCCAATGATGAATTTCTTGCCATCTGATTGTTGAATACTGGTGCAAAATGACATGACACTATGAAGAAGCTCTTTGATTCTGGGGGACTGATATCAGGATGTGATTTTCCTCCCCATTAGGCCACATTCAGCCACTGTAGTGCTGGTACAAATAAGCCTGACCTCGTCTAGGTTTGACCAGGTACCCACAAGACAAATACACCACTGACAGCAACGAAACAGAGCCAGGCATATGAGGTGCTGTACATTGTCCAAAGCTGCTTTTTTAGCTATTCGTGTTAGAGTGTTGCCCTTTTGCTGCAGTGCACGAGTTACTTACAGTATCCACAGCGAGTCCCCCCCTCAAACACAAAGCCATTTGGCACAGAACCATATCGACGCAACGCCGACAGCTTCCAGTGGCCAATGACTACAGGAGGGGCGCCTCTGGTAAGGACTAGTAGGTTGTTGCACAGGTGGAGGGAGGCGGGGCCGCTTTCCAGTTTGGTACCTGGCTCGACGTTGACAATGAACCTGTGAACTGAAAAGAGACAGAAAGAAGAAGAGTGGAGAGCGTGTGGTTTTCAGGTACTCCCTGTCATGACGACCTATAGACACCATCAATCCAACCACAAATGAGAGGGAGCACAAATAGGAACCAACAGGGCATGTGACACACACATGCACATGAACATGAACACGCATGTAGAGTGTAACTGATGGCTGTGGTAATGATGACTGAGCAGTTCTTGAAGCTCCACTGGCTGCAATTTGTCATTGCTCAGTGTGGGCAGATGGCACGTTTCCATTTCAAGGTCTGTCTCTCCTTCTCACAGCCAAACACATGTCGTATGTACTGTACATACATATACATATATATATATATATATACTGTGTATACAGTATGTGCCTATACAAAAAACCATTAGTGGAGGCAAGTAATTAATGATAATCATCATTCTTTAAGCATTTGCATCACTTGTAACCAATCAATCTGTTTCCTGTGGAGCGTTCCAAACAGGTGTTTTTGGAGCGTTCCACAGCTTTCCCAGTCTTTTGCTGCTCCTTTCCCAACTTGTTTGAAACTGTTTCTGGCATCAAATTCAGAGTAAATATATACTGACAAAAATCAATTAAGTTGATGAGGTAAAACATTAAATATATTGTCTTTGTACACTTTTCAATAGGCTATGTCAAAAAGGATTCATTCATGTTTCATTTATGTTTTACACAGCGTCCCAGCTTTTATGAAATCAGGCTTGTAAAGAGAAAGCACTTTCATAAAAAATTACTTTCATGCAGAGACTTAATAGAGCGAGCTCACTGCACTTCACCTCAGACTGAAACAGCCTGAAGGACTGCAAGGAACTTAACAAAGATGCAGCTGAGGACCACATCACAGATTGTGTCGGTTTACTGTTCTCAAACAAATGTTAAATCATGTAAAACGTTGTAAAACCAAAGGCTGCACTGACGGTAAGATGTTCAATGCTTTGGTATCTGCAGTTTGCAGGATGGGTGAATTGAGGTGAAATGGTTTGGCCAGAGACAGAAGCTTTACAGCAGCATGGTGGACTAACTGCAGGCATGAAATAGACTTTTGTTGGGTAAAGAAAGTTGCGGTGATCTGCAAGAGGAAAACCTTTGCTTCAAAAGTAAAACTGGGACATCCCCAGATTCAGTGGGTTTCACATCACAGGGTAAAATATTCAGTGTGGGTTTTATTTTCACCATCAGGGGGACTGAAAAGAACAGCTGCATTTATTAAGCTGGAAAACGTCCTCCTACGCGACTTCTTAATATCAAGAAAACTGCAATTTGTGGATTTCCAGGGGAGCGAAAATGATGTGACATTTACATAGTGACAGAGGAACAGACTGCTGCTGGACGGAGCCCTGCAAATATCCTGCAGGTGATATTTTGGAAAGAGGAGGAATGACCTATTGAGAAAATGTTGAGAAATGTGAGCAGTGAGAGTACTGCCTAGTGCTGCACTAAAAAAATGCATATTCAACTCACAGCCTGGCAGCGAAGCACAGTTTAAAAGTTATTTGAATATGCTATTAAAATTCAGAGGGGTTTAGAGAACATTTCCCTGTAAGACAAGTTAAAAAAAGAAAGTTTGGACGGAGATAAAAAGTTACTTGCGAGGGGTCCGAGTTGGAACTTCAAACTTATAATTGAAAGTCAGAGTTTTTAACAACGATAGTATGCTTGTGTTTATTCCTGCCCTGAGCTGTTTGGCTGGAACTGGATCACCACAGCAGACTTTTCTACTCTTTGCATTGTGTAGAGGAAGCCTCTAAACCCTTCAGCTGCAGTATTCAGCTGCAGAAAAACCTTCAGAGCACACTAAACCACACTTAAAATCTTATTAAGTAAACCCAATAACTTGTATAAGCCCAACTCTATCCAGCACAGTTCACTCCTATAAAACTGAATTGAGTTTATTTTGTGTGGACCTCATATCCACCTCCTTCCCCCTCAGCTCAGCACTTCTACACTGAAGAGAAGAGAGAGAGGGACCAGAATGATGGAGGATCATCATTTCTTTGATCCACTGACCACATTCAGGTTTTCCTCTTTTAAAACACATTAAGACCAATAAGAACTGACAATATGCTCTAAATCATCTCCCCAAAGGAATCAAAGCTCTGATTTCAGGCCACCATTAGTCATGAGACTGACAGGCTGATGTTGGCTCGCGGAGGTGATGGAGCATCTGATGTCGTTCTAAGGCTTTAAGCAATACTAATACTGAATCAACCTCTCTCTGAAAGAAATAACTCCCTGTAACAGGGTGCTAGTGCTGCTGATCCACACAACACGAGCTACTCTTCAGCTTCATGCAGCTCTCTGGGCTCCAAACACAAACACTAGTCTGATATTAGCTGAATTTCTTTGGCGTGTGGACAGCACAAACCACTGACCTTCTCCCAGGCTGTAGCGGACGCGGGCGTCCCAGGCCAGCAGGGCGTCTCGGCTGTTGAAGCCCAGGACCAGCGTGTTGGCCAGACAGAGGATGGAGAGGGTGTAGGATACCCCGTCATACCCGGGACCTGGTTCCACTCCACAGATCCCCTGAAGGGGCAGAGTAAATTAAACTGAGACTTTAGATTGGATCACCAATATTCTCTTTCGCCCTGTCGTCTTTTTAATATCACAAAGGAAATAACTGCACTTGACAAAATATTACTGAGACGCCCGTCCTATCAGCTGAAATCAAACGAGTTTCGTCTCTCTTGATTGAGTTCAGGTGGATTCGTCCTAATGAAATTCTGATGTCAGGTGTGGATTCTGTCCCAGCTGAAGGAGGAGAGAAACTGAAACCTGAGAGCAAAACACAAAACCATCTCAAATAAAGTCTCAAGTCAAAGTCTCATTAATCTTGCAGTTAATCTTGTGACTCTGGCTCCTTTTGGTCTGGTGTACCACTGGGATTAGATCATCATACAGATAAAAAACTAATATCTTACATGATATTCTGGATCACACTTGTGGCCAATCTCCTCTGTGTTAGTCTTGTCCCTGATCGTCTTTGCTGTTTTTCTGTGTTCTGTTCATTGTTTTTTGACCAATGCTCCTTCCATCTGGGTGATCTACTGTGACCCACCTTGAGTCCCTATCCATCCATGTGGCATTCACGTTATTTGTTGTCCCCCCCTGCACATGTGAGAGCAGTCCCATGACAGCAGTGGAAAGCCTGGCTGGTCGTGTGATGCAATGCCGCTAACGAGCCTTTGGCCTCCTGCAGCTGAACCTACCTCCAGTGTCACATTGAGCCTCTCCTTCTGGCCGCTGGCCTTCTCCTTCCCTTTCTTCTTCTCCTTGTACACCAGCAGAGACAGACAGTCTGATGCAGACACACACAGAGTGCGGCGCTTTAAAGACTGACAGGCTTAAAAGTCAATTTTGTGATTAATAGCAGAGCGCAGACTAACAGCAGTGTCACTTTTTTCTGCCTGTCTGCCTGTGTTTGTGGCACAGCTGTCATAACAAACCCTAAAACAATGAAGTGAGCTGCTGGAACAGCTGATGATGAAAGTCAAGACACAAATACACACACATGATCACACACACACACAAACACACACACACCCAGAGCAGAGTAGCCTACACCATGTCCACCACTCCACTCAGTTACTTCAAGGACAGAGCAGTGTCTTACAGCTTGAGTCATATGTTTATGTATTCTGAGAGGCACAGTGTCTGTCCTCCCCATCTCAAGTGAAACTCAGCTCACTTTAAAGAAAAGCTGCTTTCTTTTCCCTGCCAAGCGTGCAGAGAGAAGCCTCTGGTCGACTGTGGCAATGTCACAGTTTATGTTTTTACCTGAAAGGCTTTTAAATAATTAACCTTTAATCCACCTGCCACTTAAGCCCCTCTAAAGATTGAATATCCAGACTCTTAATTTGAAGGGGCGCGCAGCACCCGTGTTTTATGTGCACACTTAAAGGTGGATTTGATCAGTGACAATAATTAAATCGATCAATCCAGCTGCCGGGCTGCGTGACACCGGCACCTGCTGACGCGGATATGTTGCGTTACGCGCCGCCGTGGCGCACAGCCAAGCGCCCAATTGGCAGGTTGTGATTAGTTAAAGCGCAGAAACAGAGAGGAAGTTAGAGCTGACCCATTTCCCTGACGCTGTGAAAATGTGTACATTTCTGACATGGCGATAATAAAAGCTGACTGTTGAGAATTAAAGCGGTTTGCCACATACCTGCGACCGGAGAGGGCTTCCGAAGAACGACCCACCGAGTCTTCCACTGTGGACAAGTTTGTAAAGAGTCAGTAAATGGCAAAGTGGAGTCCGGAGGTCGGCCCCGAAGAGCGGAAAGACATTTTAAAGCTCAAAAACAAGAGGAATATTAGAGGAATTAACCTTTTTTCCATCTCTAAACTTGACTTGTCCCTCCGCGACAACTGTATCCGTCATCTTCTGTCATGGTTCCGAGCAAGTGTGTGTGTGTGTGTGAGTGCGCGCCTCTCCCTCGGTCACACACACACACACTTGGAGAGAGAGAGGAGGTCACATTTCAAAATAGCCTTTACAGCCGGGGCCTCGGCGGCAGACTGCACTCTCTCCCCGACGGTCAGACCACCGAGGCGGGGAGGCGCACCAGCCTCCCCCCGCGGGCTCCTGCCAAGTTAGTGCAGTTGTCATCCTGCGTCAAGCGCTTATTGTTTACGGGGGAGCTAATTCGATTAAAAGCGCATAACTGGCGCACCTTCCACTTAACTCATGAGGCTGGCTCTCAGCCGGGTGTTAGACAGGGATTCATGTTGCCTTACAGCTGATCAGCGGAGCCTCGGCTCTGTCTGCGGAAAGCCTCTTTAATCTGCAAAAGCTGCCTGGAGAACAATGCCAATTAAGAGATGCAAAATGAGCGAAATTGCTTCAAATCCGCAACAATAAATAAACGATTATACAAGATTACGAGTCAAGAAAATACTTTATTATGTGAGCCCCATGTGTCCACTGAGGCAAAGCCATGAGGGCCAAAGAGCAGAGCAGCAGTCCAGCTGGGTTTACTGACACAAGCTCCAGAGAAGAACACATCCCTGCATTGATGTGGATGAGGCACTTGACTCAGGAGAGGGTGTTTTTTGGGGTGATATTACTTCCAGGAACTCTGTCAGTTCAGGGGCATTTATTCCTGGGAAGACAGGTGAATTCATTGAACTAGCTGGTGGGAAACAGGCATTAACACTTATCTCATGCAGAGTCTTTCCTTCACTTCCTTGGCCTGAAAATGCAGACAGCTGACAGTTTCTAAGGGTGATTCAGGTGGTTGATGTGTTCAACCGTTTATGAATAAAATAACTTTAACACTGCTTTTATTTTTTCTACCTGTTTAAAGAGGCACTCAACAGATTTCACACAAGGAGATTTTCCTGCAAAATAACCCCTGATGGTTTAATCGGTTTGGGTTTGACGTTTCTAACAGAAAGTCTGAGTTGCATATTGCAGCTGTGGAGATTTAAAGATGTGAGTGTTTATCAGGCAGGGACTATCTAACAAAAGATGATGTGAAGTTACTGCAGTAACACTACAGTGTACTGCATTTTGGGACACCAGTCTACATCAATAGCTGACTGAAAAATCAAGGGGTTTTTTTAGTCCTCTTACTTTGTAGAATATCACATTTCCCAGTGGTGGAAGAAGAACTCAGATTCTTCATTTTAGTAAAACCAGCAGCACCACAATTGAAAAATAGCTCTTTGACAAGTGAAAGTCCTAGTACTATAAAATTATTATAAAAATCAGCAAAATATGCTTAAATTATTATCAATAAAAGTACTTATTATGTAGCATGGTCCAAGGTTTATATTCTCATATATTATATTTTTGGTTTACTATTATTATTATTGATTCATTGACCTGCAAGAAATCTGGCCAAGCCGGTTCTCTTTTTTTTATTTTTATCCAAGCATGCATTATATTTTCCAGGATCATTCTGTTTCATCTGTGGCCAGTAACAATAGCTGTGGAATAAAAAGTACAATGTTTCTCTCTGAAACGTAATGGAGTAAGAGTAGAAAGTAGCACTAACTGGAAATACTCCAGTAAAAGTCCCTGAAAGCTGCACGTACATGAGCTAATGTATTTAGCTACTGTCTGCTGTCACCACTCCGAGTGTGCAGTATGGAACTGGGACACAGCATCTGATCAATCTCAGCCCTCCTCCCTGTAATAGCAATGCTCCATAGACAGTCTGGTTGTTGAAACTGGGCCCTTCGTCATAACTTGGATGATGTTTCAGCTGCTGCAGAGACCATCAGGGCGCTCAGAGTCAGAGAGGCCACATCAGCAGGCCGGGCGGGCTGTGAGTCGACAAAACGTCAGGCTCCTTCAAACAAACGTTGCTTTCAATTTACTCCGGTCTACCTGCCCTTTGCCGTCACTCTGCTCCAGCTGCCTCTTGACTTTGACCATGGAGGGCAAGTCTGAAGTCTGGTACACCGCTGACCTCATCCTGCTGCCACGGCAACGCAGCTCCAGGGCCACACCCTCCCACTTCCTGTCCAGCTCTGAACCCTGTGGGCCCCGGAGGTCTCGGGACCCTCTGCGGGTTTGCCTGCTGTCCTCTGGGTCAGGGGAGGCCCCAATTCTGTCCAAATCCAAGGCTCGTTTTGGGGTTGAGCGGTTGGAGCGGGACGAAGGCGACTTGGATTTGCGACGTGAGCGGAGAGGAGGCCGTGGTGGGGGAGGAGAAGGAGAAGGAGGGATGGGGTTGGAAGATGTCGTCCTCCTGCTGGGCATTTTGAAACCTCCTTCTCCTCTTTCCCTCCCTCTCCATCTGTCTTTGTCTTTACCTGAGGAAGAAGAGGCTGCTTTAAAAAGACAAAAGAGACAGACGGAGGAGACAAAAGAAATGACAAAACACTCGCCATCACTGCAAACAAGCCACATGCGAGGAACACTCAGAGAAAACACAACGAGAGAGCAAAATGTTCTGCGTTTGTTCTTTAAAATCTGCGGTGCGGTGAGAAATAAAAGACAAAAAATGAAGTGAAGCTAGAGGAGATCTTCATGTATATGTGAAGAAGAGAGGGAGAAATTAAGAGGATTATTCATATTCTGTCAAATATCACACTCTGACAGCCATGAACAGCATATAGCCAACTGTTCCAGTACCATGGATACAGCCACACACACACAAGCACACGGCAGCAGCAGGAAACTAAGTGGATGTGACAGATATTCCCATGCTGGCGCTTGGCTATGACATCATGGGAAAAAAGGTTAGTTGGAGTGTGAATGTGTGTGTGTGTGTGTGTGAATGTAATGTGTGTTTGTGTGTGTGTGTGTGTGTGTGTGTGTGTGTGTGAACTGACACTCTGTCCCCACCTCTTAATACAGGCTGCTGCCATCTACTGGCTGAGAGAAAGAGGGACGCATTTGCTGGTGACAGCTGATTTGCCTTGTTGGTTCACACAGCTCAATTACTATTTTTCATAATCTAAATGATGAAATCATTTAAAATCTGCTGTTGTCTCATTTGTTTTCGATCGCTTCGTCTTGTTTCATAAGATGTGAACAGTGTCAAACAACAAGCACTTCATACGGCAGACGTCTGATATGGAATAGCAGGAAAAGCACAGGTGTAATTAATAATGATTATGTCAGCCGTTGTTAATGTGATTGGTTCCACCTCTGCTTTTCCTGCTATGACAAGTCAAAATGTCTGCTGTGTCAAACATTTATCTCTGATTACGCCCTGCTGCCCTCGTTCCACTCTTTTATGTTGTTTAGGCACGGCTGTATGGAGGGACGTGTCCTCTGCCACCACGAGGTTAACACCTGTGCTTCTGAATGAAAGGTCTCAATTATTGGATGGGCTGCCATGAAACTGGGTCCAAACATTCATGTTCTCCCTCAGTATGAAACATGAACATCCTGGTGATCCCTTAATTTTGATATTCCCATCAGCCTCAGATGGACTTCATGCAAATTAGCAAATGTTAGCATGCTTACACTCTAAAAACTAATATAATGAATGCTAAATATGCTCGTGCATGAATTTTCAATGCTGTGCCTCAGTGCAGCCTCACAGAGCTGGCGGCTCGGCTGTACAACCTGGTGAATGTACAGTGTATGCAGTATGTAGTAGCCTTGAAGTGCTGCTGCTTGACTTTAATATTACCGACTTGCTGGATTAGCATTACAAGAGAAGAAGTATGAAGAAGCATCTTGATCTCAAACGGCCTTGACCCCCACGTTTTTCCAGTCACTGCCTGATGTAGCCTCCTCAGGACTGGGTGGGCGCACTTCACCAACATCTTCCTCACTGTTTTGTTAATTTTGTTGCACCTTTTCCATGAAAAAACTACTCAGTTCAGTAACTACAGTTCTTTCAACCCTGAATATAACACAGTTCAATCCAGTTTGCTTCAGCACAGCTGAGGAACTCATTTCATTCCTCTACCTGCTCGTTAGTTTGAAAATTCCTTCTCTCACCAGCAGATGGGGCCATTTATGATAAGAAGCTAAATTGTGCTGATGTACTAATTATTTTGTTGGCCGGTGGACGTGGGAAATGGTCCGGTGACAAGACGGGGAATTGGAACACCGGGCCAAAACTGTAGTCATATAACTGTGGACAAGGTTTTCCCATGCAATTACAGTAACGATAAGATAACTCACTGGGTCCTGCAGCATCATCTTCCTTCATAGCAGCCCTTCCTCCATTTTCAAATAATGACTTTCAACAAGATTTAAGAGAAATGTGTGACCAAATCAATGTCCATAAATCTCTTCTGTGATCCTCATATAAAAAAATGTGTAATGCCACAAAGGAGATGATCTACTGTGCTCACAGATACAGATCCTTGTTTTTGCCCTTTCTGATCTATTCTCCCCACATTGTCCCTGACACAGTCTTCTGGTGAACACAAAAATTCCTCAGTCTCGTACATCACAGCCAGACAGGAAGCTTTTTGTTTGTCTGTGTGCGTAAGAGAGAGGGGAGAAACTGGAACAGGCCAAGATACAAATCTCTCTCTCTGTTTCCATACTGACATGTTTTTGCTAAATTATATGGAGTGGTTAAATACAGCTGCTGTTGTTGTCACATGTCAGTCCCGGAGGAAATGCGAACACAACAGACAACACTGAAGAATTATTCTAAAGAAAACCGCTGCAGAATAAGATCATCATGTGATGCAAAAGAGGCACACAGATGTAGACACTCTGGACATGGGTATGAGCATGTATGTGTGAAGTTGAAATGCGTGTGTGTGTGAGGATGAGGAGGAAACAGAACCTAGTTTTGTTTGTAGGCTACCAAAGAGCCCAGCATGACAAAGATTGCCTAACAAGGCATTGAGCAGGGGGGAACCCATGCATAGCTAATAGCTCAGTACCCCCAAAAGCCTTTGTACCCTGAAACAAAAGCCCTGTCCTGCACGCGCACACACACACACACACACACACACACACACACACGATGCAACAGAGAGAGAAGGACAGGAATATTAAGTAAGATAAATAGGAGAGAGGCTGTACAGATGGAGTGAGTTGGTCAGAGGTCAAAAACAGAAGAAAGAATCCATCACTTCTTCTCAGCTGGTACTGAGGTATTTTGAACAAGGATAGATGATGAAAATCAGAGTGTGACAACCTCAGATCGTGCATGTTTTAGTCAACTCAGATTCTTTACTTCAGCAAAAGCAGAAACAATATAAAAAAAATAGTCCATGACAAGTAAAAGTCAAGAATTGAAGAAATATTAAGTATCAGAAGTAAACGCACGCATTAGCACCAGAAAGTGGAGTATATTACTGCATGAACATGTGAGCAGCATTTTAAAGTTGCAGCTGATGGAGCTGATTTTAACTATTGTATATATCATTGCAATTACATTTATTGATAAAATAATCATTTCTGTTCATGTGTAATGAAAGTAAACTAGTAACTATAGCTGTCTAACTATAGCTGATAAATGTAGTAGGTTGAAACACATATATTTCCCTCTGAAACGCAGTGGAGTAGAAGTATAAACTACAAGCAGAAGATGAAAATACTCAAGTAAAGTTATTGCAATGGTGATATTGTGCTTTATCAGGATATGAAGATGTTACATTAAAACTACACATAACCACTGATGCCAAGTCAGCAACTCCATAGAAGTGCTGAAGATGAATTTCAGGCACACTGTCATAACAGAAGGGAAAATCCAAGAAAGGAGGCCGCTCACATGAGGCTCCACAGGGAGAGTTCAACGTTCAACATTTATTTGATCTATTTACAGACAGTACAGTCAACTGAACAGAACAGAGGAGAACTGAATTCTACTGCGGCACAACTGAAGAAACAGCATGGCTGCTTTGCATTTCGAATGACTACAGCAATATGGTGATTTCACAAAGTTGACTATATACAAATTAATACTTTTAACTGATAGACTGTAAAAATGAAAAGGACATGGGATAAATTAATAGCGCAGGATAAAGTAAGAGTAAAACCTTTAAAAAGTGAAACGGTTTGACTTGTTAGAACCTTTTTTTCCAGCTAAAACCCTGCAGGGAAAGATAGTTTAAAACACTGTTGAACTGTGCAAAAAATAGAAACAGATGCTGCTGCGTGATGTAGTGCAAAGCGGAAAAATGGAGCTGAAAGAGAGAAAATTGCTCGTGTACAGTCAGTGCAGAAGTTTGTGAATCATTTGGTCAGAGAGCGAGGCTGCATGTGTGTGCACTCTCTATAGTCTGTCTTCATGAGTGACACGAGAAACGCCTGAGGTGAGAGGACTGTGGTGGAAACACAGAATGTTCTGTGCCCGAGTCGATAAAGAACAGCTGAGCAAATGCATGTGTTCATGGTGCTGAAGCATTATGTTTGCATTTATGGGGTCTGGCTCGCTGTATCAGCATGCAGTGTGCTCAAAAGAATGAAGTAAGATGAAAATGATAAATGGTCCATTTAGAAGTGCAGTAATGTCGCCTCCATACCACCGTGGATTTGGAACAGCTAGTGACTGCTAGCTAATTGTTTTCTGAACTTGTGACCAGCTGTAGCATGACAATCAAATGAACATTTTAAAGGTTAAAGTAAAAAAAAAAAATAAGCGAGGAGAAACTGATTTTTAAAAAGTGTAAAGTTCTGTAAAGTCTTGTTTGTAATTGGCTAAAGTGCATTGTTAGACTCTGTACATTTGGAGAAGGGGGTGGGGGTGGGGGGGGGGTGGGGGGGGGTTTGGCACTGGTCATCACAAATCCATCCTGCGATCGTCATCAAAGTTACGTCTCAGAAAGAAATCCACAGCAAGTCCAGTCAAAGTTCACACAGATACACACCACACAGGGAAATTTCAAGGACAAGTTCTGTCCGAGCCTAATGCATCCATTTTTCCTCTCCTCCTGCGTCTGATCTATTTTGTGTTCAGGGTGCTGTTGACTTACAGTAGATGCTGGTCACAGGGTAGTGCATACATCACTATATCAACTCACTATATCCGTTGTTGACTAAATTAACACTCACATCTACTGCATGTTACATTACTTAATGTATTTTACACTTGAATGTGGAATGAAATGTTCCATATTTTTTAATTAGACAGTAGAAAGTGATTTATGAAGTTAAAGGAGGAGTTGTGGATGCATTCTGGGCCATTCAGCCACAGACCAATGAGTGACCAACAGGAAACTTCAAACTGACTTCACTGGGTCTCCAGTCCCGCTCGCAGTCAGGTGAAGGAAGAGGTGAAAAGTTTCAAGAGTTCACACGGGGGAAGTACCTGAGCTAGGCCGACCGTCCTGTGCTTGTTGTTGGGGTCGGGGGTGGTGTTTGCACTGTAGGGCTGAGGGAGTGACGTAGTTGAGGCTGGGGCTGTTAATGTCCCCCTCTCCCACAAGAGTCAGATCAGACAGGGTGTCCTCCTCCAACATCTGGACCGATTCTCCCCTGACAGAGTCCTGGAGGAGACAACGCTGGGCACCCTGGGATGGGTGGATGGGGGAGATGGTGCCAGGAAACGGAGGAGGCGGTCTGGCTTTCCTCCCCCCTCCACTCTCAGTGCCCAGTGCAGAGTCCAAGCTCTGGGACTGATGGGTTGCATTGAGCAAGTGGCTGCTGCCTCCTCCTCCCCTGTCATTGCTGTTCGCCTTATTGCCCCGGCGACCGCTGCTAGGGAAGCTGCCGTTGTTGGGGTTACAGGAATACGGGGTGGAGCAACTGGGCTCGGGGTCATAGGGAGGAGGCGCAGCCTGGTTGGTTGCCACTGGCGACAGGCGCAGAAAGTCTGGGAGCTGCAGGTCGCTTTTGTTTAGCAGGCCTCGCTGGTCGTCTGCTCGGTTGCTCTGAGCTTTGGATATGAGGTCGAAGAACTCTGCAGACACACACACACCAAACAGAAACAGGTGTAGAGACACACACAAGCAGACGTAAACCCACGTGCACACACACACACACACAGACGCAAATAAATAGTCACCGAAAAGGACATTATGAACAATAGGAAAACACATCTGTTGTAATTCAGAAATCATGCAGCAGAGGGTGTATTAATCAGTTAGACAAGTCAAAGCTACATACAGTGTGAGCAAAGGAGACTGTGCTACATGTAGCTTGCTAGCTTTGAAAGCATTTGGCGCTGCTTCTGCAATACTGCAGACAGGCAAAAGGGTTAGTGTGGTCACGGCAACAAAGCTACAGAAACACAAGAGAGAGGGAGGTCGTTCAGTCTTTACCTTCAGCTTCGTCTATATTTATCTTTTTCTGCTTTCTTTTCTCCGGAGCCTTATGGAGAGAGACAGAGTGGTTGGGTAAGGGCTGGCTGCTTGTGTCAGGGCTGGGCCCAGCCTTGCCATTTTCCCCATGGGGGTGGGCTGAACCGGCTTTCCCTGACGGCCTGTTCTCCCCCTGGGGGCCACAAGGAGAGCGGAGCGGGGCATTAGAGCCCTGGTAAGTCATGATGGTGCAAGTACGGGCACAAGTAATGACAACACGTGGGGACCAGTGCTACTGATGGTGAGAAGGGTGACAACTTTTAAAATAAAATGAGAACAATTTGATGGGGTGTAGAGGGCACGAATTTCAATGATAATTAATTTGTTGGTTTTGTGTAATTAATAATCAGTGACATGTATTATATTTCTATATTAAATATCTATATCAAATTCTAATTAAAAGACAGGTGGGAGACAGACAGACAACCACAATGTCCATCACTCTGTGTACTAAACATTACTAACATGTAGGGTAACAGCAACACACACCCCAACACCAGAGGGACCAACTTTCTGCTACTCAAAGCCACACTCCTGCTCTTGAAAGGGGAAACTTTTTCTACAGGTGCTTTATAAAAAAAGTTCCTTCTAGAATCAGCCCGGAAAGCAATAAATGACCATTTCTGATGGTCATCAATCAGGTTGAAACCCCAGGAGCAACAAGAAAACCACGAAAGCAATCCAAAGTGCTACTGCCACCACCAACTAAGTCCTTTCCAGGTGCACAGAAGGAGTTTTTGAAGTTGTGAGACGCAGCGAACGGTCTGAGAGGCTGGGCTTCCATGGCCTGGCCACTGGGTGTGTTATGGAAGAAAGAGAACCAGCAAACCAGAGAGAGAAGTTGACGGTGCATTCGGCCGACAGGCAGACCACAATAACGGAACATTAGGAACCTCGAGAGTGTGACGAGGCTCTCGGCCCCACAGCAACAGTGCACATAAAGTCACACACACAGCCCGAACGCTGCCAGAGACACACATCAGACACCTGCGCACATGTTCAACACATTGCAAACAGACATGGGTGATTGAAGACGAGCGAGAGAGACACTTAGTAGCGTGACATCATCAACCAGGAAGTGGAGACATTTGGTGGGTTATGGAACATTCCAGAGTGAGGAGAAAATGGGAAATAAGAAGCTGGAGGAGGTCTTACTGTTGTTGATTGGTTTCTGCTTGTCGAGGGGACTACTACCTTCTGTTTGTCTGCTGAAAGAAGGAAAGGGGGCAAATGTAGAGATACAGATTCCAAAATGATAACAACTGAGACAAGCAATACATGTGCTAGTTTTTTGTTCGCTTGCTTTGCTTAGTGTGTGTGTGTGTTTTTTACCTTTACCAGGAGTGTGTTCTGCTATATCTAATACCACTCGCAGCCCATCCAGGTTGGATATAGGAAGGCCTAGATCTAATGGCTCCAACTCTCCACTCTGCATCACAGACACACATACATGTGATAGGAGTTTGACATCATACACACACACACTGTTTGACTCTTTCTTTCTGTCCACCTACAGGCTGTCAGAATGAGGGAGGACTTACAATGCGTGCTACCAAGTCAGAGAGGTGCAGGCCGTATTTGGCCACCACAGGCCTGAGGACCTCAGTCACTGGCTTGGTGGGCTTTGCTTTTAGGCCCACAGAACGGTTAATAGGGACCAAGTCAAGTCTGGAAATGAGAATTCAGAATTAGTGTTTTCTGTAGGACTCTGTAGCAGCGGCATGGGTGGTAATCATGGTTCCAGTACGAGTTTGAGAGTTTCAAACCTTACTGCATATTACTGTACCTGAAGAGAGTGCGTTTCTCTAGTCGGAGATCCCGAGAGCACAATGTCATACAGTCTTGATCCAAAACAAGTGGCTGACAGAGTGAAACAGAAAAAGAGTCATCTGAAAGATGTCTAAGTAATTGCCCGACCCTAACATGTGATCACTGATAAACATGTGACAAATACTGCTCTCTGAAACCCTGCCTGATATGAAATGCTTCTTGCGGATAGTAGTAATCTCGTATTAGAGCACGCATCCACAAGAAGATAAAATAAATGCCTGTTTGAGCAGTAAAAGTGAACCAGGACAGTTAAACCAAAAATAATGACATGAACGACAAAAAGCAGCTCTGTGGAACTGAAAGGAACTGGTGATAATTCTGCAGCTTTATCACTACAAGTAACATTTGTCACATTACACGTATGCCTTTGAGCTGTTGTTTATATAAAAATGTTGATCAGTGCTGCTTTAAAAACATCTTTTACTGCTTTTTTTGGGTAACAACCTACCCAGATTTAATTTCACTTGCTTGGTTTGATTTGTTGTGGGTTTTGATCATTTATAAAAGAGCTTTGAAGCTCAAAACAAAGACATTTAGGACGGCCCCAAATCCTCTTGTGCTGTACCTTCTCCCCTCCGACCAGGAAGAGGTCTATAGCTGCCAGGTTGATGCAGAGTTTCTCACACAGGCCCAGCAACAGGTCCCTGATGGACACGCCGGCCCTCAGCGGCACTGAGCAACATGAGCCATCCGGCAAGCTTATGTTACACTGCCTCAAGGGGGCGCTGCCCCCTCCTCGCTCTGCTGACACTGATACTGCGCCACGGGAAACATCAGCCTGTGGGGGGGAAAACAGAGACAGAGACAGGGAGGGGAGAGGAGATAGTGAGAGGAGGGTTTCAAAAATAAGAGAGACAATGGAAGTGAAGGTTAAGAGGAGGAAAAACACAAGTGTTTTTTGTTTGAGTTACTTTTAAAGTAGATAAAGTGAGAGGAAGAGGTTGAAGATAAAGCTGCTCAATGCTGAAATGAATGTCTATGTGCCCATTAGTGTAATGTCTGAACTGATTATGCGGTGATTTCTCTCTCCAGCCTGACCTCATTCCTCCCTGACCCTGATGTCCCCAGCTCCAGACTGGCTCCTGAAGACAGCGAACCCTGGGATTCACGGCGACCATTGCTGCCAGAGAAATCTAAAAAACATTGCACTTATCAGCAGTGTCCCGAAGACAGACAAACAAGGAAATTATTTCAAATCTCTACAACCAACATGAAAAACTGTATTGAGATTGAATTCCATGATCTCTTCCAATAGTAAAGCAGGTTAAAAAATTTCAGAAGAATCACTGTTTGGTGATCTCTGTTGCTGAACCAGAAACAATTGTGTAATTGTTGAGATTGTTGAGTGTTGAGACTTAAAAGGAAGGAATTCATAAGATGCGAAAAACTACTGACTGTAGTTGAAGTCGGCCAGCTCGCGTTTCTTCGGGCCTTTGCCAAAGCTCCTGTTGCGGGACCAGGAGAAGAACATGCCTTTCCTCCGGTCTCCTGAATCTTCTCGACTGTCCTCATTTAAAGATCTGCCCGACTTGCTTTTTTTGTCCTCCTGTAAGACACACACAAAGTGAATGAAGAGGGGTGGACAAAGAGGAGCGGACACACAGATGTATACAAAGAAAGCCACCAAAGGATCAGTGCAACTCCAGCGGAAAACAAACACAGAAATGTATTATCTGTTCTACTACAAGGCAATACCCAGAATCAATCTAGCTCTTGAATCATCAGGATTTATTCATAAGTCAAATGTTACAGAACTGTAAAAGCAATTCTGTCATTCTCATCCTATTGAAATTGACAGCTCATTTTCATTTTGGTACATGACTTTAAACTCTGAATTAGAAGCAATATTTGATTTTCCCAAATCTATTTCCCAATTAATCTATGTTCCCAACAATAATACTATGAAAACTGTCAGAAGCGGAGGTGTTTGTGGAGGCTTTGTGTTGTGTTACCTTCTTTGGTGTGGAGAGGTTGGAGCGGTCAGAGCCGGTGGTGCTGTGTTTGGAGGTGGGGCTGCTGGGGATGTGGTAGGGGTCAGGCAGGGGCCTCCCCTCCACCTCCGCCAGCATGCACTCCTGGTACAACAGAGACTTGAGGAACCGTGTGTAGCTGTCGAACTTCATCAGGTTGAAGATCTAAAGATGTGAAAAAGAGGGATAGAAGTAATCAGTGGAATGAACAAGCACATAACACAGAGGCTGGGAAAACCAGAAAGGAAAGGTGATGGAAGGCAAGAAGAGAGGATGGAAAAACAAGCAATGGCAAAAGGATCAAAGAAAGGAAGGGCAAACAACAATTCAGAAAGAGAGAATGAAAGGAGGAAGGGAGAAAGGACGTTTAAAAGTCAATAAGTTAAATAATTAAGGATGGCCAGCTAAAGAATAACAGAGGGAAAAAATAATGACAAGATGTTCACAGATGTTGAAAGCACATAGGAGAAATTTAAAGTCTAATATTCCACTAGCAGCCCCTGGAGGCTCCTAAGGTTAATGGAGGCCTACCAGAATACAATTAATTTTATTTTCTTGGAGCCCTAGAATCTAACATTCATCCGCAGAATGGTGCTAAAGGACAAGGTCATGGGTATAAAACTCCAATGTGTCCGTCCTCTAGGGAGCACGGAGGAAGATTTCATAGCAATTTACGTGTTAGATTTGGATGTTTATTGTGTAAAGTGCTGCAAATAGGGCAGAAAATCTAAGGGGATTACTGAGGGCGGAGGGAAAAGTAAAGAGTAGTTTTGTTTGAACTGCAGGGTAAGTAGGCTACACATACAAGCAAGTGTACAAGTGCAAAGTAATATGGGAATTCCTTTAATGTTTTGAAAAGCTTGAACAGATCAAGGGTACATCAATGCACTATTAGCTGCTGGTAAGTACATTTCTACACATTACTCTACAGAGAATTACAAAGGGTGCAATGGCAAACTCCTTCAAAAGGTTTTCAATGTGAATATTTGAAATAAAAGTACAAGAACTGTGTAGAGAAATAAATATCTACACTATCAAAAGTTAATCTTGATCGGTGATGTTACTTCAATATCCGATAAGTGAATTACGCCAATATGTGCGCCCAAAATTGATAATGGATCAGATACTGTAGGTCTAAGCGCATGCTGCATGTATCTTTGTCTGTGTGTATATTTGAGGTTGGTTGCCGACATGCATGTATCTTGCAAAAGTCTTTGTGAGAACATTTGTGCATGTTCTGTGTATAAAAATATGGAAGGTGACGGTGAGGATATCCTTCTAGCCTTGTGACTCTTATCAGAGTTTGAACATCTGAGCTCAGTTGGGATCAATGGAGCTTTTCAGTAACTTCACGCCCTCCACGATGGGCACATCTAAGAAACCATTCATATCCATGATCCTAGACAGCGGACGAAGATGAATAGCTGACCTTATGTTGTGTGAGGACCCAGCCCTGTAATACTAATTCATTTTTCAATAGGGGTGTGCTGTGATTCAGTTTTATGAGTAATAATAAATACACCCTTTAGAAAAAGCCTCTTTTCACTACCCCTCACGAGGGAGGTCAGAGGTCAGTGCTATCTAAGTGCAACTTCTGGAGCAGATGCATCCTGTCTGAAAGCAGTAGCTGCTGATCACATTGAGATTTCAACAAATAGGTTGTGTTTTGGTGTGTACGCTACCTGCAGTTGCTGCTCCTTGAACATGTCAGGTCGGGGGGCGTTGAGTATGTCGTCAGCGAGCTGAGCTTGACTATCTATGTTGACCGGTGTTGTAGCTTTACTGGACAGGAAGCTGTTGTAGATCTCTCTGGCACGCTGAGAGAGCTGGAGGAGGTGGGAGGGTCAGGCAGAATGAGTAGAAGGGGGGTAGGATTGAAGATGGAGGGTGGAGGAGAGAAAGAAAAGATAATGAATAAAGCATTCATAAACACATACAATTGTTCCTCATTATTGCTGGAGGGCTGTAAGTGGGTGTGATCAAACGATGCCTGTTAATGCATATCCGTTACCTGCTTCTTGTCATTCTCAGGGACGTGGCTAAAGAACTCACACGCCTGCCAGAACAGGATATTCTCTTCACTGAACTCCTTCTTTAGGAACTCCTGCAGCAACAGAATTAAATGTGGATCAAAAATGAGGAAAATCAGGCAAACTAATACACACACAAAGTTAGAAGTGTCTTAATAATATAGCATGGCTCGTGTACGGCATGCATGCAGTCAATGGTCGTGTCTGTCAACAACAATTTTTAAGATTTTATTTTGTTATAAATTTTGAAAACATCTTTGCATGAGGCGCATTTCTGACCACAATCAAAACTGAAAATGAAACTTGTTTGTCAAATGACAAATGTTGTGATTTTCTAGTATATATAGCCTATAATTGTGGACATTTCAGTCATTTGGCAGTGTCAGATATGGCCCACACTAACTGGAACAAAACACAGCGAACTAACAACATATTTGATAAGCTCTGAAGGAAGCAGAGCTGATTAAGCTTTCAACTTTGATATATTAGAAGGGTTTGCTATTTGATAGTTGGAACGAAACAGAGCTTGCAGCATAGCCTCTAACATAGCACATATCTGTTATGTGAATGTGCTGGCAAACACCAGTCATGTGCTGTTATAGTACCGAGAAGTAGCGGACTCCCACGGGATCCTGCAGCAGTCTCTCGAAGCAGACAGCCCAGCTGGCCACTCTCCTCTCAGTGTGGCGCCGGTGGCTCTGAACGCTTGGCAGGCTGGCATTACTGTTCAGACTGTTGTCGCTGCTGCAGCCCTGCAGCTCCACGCTGTTAAGTTCTGTTCACACACACAAATACACACATCTAATAGTGGTAGTGACTTCAGTAGGGCTGAGGGTCTCTAGGTACCAATTTGATCTGAGTCAGGGTGGGATGATAAAAAAAAAAAAAGTTTCCCCTTTGCTTGCTTTCCCTGTTTGTTGCTTGTTATTTCTATGTCTGCAGTACATTACCTGAAGGCACCACAATCTGCAGCATGTTGTACACCTGTACACCTGTGTGTGTTCTAATGCAATAATAACCCTGTAAGGCCCACTGTTGCAAAATTACAACATCACTTTTAGATATACTAACAAAAAAATCAGTAATTGTTTTGTTTTTTTAAAGACCATTTTACATAGTCAATGGGTCCTATTATTTAATCCTGCAATGCTATTGTATGGTAAATGTGTTTATAGGTCTAGCCATCAGGCAATAAACTCACACAGCATGCACCTTTGGGGTTATTTGAGCCTTACAGGGATAAGGCCGAGCACCAGGCTGTGACATAATATACTGTATATCACGCGATAACAAACATATGCAAAATCACGCATAAAAAATCAAACATATGTTCAATACAAGGAACTGTGTTACACTGTTAAGCACTATATCAAACCAAAAACCTGTTACGT
Source organism: Chelmon rostratus (assembly GCF_017976325.1). Classification (NCBI taxonomy): domain Eukaryota; kingdom Metazoa; phylum Chordata; class Actinopteri; order Chaetodontiformes; family Chaetodontidae; genus Chelmon; species Chelmon rostratus. The sequence goes on along the minus strand of NC_055660.1, from coordinate 23,959,198 downwards.
TGTGCACAGGAGATAAACAGCCAAAACAATAATGTGACCTTACATCACTATTAAATTCTACATTAAGTCAATAAACAAAAACCATTCCACTATCATTTATAGGTACAAAGGAAGTATCCCAAGTACCTGCAAGTATCCCTGCAGCTCCACACTGTTTAAAGTGTGTTAAAAACATGCTTCACTGCACACATTCTCCTTTCAGAGTCAAGCTGGTTTTATCTTGAACAACTCCCAACAGTATCAAACTATTTGCCTGACATATTGAAAACCGCAGCTACTCTTTTCCACTGTGCATACTCTCAATTAAATATAGGTTTTCTTCTTAAAGCACTAATCTAACATTTTAATTAAAGAGTTTTGTGCATGGATGCTTAATCGTTCTACGGAGAGTCCCAAAGCATTTAAGAATCGATTATTTTGCCCACCACTAGACCTGAGTTCCTCCATGTTTCTGAAGTTCAGACAGACCTGCAAAGCACAGGCACTTGGAGAAACTGAGAATAACCAGAATAACAGTGCTTCAGGCCTGATGAACTGAAGTTGGGAATCTCAGTTGAGATAAAACAAAATACAAGAACAGCCAGAGGGAAGGCGTCACCGATCAGGTGCCCAGGACGACGCAAATCCTGTAAATAAACTGAAAGACCAGTATGCTGCCAACACATAAAGTCCTGTGTGATTTGATACTTGGAAACTTGGATATTAATGGATAATTCCAGTGTGATTTCCGCTTTTGCACATTCTTCACCATTTTTCTGTTATCAATGACAGTTTTCATACTGAGGATTTTATCAGTCTTTCAAAACTGCTGTTCATTCACTCTCACCCCCTTTCATACTGCATAGTGTACCAACACTCCTGCTTCAGTCATTCATGGTAATCTATTTCTGTGAATGAGAGGCAATCATCGGTGCATCCATTCTTTTAACCACAGACACAATGGATAAATCACCAGCCTTTCACAGAGACAGGCCAAAAATATAAGGGTGCATCACAACAGTAATATATGGCAAGAAAGGAGCCTCAGACACCAACTCATATTAAGGTTCATTTTGTGAAAAACACAAGAGTTGAGACTTCTGTTACTTAGAGTGTGTTCAGTTAATAGTAAATGATCTCTCCTGTCTTTCACAACTCATCCAAGACAACAAACAAGTAAAATGCTTGCAAGTATAGCATATAAAAAGAAATAGAAATGTGATTAAAGCAAACAGAGCTTTGATATTCACAATTTCTGCCACCTCCATGACTGGAATTAACTGGAAATACAAAGAGTAAGATTTCAAAAGCCCTGTTAACTCAAGGACTCAGTTGTAAAATGTCTCATGCTTCTGGGAACCAGTAAGGATATTGCAATCATTGAATCAAAATGTGGCAACGGCTCAAGGGTTGTCTACTCACTGTCAATCAAATCTGATCAAACCACACCCAAACAGTAGTGGGTAAATTCAGTTTGCTGCTCATCTTATCATGAATATTTAATGTTCTTAATACTTAAGATTTGAAACCAAAAGTAAGATGACTGAATAATTTAGCACGTTTAGGTATCTACATTTTACAAAGGGTACATTTTGGTGCACATGCTAAGGGAAAAGCAGCCATAAAATAATAAAAATGTAATAAGAAGGAAGTCCATTCCTATATCAGTGTTCTTAGTTCTTATTGGTCCACAGACAGCATTACTCACTCACTCTTCACTTCTTTTTAAAGCCAAAATTCAATCCCATTTTACTGAAGATACAAGACAAGAAGGGCAAAGGTACAACACTCAGCCACTATTCAGACTACCAACAACTTGTTTGAACACAACAGCTGCCCTAACACATTAGTACCTCTGCGGTTGGTAGATAAAAAAAACCCATCTCTTTAACAACCCATCCGTATCTTGTGATCAGGAGATTCCTTACAAACTTGGCAATCTTCAAAACAATTGCAGTGACTAGACTAAAGCTATACTGATACATCAAAGAACATCAAAGTCTGCGCTGTCAGTGCGTTAGATTTATTGCTCCTCTGTGCCTACAATCTATGTTTTGTTTGGTTAGAATAGAGGAATTTAAAGCACCAGCTGTATCCTCACCTTGGTAAAGCTGGTAGGATCCTGTGTGGTGCCAGCGGGGCAAGTAGCGAATCCTGAGGGGCAACCAAGCCCCTCCATCCATACTCGCCCTATCAGGGCCCCTCTCAAACTCAAGCACACCGGGTCCAACACACGGGCCAAGACGTGGCACACACGCATACACACATGGCTGACAACATGACAGGAGGGAAGTGAGTGAGAGGGAAAACAGGGAGACAAGAAGTAGGGGGTTGAAGGGGACAGACAGAGAGGCTGTCGGTGGTGAGCAACCTGGCTGACAACCAGAGAAACCACAGAGAGTCAGGTCACAACACGCACACGCACCTGCATGTACGTTCACACACACCTCTATTAGCTTCCAGGTAAGTGATACAAGCACAAACAGGCCTCGAGATGATGAATAATTCAGAGATGGGGGGGCACATATACATATGCACACAGACACACACACACACACACACACTAACTGCAGTATTGATGAGAAGCTTGTTAAAGGAAGGCCACTACTGAGACTAATGAGGCCTGCAGCCTTCATACAACCACGCACACAAACTGACAGACACAAAATAAGGAAGAATATCTGTCAGCCTACTCTTGTCTCGACTTTTCTGACTGATCAAAAAAAAAAAAAACCCGAACTTACTTTAAATACTGCTATATGTCTGTAATAATCGTTCTGCAAGAGCAGTCACACTGTTGCATTCAGCAGAGTCTTAGAGTGACATTTAGTAGCATACAGCATCCATACAAACAATGGCTAATTTCATGCTGAAAGGAGAGGAGAGGAAGTTCAGAAGATACACGCTCAAATTCAAAATAAGGCAAATACACTGAAGTTATTTTCACAAATTCTTCACCTATATTTTCTTACAATTAACAATTTAGTTGGTGTATTTTGTTTTATTTTTTTGCTCTGAACACACTCTTTACTCAAGGGTATGCTACTGTGAGCATTTTCATGATGTCACAATAACATGAACAAGTGGTTTCTATGCTGAAATATGAATAAACTTACACCAAATAAATTATCATGTACATTTTTAATTAACTGATTCCAACAGGTTTTGTAAGTGTCTATGAAGCAGATTAAATTGAAGTTACATTACACATGAGAATGTAGCGTGCAGCTTTATCATTGCTGGCGTAGCTGGCGTACAGGAAACAAGCTTTTAAAGAGCTAGTAGTCCTGAAATTGCAAAAACAACAGCCATTTGAGAGTGTTAAATTCAAATGGAACCGTGATTTACATCAGCATTAAAGGATTGTTATTGCAAAAAGCATGCAGTGGTGGAATAAATATTCTCATCTTTTACTTAAGTAAAAATAGAAATACCACTGTATAAAATATGTACATGAATAATAAAAATACTACACATGAAAATCTTGCATTCACCAAAAATGAAAGTACTCATTATGCAGAATGGCCCGTTTCAGAGTCATACATATTACATTACTGGATTCTAATTAGTGATGCATTTATGTGTAAGCATCTGTAATTGCAGCTGGTAAAATGAGGCTAATTTCACCTACTTTATACACTGCTGGATATCTTAACCTATAACAATACGTAATGATCTTGTATCTGATAATTGCATTTGCATAATCTGAATCTGTAAAATATGCGGTGGAATAAAATGTACAATATTTCAGTATGAAAGGTAGTGGAGTAGAGTACAGAGTACAGAGAAATATTCAAATAAAGTACATCAAAAACTGTACTTAAGTACAATGCTTGAGCAAATGCACTTCAGCCACTACATTAACAACTGAAAGCAGGCTGAGAATGTGATGTATACAGAAGTTTTGAGTTTGTGAGAGTTTGAGAGTTTAGTCAGAGCTCAAAAAAATGTAGTCTACAGATAGATCTGTACATTTTCACTGCTTTTTCAGTCCATCAATCTGAAGAGCTGCAAAGGCAGAGCAGATTTCAATGTTCACAATGACAGTGGGGTTATATGTTACCAAGAGTTAAACTGGCAAAACAGCATTCTACTGTAGTATCAATATCACTGGACACCATGTCCAACGCCAGCCCAGGTTCTCAAAAAGTAATGAATATTCTTCATCACTTGAATCTGTGGTTGAATTGAAGTGCTCAAGGCAAAATTACAGAGAAACCAGGCACTACTGGCACTACTTTCTGTAAGAATCACAAATTTCCCTCAAGTTCTTATTCTGGTCTTCTTTTCTACCGTTGACTATTTGAGCAAAAACACGGAACATCTCTCATCATATTGTGTTAAACATTTGCATGTGAGCACTGTTGCCACTTCACTCAATAACACATCCTCTCTTCCCCAGACACATGGTGTGAATAGGTGGCCATAAACACTTTAACATTTGAGCTGAGTGTAAACATGTCTATGGAGTCTACATCTCCTTTTGTCTTGTGTCTCACCTCCTCTTCCTCCTTTTATCTCCCATCTGCCATAAACTGTGTCTTTCATGTGCATTTGTGAGGCGTTAAAGCACCATTAGACGTCTCCTAAATCGGAGACCTTTTAGTTATTGTTAGCACATGCTAATTGTGCACATGACACCAACAGTTTGCTTCACATGCAGTCTAGTATGATACATCACAAGACAGAATCGAACCATTTAAAAGACAATCCCTGAAAGATTTGACGTGCTAACTAAAACTACAGAACCTATAAAGAGAATATAGAAATTTTGTCTTGTTATCAGCTGCATTTGCATTTTTCCATGTAAACAACTTTCAGAAACTGAACTACTATATGCAATTCCCAAAGCTATGTCCCACACACAGTAGCATCAATTCAATGCAAAATCACACATTTAGCCTTTTATTGTGCAGTCTGAACCGCACAATGTTCTGTATCTCGTATGCGTGTCTCTATCAATGGTTTGTTCTTATTGTGCAGATGTTTACAATTTTAGGACTATCTTTAGATTACAGCCTGCTACGGCTGGCAGAGGTGGGGCAGAGGTTCAGCAGGTCAAACCAGACTGTCTGTTGTTCCTGTGAATGTAGTGAAAGCAGCCAGTTATTAATGAGGGGTCCACCACATGAACGTGGCCTTAACCCTGAACTTTAAAATAGGACAACAGCACAGAAAGCCATTAATTTCATCCAGTGATTTACTACTTAAAGTAGATCATAGCAACTCAAGGATGAGGGAAGCCAATTCAACAATGGCCAAGGTATGCCAAAAGTAAAAAAACAGGAACAGTAGATAAAAAGTAGAGACTAGAGGTCATGAGAAATGTCGTTGATTATTAAAAGAGATATTGAAATTGTCAGATGTTGTAAAGACGTCTACTCACCTCCATCGGAGACTGCAGCAGACTGTAAAGAAGCACAGAGAGACATGGATTAGGATATTCCCTCATTACACAGATGACACATAGGAGCTCACACAGCACATGAGAGCCAGGAGGCAGCTGCCCGGACATGCACTTCTGGCCACACAGAGACACAGACTGACGGCGTTTTCTCACAGGACCTGAGCCATTATCACACACACTTTCACATCATAACACAGTCAGGTTAGAGCCCACACTCTTTGTCTTGTGTGTGGGTGGAAATCATCCTCTAACTGGCTGTGCTGGCTCTGCAAGAAAGCTTCCTCAGAGGGGTGGGGCTTACCCTGTGTATGTATGTGTGTGCCTGTGTGTGTGTGTTAAAATGTGGGGAGGTGAAGAAGGGAACTTTTAAGGCTCACCTGCCCCCAATTTCACAATGAAGTGTGATATTTGCTTGCATATCTCACTTTCACCAATTAAAGATAACACACGGTAACATACTGTACCTGCATCTAATCTAATGGCCACATTCTCACTCACACAAACACAAACACAGATATCCATGAAGATTTGCATTCAAACCAAACTTGAGAGTCTTATCCTATTTTCCCAACATAGACATGAAACAGCACAGAAAAAAAAAACACACACGGCATAGAATGCAATGATTTTTATCCCAGACGTGCTGAGCTGGGATGAGATCATTCAACACAGACATCAGTAATGTATCTAACTCTGGAACACAGTTGAAACGCTCTGTGAGTCAGAGAGAGCAGAAGGAGATGAGCAGACAAAAGAGAGATGGGGGAAGAGAGAAAGATAGAGAGGCAGGGGTGAGATGAGAAGGGGGGGGGTCAGCAATTAAAGACAGAGCACTTTGTCAAAGACAGAAAACCAACCCAACAAAAGATCTCTGGATAAAAATCCAAACTGAGCCACACTGTGGATCTGTCAGAGGCTTTTGATGCTGTTAATCTGACCACTAATCTGGCTAATGACTGGCTTGATGCCTACTCATATGATGGAAGGTAGGCTCTGGAGTAGCTACGCAGACACATGGGAGTCTCCTGGATGACTTATTTCCAAAAGGTTATGTTATGGTCATCAGTTAGACATGGATCGACTTCATTTCTGAGGAATCAAGCACTCAGTTTGGTATGTTGAATGACACAGTGACACACAGTGACCATGACTCTCACTGGCAACTGCATTGCAGAAGAACCCAACCCAACCAGCCATTAAATATGAGTTATTTTATGCATATTTAGAACATTCTCAGCAGAAAAAAATACATTTAACAATATTATATTTAAACTAAACACTGAGCAGCTATGCAAAGGTGTTCGTGGTATTGTGTCCACACCCTGTCTTTACCCACAGGGTGAAAGCAGACTAGTACAGAGGGATCACAGCTACTACCTTCCCCTCACACAGGGAGTCAGTATGTAGAGAGACCTGAGTTACACAGCTGCTGTCAGCTTTCTGCAGTAACCTGGTAAATTAAATGACATTTATGTGAGGTATCTAGTTTACACCAAGTGTAGAAGTAAAGGTAAGACTTCTGCAGATGAACCTCATTTCTTGGCCATGTGTATGCAGCTTCTACAAGAACTTGTGCCTGAAGAGTCGAGACAGGGAAAGTATTGCTGGGACAGCAGTGTGGAGGATGAAAGACTGAAGACTGAAACTGCCGCGACAATAAAAATAGAAGCTTCTAGTAGATTTAAATAAGTCCGTTACCACAGCTGAACTTTCGGCAGACACATACACAATGTAAGGAAAAAACTGTACTCTGTCTGGTTTCACACTGTGCCGTCAGTTCAAATGCTCAGACCAAAAAAAGCACACCAAGACCGATCCATGGTTCAATTTTTATGTAAATGCACTCTCAGATTTCTCACCAGAACCTGATTTCTTCCAGGTTGCGGAAGAAATCAGGTCCTGTTTTATGTTTTGTTTTTTTGTCCTTCTGCATGTAAACAAAGTTGCTCTCCAGTCAGACATTTTCCAAAAACATGAACCACTCTTAAAAACTTATCATCTTCAATTCATAACATATCCTGCACGATCCTGACTCAGATTGTACACTTTGAAATGAATCCAATCTTATGAAGCTGAGCCTCCCGGTGCAGCATACTGAATGTGCTGGTTTGATTCATGTGCGTCTTGGCCATTTCCTCACTTTAGCCAGGCTGTCCTGGCCAGATGGCACAGCAAGCATAATCACTGGGATTAGCTATTTCAGACTGTCCCTGGAAGAGTAGAGGTTGGCACTGGCGCGTGAAAAGAGATTTGATGTGACTTTATAGCAGCTGATTGAGGTCAAACCGCCGCAGAGGACAAGAGAAAATGACAGGGGCAGAAACCTCACCAGTGGAAACTGGTTATCCGATCCTCATGCCAATTAGGGTCCCACACATTTCAGTGGCGTGTATTCTGTCTCTAATGTGAGTGTGTGTGTTTCACGTGTGTGTTAAGACATGCTGTGTGTATTCTGTGCATGCACGCATGTGGTCGACATCTGTTTGAGATGTCTTTCGTATATAGGGTGCATTCTTTTGCATTTGTGGATGTATGTATGTAAGTGTGTGTGTGTGTGTGTTCACCCCCTATCCTCATTCAGCTCTGGCGTGATCACTTCCAGACGTACTCTGTGGTGGAGTGGTTTGATCCCTGGCCGAGGCCCCAAGTTCCCTCTCCTTTCTTTCCCTGCTTGTGCTCCCCTCTAACCCATTTTCAATCTCCCTCTTTTTGTTTGTTCTTCACCTCCTAGTCAGCCATCCCACTCTTTGTTCCTCTGTCCCTCATTACCAAGTCACTCCCTTCTTCACTCCCTCCCTCCTTCGACCCTTCCTCAGTCATTCCAGTGGTGTTCCCCCTCCTCTCCTGGCAGATCTTGGTCATTCCTGACAGCCCACAGGGAATGACTGGGGTTTTCCAGACTTTCCCTCCTCAAGCTAGTCTCCCAAAGCCCCAGAATCCACAGAAAAGCATGCAGCTGGAAAATGTCTTGATAATAGACAATCATAATATCAAATATATATTCCCCAACAGTATGATACAACAAAGTCCTGCCACTTCATAGAGCCCATGCGTGCTACTTTCAGCCTGCATCGCTTTCTGACATAGCAAGGTCTACATTACCTCAGTGTTACTGGCAGTAGGGTTTTACTGATATGTCATGGCCACAATATGGTCTGCGGATCATTGACAGATATTGATGCTGCTTTTATGTTCGCATCATACAGAAAATGCACTGATAGCATCAGCAGAAAAAAGTGATACAGCAGCACATGACTGATGGCCATGATGGTGGTTGGTGGAAAAAACTAGAAGTTCCAAGCAAAACCTCAGAATGTGTGTGTGGTTATGAATTTTGTGAATTCACACAGAGCTGTAGCTAATGGTTTCTTCTTATCGATTAAACTTGTCAACACATTATTTGTTTTCCATTCAAACTGTCTCAGATAGAGTTAGTTATAGGAAGGAAGGAATATTTTTATTACAGGTCAGCGTACAGGCCCGGACAAATTTCTGTTGACTTTCAGGGCAAAACAAAAGACATCAACCTAAGAATCTTCTCTACAGATAAGCCCTACATTTTCAAAATACAGTCTTTTAGCAATGAAGCAATTTGATTGTTGATTGATTGATGTCCTAAAGCTCAAGGTGACAGCCTCAAATGGTTAGTTCTGTCCAATCAACGGTCCAAAACCCCAAGAGATTTAGTTTTTCAACTATTTGAGAAGCTGGAAGCTTGAACTTTTGGTTGATATTCAAATAAGTCAAATTTTATCTGACGCCCTGTTTGCAACTGGTCCAGCTGACTCTGTCAGTCAATCTGTGGATGCTGACATATCTACAGATTTACAGAACAAAATGCAACAGTTACAGCTGTCAGTGGGAACTTGGTGTTGTGCTGCATTATGACTTTGTTGATCAGTAGAGATAAAATGACCTGCTGGATTATGTCCGCTTTAATTTATTTTTTTGTCTACAGGTCAAAACATGTTTGTACACCTACATCATCCTCATCCAGCTCCCTGAACATAAACTGCACCTTGTAGCTGCATGCCTGATTTATGTATGTGTTTGTGTGTGCGTGTGTGTGCAGTGGTTGGCCACTGTGTGTACTGGTCCCAAGTGCTTTATTAGCTGTGACTAGTGGGAGAGGGGTGGCTTACATCATCTGTTATGAAGCCTGGACGCCCGTTTCAAACTATGGCAAAACACAGGGTACAAATTTACAGCCATTCATTCTCACCGTTATCATAATATTAATATCTCCTTAAACAATCTCCAGTTTCCGAAATGTTCCCTGTCTAGGTGGACAGCGATTCCTGGAAAAAGACGTTCCATTTCATAGGATGAGACACAGAGCAGCCAGTAACACTTAATGGGGTGAATAAAAAATGTCTATCTGTAGGAGAAACTGTCAGGGATAACATTTGCACTCACACACACAAAGACAAGACTGTTTGTACCACAGGAACCTTATTCCTGGCTCCATCACTGGAGCTGTAACTGCCACCTTTGGTAAGGAATGAGCTCCAACACTTATGCGTGTAAGTGAGGGATGAATATGAACTGAAGCACGGAACAACACTGAACAAATCTTCTAAGACTACCGTTATGCCTGTGAACACTGGCATTACTAGAGAGAGACCACACCTATATGCGAACAACTGACACACACACACTATCCTTAAAAGGTGACTTCAAAACAGAGATTTCCCGACTGCAGGCACTCAAACACATACGGGCACGCACACACACTTCCAGCTGAGGAGGAAGCTGTTGCACCAACAGTCTCAATGTGTGCGTGCCTGTGTGTTTACTTTTGAATATGAGGTGAATAGTGGCTGCCATTGAGAAGACCAGAATCACCCTGCCAGGAGTGGCAAGCATGAAACCGCTTAGCTTTAGCGTAGCTTAATTCAGAGAGGGTGGGATGAGGCGAACAAGCCGATTAGGTTTGAACGATCCAAACGCGAGTCAAATGAGGCTGTGCAGGTGAGAGCATGGGTGATGGTGCTCACCGTGCAACCCCAAGATTAAGACAGATTTGAACATATCTAATCGCTTCCTGATTTTTTTTTTTTTCAGGAGGATTTTCAAAAACATATCTGACTAAATAAACAAATATAGAGTGATTAGCAAACTTGGTGTCAATGGATGCTGTGTGTTCACCGTCTCAACGTCCCCACAAACATTTCAAAACTTCATTTTTTTGGATTCTAAAGTGAAATCCTCAGCGACCGTCTGTGGAATTCCAGGCTTAGGGCCTAAATCTCCGTGATGCATTCAGGAATCAATATCCACTCTCTATGAAAGGAAAGAATGCAGATAATGTTTGTTTCCCTACAATAGAGCCACACAGGAGATGTGACTCAGAGGCTGAGCCGGTGATAAACGTTTGCTTTACTTGGCTCCTTGCCACACAGACACAGAAGAGGGAGAACAAGATGTAAATACATTACGGTCTGATCAAATACCTCTGTCTGAGTACACACACGGCTGACAGTCGACACGCTGAATTAAGGGACATTTCACAAGCAAGGAGACAGCTTAGTCAGATCAACTTTCCACTGTCTTACAGCTGCTTTTTTCTCACTTTCTTTGATACACAATCACAGGTGACGAGCCTTTGAGGTGAAACCTACACGCCATATGACTCACAGAGGCAAGACAAAAGAAACTCTTTCTGTCTCTGACTCCATTTGTCTCAATCTCTGGCTGCTGTCTCTACCTCTGTTTCTCTTCCTCTCTCTCTCCCACTCTGACCCAAAACACATCTGGCTTTGAGAGGAAGGGAAACAGCCTAAAGCCGTCTCAAACTCTTGTTAGTCTTTCATTTTCCTTCTGTCTCCCCTTTAGACACACTTTCCCAGCCTGCTACCACCATTGACCCTTTCTTTCTTAAAACACCAGACAGGATGGCTTGTTCATTTTAACTTTCGGATCGTTTCCTTCCCCCTGTCCTCTCTCTCTTTGACTTTGTGTTCATTCATCTCCATTTCTCTTATACACCCCCTCTCGTCTCTGTCTTTTCCCTCTCAGAATGGTCTGACGGTTATCGATTCCTCCCTCCACCTGTGTACTTTGTAGGTACCATTCCCATCTTTCCTCCATCTGTCCCTGTCTTACTCACTTGCAGTGAGCACAGCAACACAGTTTAGTGCTGCCACTCGCACTGAATGACATTCTCTCTCCCTTTTTTTCCCTTTTTCTCTTCCCTGTTCCATCCTTCTCTGATTTTTGTCATTAATTGTACAGACGGAAAACCAAAGCCAGGGTAGAAAATTTATGTCAGGAAACATGCTGCTGAATTTTTTATGTGGCTGCTAAGTTTTTCCACTCGTGGCACTTTGGCAGCATTACAGCCAGACTTTGGTTTGTTATTAAAAACTACTTTGGCTTAAATATGAATATTTCAATTCAGTGTCAGTTAAGTTTGCTTCTATGAACATGACTAAATACATAAGTCTTTACTTCCATTCACTTCCTCCTGCTATAAGAAACAATGGCAAGTTGTGCCATCGCTCGCTCTATACAGACCAGTTGGAAGTGTGTGTGTGCATACTACTCACTGTATTGAAGTTCCAGACCCGCTTGAAGGAGAGCCTCTTCCTCAGGCTCATCCTGCTCTCCTCTCACACAGGAGGAAACACACCGACTGCTCAATCTACATATCTGAGCCACACAAACACACATGAAAACAGTCACACTCACACGCACATGTGCGCTAATGCTGACGGAGCTTCTTCGGGAGCTATCTAGGGCAGGAAATTCATGCAGGCAGCTGACTTGCATGGAGCCATGCCTCAGCACGCCTGTCACACACTCATCTAAGAATTAGCCTTAACTATGTGCTACAGTTGCATTAAGTAAATTTAATGTTCTGTCTTACTACATTATATCTCTCTCCCTCTCGTTCTCACACACTCCTCCACACACTAAGCTGACAGACTGACTAGGAAGTTCCATTCTCTCTCACAAACACACACACACACACACACACACACACACACACAGCTCTGTTTCCATAGTGACACGCCCCCATCGGGTAGCAGTTACAGAGAGGGGTGGGAACAAAGGTCAGTCTGCCAATCACATTGCAGCATAGCCCTTACACTCTCCCCCCATTCTCCTACTCCTCCCTGTTCAAATCACAGTTGGGCAGGTTTAGGTATGATCAAACCCCAGGATGTTTTTCACTAATTTAAGAAATGAATCGTCTTCCTTCTTGTAAAAATATTATAAGCAGAGAGAGATGAGAAGCGGAGGACTGAAGGGGAAGAAGAATAAGCATTTAGTCTCTAGCGTCCGCTTGAAAAGTATTAATCAAGTTTGTGCAGGTTTGTTAAAAGGCTAACTGAAGCAAACAAAGGCACTTCACAGGACAGAGCAGCCCACATTAGCACATGCACACACTCTCTCTCTCTCACACACACACACACAAACAAAGGCTGCAATTGATTTGTGCATATGGCCTTGAGCCTACACCTAGCTCCCCCTAATTTCCTGTTTTGGCCTAAAAAAGAGTTTCTGTAACACTTTCTCATATACCTGCGCAGTCTGTCTTTCTTTTTTTTTTTTTTTTCCGATTGATTTGACTGTGATGACTCACTGGCATTTACTATACAGCAGCAGGAAAACACGTCCTGTCTGTTTGACCAGGTCTGAGTCCAGCCGATGGTATCTGACTCTGAGGTGGACTCTGGGCTAATAGTATATGCTTGTGTGTGTGTGTGTGTGTGTGTGTATCTATTTCACAGATAAACATTTTCACAGCATTGTTTTATTTGCGTGAGACTCCTTACAAACCACAAAAGTGTGTTTCCACTTGTCTTTTCTCTCTGGGCTGGATTTGTATGACTGCCAGCCTTGAAAGCTGTAGATAATCTAAATGTTTTTCAATTGCATATAAAGTAGTCCAGTTATTGAAAACTGTCCATTGTCTTTCTATCCAAGACGAATGAAAACCATCAAAGGGCTAAGCCGCACGCTCTAAAAGAGCATAAAAAAACCAGTAAACATTAAGAGCTATGCAAGCTAAGACCACTGCTACTTTCCCTCGTTATTTATAATGAAAAAGTGTCACTTTGATGACTACTGGCCCAAAACAGGACATTTTCACTGTCCCCTTTTCAGCACCACAAGTGCCATTTGAGGCCACAGAGCTCAAAACGCAGTGCCATATTGTTGTTAAAGTTAATGTTAACCTTCCACGTCTCTGTATCATAGCAACATCAGGGATGGCTCCAGCACTAAGCCCCCCCACTAACACACACACACAGACACAGGCTGAAGGCAACGCCAAAGCCCTAATTACCAGAGCCTCAAATGCTAACGAGCCCGCCCAGTGCAGCCCTCAGTTTTAAAATTTTCAAGTTTGCCTGATTCAGCTAATTTCATCAAATGCAACTCAAAAGTCAGCAAAGCCACATTGTTCAAATCTCTCGTTCTCAATTTTAGAACAGTTCACTTGTCTTTCAAACATCTTTGACAGGCCAGGAAGAACAATGAGTGGAGTATGAGTAACCTCTTCTCAAGATCAGCCCAAAACACATCAGTCAATGGACGGGCAGAGAGAAGTACCAGGCAGCAACACAGGATGAGAGGGATGTGACAAAGTTTACGTTGGCAAAATCCACATCCTGATGAGAAAAGGAAAAGAGGACAAGAGGAGAAAAGAGGTTTCTCATATCTCACTCCTCTCTTTAGCCTCATTCCTGCGGTCTAGTCAAGCAGCTCTGTTTCCTTTGTGTGTGTTAGTGTGTGTGTGTGTGTGCGCGCGCGCGCATGTGTGTGTACACATTAGATCACTCTTGTGAGCACACACACACATGAAGGACACATGTTAAACGTTAATAAAGAATAAATTTTGTGCTTCTGGAGTGCATTTCCATAACACTGTTTTAAGCTAACCTAAAATATGTATGGTTAGTTAGCCACGTATATTCAACGGGTTTACAACTCTCATGTAACTGTTAGTTATTTCTAGCTTCTGACTATTTTTGTCTTTGCAGACGCCATTTGTCTATGTTTGGAACAAACATAAGTGTTTATAGATAAAATAACCAAATGGGCTTATTCACTGAATTGCAAACCTGACAAAAGCAGGGGCATCATTACATTGATACAGAAATCCTGCAAATCCAATATTGCCATAAAGTAGCCATGCTCACTGATTTGCAACATTGCCTACCGTGGACTAATACAGCCAGCGATAAAAGGCATGGCTAACTTGCTATTAACAGTTTAGTAAAATTTCCTATGATCTCATTGTATCAGTATATTGCCCAACCTTAATTATTTTGTCTAAACCATGCATATGACAGGATTTTGAATTTAATTTTAAGTTTTAATTCTTACGGTCAGGAACATTTCAAAAGTTGTAACTTTAAGATAACAAATAAAGGGAACTGAAAGCTCTGTCAAAGAAGCACATTTTATCATCATGTCTCTTTTTCTCTCTGCCTTGCACACAAACACTGTAATTCAACAAAACTCAACATTGCCCTCTGCTGCCATGACGGAGGTGAGGCACCAAATAGAGCAGAGCAGGAAAAAACTTTTGTTTTTTTCAGATAGCACACACACACACACACACACACACACACACACACACACACACACACACACACACACACACACACACACACACACACACACACACACACACACATTAACTTAGGTTTGTTCTGGGGAAATTACATAGACTTAAATTCATTTCCTGGAGACTTACCCTAAACATAACCACGACTAACCCTTAAACTAACCATAACTTAACCATAACCACAGATGCAAAAATCAGCTGTTTTCCAACTGGGGACACAGCTTTTGTTCCACATTGCCACAGCTGTCCCCAATTAACTGGTTTTGAATCACATACACATGCACACATGCACACACACACACAAACTCTCTTATAAAACTGCTGACTGTCAGATCTGCATTAAAGATGACACATTACTTGATATTCAACTGAAGATGACTTGCATATGTTGGTGCGTTTTAGAAGTTGTGATCTACTGTAGTTGCTGGTGCAACAGTCACAAACATGGCAAATTATGCAAAAAATGGAAATAGGAGACATGGTCAAAATCAAGATGACTCATGTCAAACAGGAAAACTGCACCAGAAAAGAGGAACAGTGGTCAAAGGCA
The DNA here is from genome assembly GCF_017976325.1 of Chelmon rostratus. Classification (NCBI taxonomy): domain Eukaryota; kingdom Metazoa; phylum Chordata; class Actinopteri; order Chaetodontiformes; family Chaetodontidae; genus Chelmon; species Chelmon rostratus. The sequence goes on along the minus strand of NC_055660.1, from coordinate 23,943,682 downwards.
GACCTCCACCAACAGACTCAGTGAAAAACACTTAGGATATTTGCTTCACAGCTGCTGCAGACTACTGCCTCAAACTGGTAAGCTTTTTCTCTTATTTGGTCTACACTTTTTAAGTTAATACACAGTGCTGCGACTGACTTATCACATGACACTGTTCGATTGTGCTGAACTGCACCCATCTGGCACTTGATGAAGATTAAAAAGAAGCACTTGTGTTTATTTGAAACTGGAGCTACATCTGATGTGACTCCTGGCCTCCTGAGGTGTTTCGTGTACAGGAGAAGCGTTGATCCTGTCTCATCATCTGATTTTCCTTCCCCAACGCACTCTGCTCCCAGGGGATATCACGAGGAGCACACAAAGTGAGAATACACACACATAGAAGAAGAAATGTGTGTGCAGCTTCTTATCTTTATGCTTATTTGCTTTTTTTGGGTATGTGAATGAGTTTGTGTGAATATGTGTGTGTGTGTGTGTGTGTGTGTGTGTGTGTGTGTGTGCCTGCATGCGCATGCATGTGGATATGGTATTACTTATGTTGTGGGGACATAAATACAATACAATACAATTTACACAGTCACATTGTGGGTAACATGCCTCCATAATGTAAATCATTACATTTTAGAATAAAAATTTGGCTTACGGTTAGGGTTCGGGTTAGGTTTAGGCAAGTGGTGGTTATGGTTAGGGTAAGTCTGCAGGAAATGAATGTAAGCCTATGTAATGTCCCCAAAAGTGATGGAAACAAGGTAGCGTGTGTGTGTGTGTGTGTGTGTGTGTGTGTGTGTGTGTGTGTGTGTGTGTGTGTTGGGTCAGAGGGCTTGCAGGCTGCTCTTTTCTCACTGTTGTGTTTAGTGAAATAATGTCCTGTGCTGCTTTCCACCAGAGTGTCAAAGACCCCTCACTCAAAATTGCATACGTACACGCATACACAACTACTGACCTATTAGACTACATAAATACAATATTTTGGACACCACAACATCATTGAAATTGGCACTACATATACTAGCACCTAACGCATTGACACATTTAGCCTAACAGATATTTATATTTGTATTTTTACAGTGCAATTACACATACACCAACTACTTGGCATGGTGATATTTCTATAGGAGATCACCCCAGACAAACATTTTCCTCAAAATAATACTCCTTTTTGACCTATGGCTCAAAACCAAATATAGTTTTTACAGTTAAACGGATCTAATGTACTGAACCAAGAATCAACAGGTTTCCCTTTAACTCAACAGAGACCCAGATGATTGGTCTGCACATGTCACATGATCTGTCATTCTAGAGATAGGCCTCACAAAAGTTTCATTTCATTCATTTTAACCACAAACAAATATGTATTGCACGATTAGCATACATTGACAGCTCCAAAAGAATGAGAAAAAAAGAGAGCCCTGGCATGAAACAGGAGTATTGTTAATATGTAGCTACACATTATACATTTATGCATAAAGCTTAATAAGGTTTTAAATTTAAATAGACAAGAAATCCATTTGTATTATTTACAGCTAATAATTGAAGAAACATATACCCCAGCAATGTGGGTCTAAAACAGTCAGGATTGTGTAACATAGCTTGCATGCTATATGTGACAGAAGCAAGGGAGTCATCATTGGGATCATATATAGGCTGCATCAAATACAGGAGAGCACAAACGCGCGCACACACAAGCACAAATTCCCACGAGCACCACACACACACATGCACACACAGCTCATTAACTCACTGGATCAGCGGCTGTTTCAGAGTCCACACTCAAAGTTTGCTGCTCCATGAAGGAAGAGACAAGTAATCCTCAGCACTGCATGTGACACCTTCCCTCAGTACACATTGTCATCAGCTGTTGAATGTGTATGTGTGTGTGTGTGTGCACGCGCGCAAAGACACGAAGCGGCAAAGCTTGATGGCTTTCAAATGTCCAAACCGCTACAGAATGTTGCTGTCGCTAGATTCCCCTTCCCTCTCGCCCTCTCTCTCATCCCCCCTCCTCCTCCTTCTCTATCGTCTCTCTCCCTCGCCCTGCCCCTCAGCTCTCCCCCTCCTCTTTCTCCGCTTTTCCACCCACCCTTGTATAATTTCTATTCCACCCACACTGCTGTGGGCTGAGAGACGCACACATACACACACTCAAATGCAGAGGCACGGCTACAGAGGGAGACCCCTTGCCATTGAGGAAAACACCCCCATAAAAAACTGGCACTGAGTTGAATGTGCTACCCTCAGAGCTCTTCTGTCATCTGCTTAGTATGCCCCATGCATATCTGGAGCACAGAGTGTAAAGTGACGTTCATGATGGGTGGGTGGGTAGGTGGGGGGAGGCAGAGCCGACTGGAAGACAGAGAAAGAGATATGTCGAGAAAACAGGGAGATCCTCCAGCCGACAGTAAGTATTGACATCTGTAGCGATGATTAGACAACTAAACTAAGAAGTAGCCACATACCCCAACATGCCTTGACACACTGTGGAGATACTCACCCTCCCACACACATACCCCTCCTGCCCGTCCTCCACTTGGCCCAGGGGCGAGGACAGAGGGTGAAGCACCACCTCACTCACACTCAGCCCTGATAAATAACCAAGGGAGCATAATACAGACAGGAGGCTACTGCATTCAATGTCAGCCCACAGGAACACAATGTTTTTCACAACATGGCTCATCAGAATGTCACGTTGAAACAGCTTTGGAAAGTGTTTTGAAGCACTCTCAAAATATCCAGGTCCTGTTATCGCGTAATAGTGTGCTGTAACTAGGAGCTTGGGACAACTATCGACAAACTTCATTCATGTGTGTCTTTCAGTACTACCCCAGCACTATGCTTAGGCTATTTTTTAGCATAGATATAGGCTGCGTGTAAAAAGCATGCCAGACAGGATGTTTTGTTTTAAAGGGAACTCACCAATTTTACACATGAAGATTTGTGGAGATCTGCAGTCTCTCCTCCTTTTCCCCTTGCTCTCCTGTGTTTTTCCCCTCCTGTTGTCTCCTGTCTGTCTCTCCCCTGTCTGTAAAGTCCAGGTCTGTGTTACTGCGGGGCGTGGCCGACTCCTCTCCTCCTGAGCCGGCCGGGCTCAATCAAGCAATCAAGACTTACCTGCCTACACAGCATTTAAGCACCAGGGTTTCAACCAGTTTTCGTCGAATTGTCTGCATTCTTACATGGCTCCCAAATCCTCTCCTGTTCTCGGCTGTGATCTCCTGCGCCCTGTTTGTCTGCCTTCACCCAAGGAACCTGGATCAGTCACTGGTTGGACTCTGTCACATTGTTGTCAGAGAGTCCCACACTATAGACCCGGAGCCATTTTGGGGGGACTTCGGTAAATGTTGTGGTTTTCTTCTACAATGCAACTTGATGTTCAAGCAGAAACCACTAACTTTTCCTTCCAAGATCCCTACGATCTTTTATGTGATTGGGTTGCTAAGAGGGTCGGTGTTAGAGTGGGCAAAGGCACAAAAGAACAATTAGATAATTTAACATTTTTAACACATGAAGGGTCCATCTCTGAGATCAGGGACAAAAGGGAAATCATAGTGTGGCTGATACTCAGTGAAGTTTAGGGTCCCGGCAGCGGAGAGTTCGTGGACTGAAGCTGCACTCTGCAATGTCTTTATTAAAGGGCTCAATGAACAGCTGAAAGATGAATGAGTCACAAGAGATCTTCCTTTCGACCTGCAGTCAGTGATTACATTGGCGGCCAGGCTAGACAACCACATGAGAGAGATAGATCCTCTAACCTAGCCTCTGCTTCTTCCCTATCAGTGGCCTTTTCTTACAGGCTGCATAGGCAGACTCCAGCGCCAGAGGAGAGCTCCTCTGCTGCTGCGACTCCGAGGATGAGCTAGGAGTCTGCCTATTCCATGAAGAGAGACAGCATCGTATCCAGGCAGGATTATGTCTGTTCTGTGGGGATGCAGGACACTGCATAATGAACTACTCAGTGCGACCAAAAGATCTGGCTCACCAGTAGCAGTGAGCGGTGAGTCCACCCTCTATTAAGTTCCCATCTAACCCTAAACTGCTGTTACCTGCCACCCTTTGTTGCCAGTCTCCCATCAGCTCAAAGATTTGTGGATTCTGGGGCAGAAGAGAACTTAATTGATTAGGAACTAGCAGAGAAGCTAGACCCTGGAAGCAGCCGCAGCCTTTACAAGACTCAAGGTTCATCATTTTGTAGTTGAGGTAGACGACTCTAATACGGGGGTCAGTGCAATGCTTTCTCAATGTCCAGGCTCATACCAAAACTTACCCCCTGTGCCCTTTTCTCTGGGAAATTAAGCCCAGCTGAGAGGAATTACGATATCAGGGACAGGGAGCTGCTAGTCGTGAAAACGGCACTGGAGTGGCGCCACTGGCTGGAGGGTTCAGAGCAACCCTTTGTGGTATGGACTGATCACAAGAACCTGCCTTACATCCAGTCCACTAAACGGCTTAACTTCCGCCAGGCACAGTGGTCCCAGTCGGTTTTACTTCACCCTCATGTACCGACCTGGATCCAGAAACATCCAAACCAACACCCTCTTTTGGCAGCATAGTGCAGATGGAACCACTCCTGAGCCCATATCCATCCTACCCTATTCTTGTGTGGTGACGGCCGTTACATAGGCGATGAAGTCCATCATTAAGAAGGCTCAATGCCACCAACCAGACCCAAGTAACGGTCCTCCTAATTGTCTGTTTGTCCCTGACTCCATTCGCAGTTGCTGCAGTGGGCTCCAACGTTCCAGTTCGCCTGCCAGCCTGCTGTCAGTCAAACCTTAAAGATTCTAAAGAGACATTTTTGGTGGCCCAGGGTTAGGGTTAGGTTGACACCCAGGAATATGTTGCTGCCTGTTCTGTCTGTGGTCAAGGGAAGGCATCACATCAGGCACCTGCTTCCTGTTCCTGGCCGTCCCTAGTCACATATCGCTCTGGATTTCATCACTCGCCTACCTCCTTCCTGAGGTAATACAATTATTCTTGCCATTGTTGACCGGTTTTCTAAGGCTGTTCACTTTGTTGCCCTGTCCAAGCTCCCCTCCACCAAAGAAACTGCTGAGATGCTGGTACAGCATGTTTTCCATTTGCACAGCCACAATTCACCTCCCAAGTTTGAATTCTGCTGGGCACTGGGGGCGTCAGTCAGTCTGTCCCCGGGTTTCCATACTCAAATCAACGGCCAGCCAGAGAGGACCAATCAGGACCTAGAAGCCATTATAAGGTTTGTCGCAGCCTCAAATCCCACTTCCTGGTCTACCCACCTAACATGGGTAGATTACATTCATAGATCTATCACTAGCTCTGCTACAGGCTTAAACCCCCGTTCAAGGCCTCTCTCGGGTACATGCCCCCCCCCCCCCATTTCCCAGCCCAAGAAGAGGAGGTCTCTGTTCCGTCTGTTACAAACCAGGTCAGAGAGTTTGGCTTTCCTCCAAAAACATTTTCCTCAAAACTGATTCTAAAAAATTATATCCCTGTTTCTTGGGCCTCTTTGTCTTTGTCACTCCATTATCAACCCCATGGCCATAAAACTGAGACTTCCCCCAACCATGAAAGTTCACCATGTCCTCCATGTTTCTCAACTAAAACCTGTCACTTCCAGTGTTTGTGCCAACCAGTCAGATCCTCACCTCCCGCTCGACTAATTGATGATCAATACGTTCCACTGTCTGGCGTCTCATGGAGGGGAGGGAGCTTCAGTATCTCGTGGACTGGGAGGGTTGGCCCAGAGGAGAGGTCATGGGTTCCCCACTCCCTTATTCTAGACAATAATATAGTTAAGGAGTTTCACCGAGATCACCCAGATAAACCTGGTGGGTCACCAAGAGGCTCCCGTTATGTTTCCAACTCTGTTCAAGCCCAGAGAAATCTGTAATTTATTCAAGGTGAAGGTGCATTTCATTTGTTCAACTGTCAATGGTGTCATATCCCTTTTTCCAACTTTAGTTGCTATAACTTCCAGGGAAACACAGGAAACACTAAATTATACGTCAGAGAGTGAGGAAGGAAGTTGGTGAACGTGACAAAACGTAAGGAGAATAACATTGCTTACAGCTTGACTAATATCCAGACAGGAAATCTCTGCCTCTGCTGCTTCAATCTGACTATTATTTTTTGATTCTGTCTCTCACATCCCCAAACTTTCTGAAAGTGCAATACTAAATTGCTAGCGTGCCCCTTTAATACAGAAAACTCTGCTGTCACCACCACCTACTAGTTGATTTATCAATGATTAGCAATCATACCTTATGCTCACAAAAAAACTGAACTTAAGTGTGCTATACAACTGAGCCAGTAAATGCACAATTTTCAAGTATGTCTTAAAACACTAGTCATATGTCCATATGTCCATTCAAAGAATTTTTGGTTGCTTTAATTTTCCTCTGTCCATACTCACCATGAAGAGAAGCCCTGCATTGCGTTCAAAACTTACGTACTGTGCCTTCCCTGTGACTCAAAAGGAAACACTGTCTGTGAAAACAGAAAGAGGGAACTTCGCACTAAAATTACCGAGACTTTGGAGGAAGACTTGTTTTGACCAACTCAGACTTCTGAAGCCACATATTAGCTTCAGCTGAACTTTAGAGTGCTTCTTTTGCACAGAACAAGGACTGGGTACTGTGAAGACGTCTCCCATTTTTACAGACAAGGGGAATAATTACAGTGACCAGCACTTTTTTCAACAAACAAATGGGCTTGTGGCTGTATTAACATTAACATTTAAGAAAGGTAGTAGCTTTTTTTCCTTCCTTTTTTATATAATAATAATGGGAGCCATGGGAAAACTGGTCTGGTCTTGAGCCTGCACTGCAGAGGTGCGCACATTCTCCAAAACTGAAAATGTTCCAACAAAGCTTAAATATTGTTTTAAGATGACTTGACCTCAGAGCACAGTCAGGTGCGTGTTTGAGGGTAAGGGCCTTGACGCATGTTTGTGTGTCAGATCAGTTGAGACTTCCCAGCCTTCCCCATTCAAAAACAGGCTACATTTGTGTCAGTGGGATAGAAGCCAACATCAGGGCTTTAAAACAATTGTGGCATGAACCAGGAACAAATCGGCGAGTATACTGTGAAAATGGGTGTTTCTTGCGAGTGTACACAGGTGGTGAAATCTAAGTTGTCACAACACACACGTGAAAACATAGTACGCACACACACATTTCTACAACCCTGACTCCAAAAAAGAATCAGAATGCGATCATTTGGTAATCTTTTTTGATATATACTCAATTGTAAACAGTACAAAGACGATATGTTTAATGTTTTAACTCCAATGATTTTTGCAAATATATTCCTATTCTGAATAACCATCAAAAATTGGGTTTGATAGAACTAACATCTAAAGGATTCCTCTTCAAACAAACAGCTTAACCTTGTGAAAGTTAGAAAATACTTGAATAAAAGGATGTCTACACGTGTTCATTGTAAGAATCATTCTACACCTGCTTCTGCTTTTCATCCAATGCTAAACCTTGTGCCAGCACTACCTTGGGATGCTCAGCTGTTATGCCTCTCTGCTGCAGTCAATATGAAATTAACTTCACCAATGATCTTTTTTCGAAATATTTGCAGTTGGAACTGATTGGAACTGACCAAAGCACAGTCAGGTCCATAAATATTGGGACATTGACACAATTCTCATCTTTTTGGCTTTAAACCCCATCACAATGGATTTGAAATGAAATGATGGGCTTTAACTGCAGACTTTCAGCTTTAATTTGAGGGTATTTACATCCAAATCAGGTCAATGGTGTAGGAATTACAACAGTTTGTATATGTGCCTCCTACTTTTTAAGGGACCAAAAGTAATGGGACAATTGGCTGCTCAGCTGTTCCATGGCCAGGTGTGTGTTATTTCCTCATTATCCCATTTACAAGAGGCAGATAAACGGTCTATAGTTAATTTCAAGTGTGCTATTTGCATTTGGGATCTGTTGCTGTCAACTCTCGATATGAGCTCCAAAGAGCTGTCACTATCAGTGAAGCAAGCCATCATTAGGCCGAAAAATCAAAACAAACCCATAAGAGAGATAGCAAAAACATTAGGTGTGGCCAAATCAACTGTTTCAAACATTCTTAAAAAGAAAGAACGCACTGGTGAGCTCAGTAACACCAAAAGACCCAGAAGACCAGGGAAAATAACTGTGGTGGAAGACCAAAGTATTCATTCCCTGATGAAGAAAACCCCTTCACAACAGTTGGCCAAATCAAGAACACTCTCCAGGAGGTGGGTGTATGTGTGTCAAAGTCAACATCAAGAGAAGACTTGTGACTTGTAGTGATACAGAGGTTTCACCACAAGATGTAAACCATTTGTGAGCCTCAAAAACAGGAAGGCCAGATTAGAGTTTGCCATGGACAGATGAGACAAAGATCAACTTGTACCAGAGTGATGGGAAGCATGCAACTCCCGTCATCAGTGAAGCATGGTGGTGGTAGTGTCATGGCGTGGGTATGTATGGCTGCCAATGGAACTGGTTCCCTTGTATTTGTTGATGTGACTGCTGACAAAAGCAGCAGGATGAATTCCGAAGTGTTTCAGGCATATTACCTTTCATATTCAGCCAAATGCTTCAGAAGTCATTGGACGGCGCTTCACAGTGCCGATGGACAATGAACCGAAGCATGTTGCGAAAGCAACCAAAGAGTTTTTTAGGGCAAAGGAGTGGAATTTTATGCATTGGCCAAGTCAATCACCTGACCTGAATCTGATTAAGCATGTATTTCACTTGCTGAAGATAAAAATGAAGGGAAAATGCCCCAAGAACAAGCAGGAACTAAAGACAGTTGCAGTAGAGGCCTGGCAGAGCATCAACAGGGATGAAACCCAGCATCAGGTGAGTCTTTGTGTTCCAGACTTCAGGCAGATGGATGGATGGATGGATGGATGGATGGATGGATGGATAGAGCTAAGCTATCCAGGATAAACATCTGAACATCTGGCTATACAGGATAAACATCTGAGCAGTTAAAATATGGGCACAGTAGTGCATTTGTGCAAAATGACAGTGTGCAACAGTTGGTTTGTCCACACTTGGGTCCAGCATATAGAAGTGTGTGTGATAAAGTCCAGCATTTAGATGTGTGTGTGATGAAGTCCAGCATATAGATGTGTGTGTGATATGTCCCAATATTTATGGACCTTACCGTATATTAGTTTATAATAAGTTGTGTGTTAGGGCTTTTCTTCAGCTTTACTTTAACTCTGCTTGTGTACAAATTATGTAATTAGGCATCAACAATAAGATGAACTTCAGCACTGTTTTTTCATCCAACCCAGCAGTGTGCGCTGTAAACATATGCATACACTTTTAATGTGGATAGTGAACCCTTTTTTACTCGTTTATCAAATTAGCATAAGATTGCTGAATCAGCGGAAGTTCACATGAAGTTGTGAATGTATTTAATTCTCACCCATTACAGTATGTGCAGCATCCATCCACATGTCTTACAACTTGGCTACAATCAGAATAAAACTGTTCCTTTCGCAGATATCTCATTGGAATTGTCTTTCCCACAAACACTTGAGCTCCAGTAAACAGAAACCTCCTCTATCTATCATTATGTTGCAGCTCAAAGAGGAAACAGCAGCAATCAGCCTATTGTGTTCATTGTTTGGTACTTCTATTTGTGCATTCAACTTCTGAATGATTATTGGTGCCTGTTCGCATTCATTAGTCTTACTTTCATAAATAGCTTACACACGTGTGACCAGTTGCCGCCACAATCACATGGTGTGCAGATTTCAACCGTGGAGGGCCACTCGAGTTTTTGTCCTTCGAAATGGTTAATTCAGTTAGCTGCATGTGAGGCTGTTTTTTCATCTTGTTGACGGTTGTCTCTAAAATAGCGTTCTGTGGTTTTCAACATCAGTGCTTTCAAGTTGCACATGTATTTTTTTTAACCCTGTGTCCGTTAGCCTGCGTGCATGTATGACAGTGGAAAAAAAACATGGCAGAAAAATTCATCAGACAACTACAATCCAGAAACACACAGCTGGAGGACATCAGACGTGCACAGCCTGACTTCCTTCCCCTTACTGCGGTTATAAGGCATTGTCTATTCGTTTTTTTGTGTCTTTCTTTGTGTGTGTGTGTGTGTGTGTGTGTGAGTGTCTAATGGTTAATCTCTACAATCACACCCATCACGAGATAAACTGCAAGCCTCAAGCTCAGGCAGACTTGCACACATTTACACATATACATACAGTACTGCGCACACACAAGTGCACTCACATGCACTATAACTGCATGAAGTCTGAAAGCTGCTGGAGTAGCTTAAATGGCACAGCTAACAAGATGGCTGAGAACTGTGTGTGTGTGTGTGTGTGTGTGCAATTATGGTGCAATTATGTTTATGTGCATCACTGTGTTTGTGTGTTACTGAGTTGGGGTTAGGGTTGTGTATGTGCATGCACAGCATTTCATGGATATGTGTGTGTGTATCTATCCTGTGTGTGGGTGTGTGTGTCTGTGTGTCTATATAGTGTATGTGCTTTTGTGTTGAGGCCTCACTAACGAGGGGAATGTCAGCTTGTTGCTCATCAGAGCTCATTAGAAGTGCAGGCTAACACTTCGAACCCCATTACCCCCCCACCACCATCACCACACAAACACACACACATAGGCACACAGAGGGACACACACACACACACATGCACACCAATCTCTCTCTCTTCCTCCCCCAACAACACAAAGCCCTCTCTGTTTGTGGACATTACCGCATGTGCAGCAAGAGAAAAAGGCCTAACGACCGGAAGAAAAAGGTAGAATAGATGTGGATGGAGGATGGGGGGTGATGAGGAGAAGAGCAGAGAGAAACCCTGCTATGGGATGGTTTGGCACATTTGCATAGCACACAAAATGGTGGGCTATTCAAATGTCTGCAAAAATGCACTGGTACCTCTGATATTGTCACCTGACGATCAATCATTTTCGTTATTATTTGTTTCATTATTAAAAGAAAATGAATATAATTGCATGAAAGTAATTACTGTTTCAGATGAAACCTAACAACAATGGGAATTTGTGGGCACGAAAGATAATTTGAGGCTCCAAGTGAAAACTATACAAAGCCGCTTTAACTGTAATTAAAATTGTTTTGGACCCATTACTTTAAGACGCATCTCCAGTTTGAATCGAGCCGATAATTCCCAGTTTCGCTCCCTCTCTCCCCATATTTCCTGTCTCTCTCTACTCTGCTGTCCAGTAACCAAAAAATGCCAAAAATGTTTGAAAAAAAAATCCACGACTGAAGCGACAGTGTGGGACCTGCTTATCTGCTCCCAGGGTGCCTCAGTAGCCACTAAACAGCGGAAACATTTAGCTTACTTCAGATCTCTATCTTAGGACCAAAGCTGCTGTTATGCATCATGCACACAGACAGCAGGACTCTGCTTTGGGCTCACCAACCTTCTAACACATACACACACACAACCACACACCCATACAGGCAGGTCATGATGAGAATAACACTCAGCATGTTGTGCTTTAGTTTAACTTTAATGTACAGTATTATCCTGTAGCTAGATAGGAACCTGTTTTTCCCCTCACTTGAAAGATAAAAAAAATGACAAAATAGCTGCTGGAAATGCAACATCATATATTTAAATCCCAACACATTTGAGACGAATATAACCTGCAGACCTAGGCCTTGCTTCAAGGGTATTTACAGTGGTAGCCATGACAGCAGTCTTGTATTGCTCCTCCCTGAGTACTACAGCAGTCGCGCAGACTTTCTCTTCAGGAAATGTTGTAAAGGAGAACTAAATAGACATATTGTTAGACAAAACTCATGGCTCTCAAATGACTGGATACCAGGTCATTTCTTGCAGCTAAAAAGGAGAGCAAAAGTCTAATTCTTGCAACGGTGAATCCATACTCCATCCAGTCAGCAGAATATGCAGTACTTCTACACCTAAATGTATGGCTGCAGATATCAAATAGTAACCTCAGTTAAGGTTAAGTAATTCCTGCCATCAAAGCTGTACAGCAATCTTAGTCCAAATCCATAAATACCAGTTTGTAAATGTGTATTGGCTGTTTCTATACAATGGCTCTGTCCTCGACTGTGTGTATGTTGCCACGGTGATGTGGGAAGAGGGCTTGACGTGTCATGTGAGCCTGTATGATGCGCATGAGTTGCTATAATTAGAGATGGATGGTGCACGTGTGTCTCAAATGTGACAATAACACAGCAGTCATAATCAGCTCGAGCATTGCAGCAACACTCAACACTTGTTGGCAGATGAAAGTACTACATATACTATACTATGTGTGTGTCTGTGTGTGTGTGTGTGTGCTAGTATGTGTGCACGCATACACTCCTACCTCCAGGTCATCCAGAGAGCGGGCCAGGCTGAGACGTTTGGAGCGTCCAAAGGATCGTCTGGCTGAGGAGCGCTGGGGGAGAGGGGGGAAGCCCATGGTCAGACCACGGAACCGACCACTCTGACGAGAGAAAATGCACAAATGCTCAGTTAAATGCTTGATGTAATATACAACTGCAGTGCATACAGATACATATGGGAGTTGCAGGAGTGGTCAGGTTGCTGGTTCTAATCCCTTGACCATGTGAGGAAATGTTTGCAGGGATAGCAAGTGTCTCCCTTCCCTTCAAAAGCTACTACTGAGCTTCCACTAAACAAGAAGACTAATGGGAAGCTCACAGGAAAGCTCGTTTGATTTTCTGATGGATGGATGCGGAGAAGCTTAACATGGATCTACAAATTTCTTGGGTCTTTGTCTGGCCAAGGTCTTATGTCACATGCCATCCTTGTCCTCATATTCAACGCGCATGTCTATTTGAGATGGGTTTCTTTTTTTTCCACTAAAATGTTAAATTCCACATGTTTGAGGCATGTATGTTCAGGCCTGTGACTCTGCCCGCGGTACCAGACAGTACACACAGACACGCTAACAGGATGGGTTGAATAACAACAACACTTATGATGTGGAAGTAGTATGTTGTGCTCTTGCACTGAATTGCATAATATGATTCTGGTGGTTTTATCACCGTGTTCACTTCACTTTCATATTAATATAAAGAATAAATATAAGAATAAAGAATATCCAAGATGGTCATTTTGTAAGGTCTACTACAATGGAAACCCAGTAACTGGAATGACGTTAAAACTGACCAGCTGTTACATGAAGCCATAAATTGCTGCTTAAAATGAAAACACTTGAAAATTAGTCATAGGGTCATCAAGATTAATTGTCCAATACCATCTGACAATGATGTAACCACATTGAGCAGTGCTATAAACCGAAGAGGGGAAAAAGCTTAGTCTTACGTTGCCTTCACAAGTCTCCAATTAGTGCTTAGACAACCGTTCTCTTTTCGGATTTAGAGAACAACAGAAATATTCTGCTCCATTCTCTCCTCTCACAAATGGCATTTCGCCAATCTCCTGTAGCAGAGTGCGCATATCAGACGACCCCAGCTGACTAATGAGTGATAAATCAATGCTGACAGTCTCCAGAGCCAAAACTGTGACACATGTTGAATCTGACTGGCTGATTAGCAGCAGGTCTGGACGGCATTTCATCAGGAGATGACCAGTGGTGTTGCCTGGATACTGAGTCAACTCTGCGTCTGTGTGTGTGTGTGTGTGTGTTTGTCAGATAACAGAAATCTGAACACTCGATTACATATGTGGACACGAACACCAATAACCCCTGTTTTACCTCGTCGATTTGAAACAAGTTGTATTTGTAATGGCAGTGAAGCAGAATCCTAAAAAAGGTTTTATGAGAGAAGCTGAGATTTGGATGGAAAGGAAATGATCGAGTACTGATCTGACACAGCAGCGCTGCGGTTGTTTTGGGTGTGGCTGCACCAGAGCTTTTTCAGAATAGCATGACATTTTAGTGGAAAACTCCCAGCTCTTATCTCTGCAGTTGATCTTGTCCCCCTTCTCGCACACACACACACACACACATGCACACACACTTGAACGGTCACCTCTTAATAAACAAAAAAATCCTAACAATTACTGTGTCACTTCTCAAAAATCAACTGCTTGTTTGTGTCTGTATTCAGTATATTCAAAGACTTTAAGTCTTTTATGAGTTATTCAAATTTTAGATTTCTGTCATGCGAGGAGACCAAAACCATGTCTATGGTCTGTGGACAGATGAACTTCAGGTGCAAAAATGGATCTATAGCTTTTTTAATGAGTGTTAGTTTCCCATGGACACTCACGACAGTGCAGGAGGCTTATGGAGGTTAAGATAGTGAAACAGTGCCGCCATGTGGCAGAAAGTAAAATTCAATTAAGGGTAATGCATGGTAAACTCTAGTAAATACATACTATAGATGCCCAGTCAGCTCTAATACTTACACACTTATAATAAAGGCTTATTTATAAAAGACAGAAGAACTACTACATCGATACAGCAAAGCTACATTTGTCAGAGTAGAATCTACATTTTATTTTGACTGCCGGTAATCATGGCTTACCATGACAGCCACAGCCTCCAAAGCTCTATAGCCAGAAGTCAGTGCTCAGAGGGGTTAACATCCACCTTCCTGTCACTGTCAGCCTTTACACTGCCCCTGGCCTTGTAAACACATCCTCCAATTGTCCCCTGGGGGTCCCTTGGACCCTGCTCACTATGAGTTTTGCTGGGGGAAGCACCAGCCTCCTTCAATATCAAGGAAATAAGAGTCTAATGCAAGAAGCGTTACAATATGTAAATGTAGTCGGAGGCAATGCAACTGTTTCCTACATACTTCTTAGGATTCTATATAAGCATTTTACCAGACGGGCTGCAGAAAGGTTAATGCAGAAGGAATCCAGTCAGGCTGGATATTTCTTTCACTCTTTGTCTGTATCTTTTCCTTTCTATTGTCTGGAAACACTAAACAAGCCATCACTAATGTACTGTATCTCAGTGCAAAAGGAAATGTATTCTCACAAAATAATGCAGCCTATGTATTCAAGTATAACTTAATCGGAACCATGTGGTAAAAAAATCTGCAATATTCAAATGTACACAAAAATATTTACTAAAAACAACAACAACAACAAAACAACTAAATTAAGCAAACAAGTTACATTTACTCCATTAAAACCAGTCTAAAGCCTGCTCTGCTGTTGTAGCGAGGCTCATTGGTAAACAGGTGGTTTTCAGGTGAAGGCAGATGCCTGGCTGGTGCATAATACATGATCTGATACTGGAGCAGTGAGGATAAATAACTTATCAATTCACATGTAAGTCTAGGGAGAGTGCCAACTGGGGTGCTTGCACTATGCAGCATAAAACAGGGATGTTTGGTAAGGTTAACAGGGTTCCTCGCTACTTTCAAAACCACTGAAGAGTTTCGCACCTGAGCGAGAAAGAAACTTCACTCGAGAACTGAAAGGGTTAAATTCTAGGTCTCATAAAGGAGAGGGTGAGAATGCGATGGAGAGCAGTGGGATGAACACAGATGGATTTATAGCCTTAATAAACTGTAGTCTTGGACACGCTCAAGTCAGAGTAAATTTCCACAGCAGGGGGGTGTGATGGGGGATGCTACCTGCTGCCCGGGCTTCTCATCTCATGGTCAGTTTTAACACAACTCTTCCAAAAGCACCCAAAGTGGATGAATGCAGGGCTGTAGTAAGACTGACCATCTATTGGGTTGGATTTTGAATAAATTGATTACAATTTGTGATCAGCACAAAAACAAATTAAGAAATCAAGAGTATTTCTAATTCAAATATGTTTAGAACTGTATAAAAAACATACCTTTTTCTCTCCCTCCTTTGCATTTCCTCGTTTCTTCTCTCGTTCACTTCTCTCTGCTCCAGCTCTCTCCCTGTCCCCAGCACCAAAAAGCTTCTTAGCCCACTCATCTTTCTGAACAGCTAGCCGGTGGGTGTGTGAGTGAGGATGTAAAGGAGGAGGCTGGCACCCTCCAGGTGGTGGCAGGTGGTCTCCGGGGGCCAGTGGGGCCCGGTAGCGGTCAGCCGGGATCTTATTCATGGGTGGGGGCAGGGTGCTGCAGTTAGCTGATGACCATCCGTCGGTGGATTCGGCGTAGGACTCCTGATCGCTGCTCAGGCCCTGGAGGTGGCTATGGTGGTGCTGCTGACGCCAGTCTCTCAGCACATGGACTGGCAGCCACCGCTGCTGCTCTACTCCTACTCCTACTCCTCCACCCCCTCTCTTTTCCCCTCCCCCCACAGCTCCTCCCCGCTTCCCTGGTGAGTAGTGGTGTGGGTGGACTCCTCGAGAGTGCCTGCCAGGGACATCAGGGTGAGCCAAAGGGAGAGGGTGAGGGAGGTCAGCCAGGTGTGGTTCGTGACGGTAGTGGCCATTTCTCAGAGCTGGTGGAGGTGGAGGAGGTGGGTGGGAGGCTGCGGCTCCTAAGGTGGGGCTCCAGGCCTGCTGGGATGAAGGTGGGCTGTCCCAGTTGCGTGGTCCAGAGGCATGGTTGTGGTTAGGAGGACCTCCAAGGTCTACTAAAAGCACCCTGTTGCTCTTCTCTTCTGGTAAAAAGTTTCCGATCCCACTGTCACTGTTGCTGCTGGTGCTGTGGTTCTGCTGGGCGTCATTGTCTGGATCGTGGAAGGCTCGGGCCCGGACGCCCTCAATGTTGTCCCCCATGTCCCGGTACAGGACGGAGACAAACTGGAGGAGAGGCTGAGAACTAGGTGGAAATTCCAGGCAGCCTCCTGTGTCTGGGTCGGGGGTGCACTCAAAGCCGAACCTCCGCGCTACACCCAAATGCACCTTAGGAAATAACAGTCACCATGAGAGTGTCAGTCCATGTCAGAGAGATTTTCTACAATATGTCACCTTTTCTCAGTGGCGAAATCGCATAGGAAAATGTCTGAATTGTTGAATCCGTTACATAACTGTGGCTGAATAGCGTCAGTGACACTAAATTAAATTAACTTTAGTTCTTCTGTAAAACAATCAGGAAATCAGACATTGTCAATACCAGTCACAGTTTTAAATCAATAAGCCTGACTTCATTCTAACTTTTCTTCTTGCTCTGCTTAATGTACATTTTCCTCTGTGATCAGTGTCTCATCTTAAAGAGCACCTGGTAGTGCACTACCACTTGGCCCTAGCATTTGTTTTTGCATTTTGGGATTCCCAGCTGTTACAGAATAGTGTAAAATAAAATACCCATATGCTATGGGTTACATTTAAACAGCCTGTGTATATACTGTACCTGCATAAACAAAATAAATAAGTAATATTGTGATAAATGGAATTATTAAGTGGGATTTGTAGCCCCTTAGTATATCTTATCAATGTCTCTATTCATACCTGGTGGTGACAGAGTTCTGGATCCACAATGAACACATGACAGGAAGTCCTCAAACCGCCCTCTTCATCTCGTCCATTGCTGAAGTGACAATCGTCATGGTCGTTGGTGGCCTGCATCGTGACCAGTCCAAAGAATCGACGGTCATCCGGACAACAGGCGCTGAAGGCTAGTTTCTCTGCAGGATAGGTGGCCAGAACCTGACCTCTATCACTGCACAGACGCACACTGTCATGCATGACCTGGCAGGATATAGTAATGAGACAATCACAGTTACCAGGCATCATTAACAATAACATGAAAGACTTTCCATTTTGATACACTTTGTTTATGCAGCTGAAATAAAATAATCATATTCATTATTTTCCTGTTTTGCAGCATTTTAAGTGTATAGTCAATAAGTTGTTATCATCAGATGGTTAACAAAACATCCAATCGCACCTTCATGAGGACCAGTGAATGGATCTTCTGCTCAGCTCGGAGGCGCCTCATGCTGCATCTGATGGCTTGCAGGCTGTCATTCTCTAAGCTTGTCCCTATGGAGGCCAGCTCGATGGAGCCCAGATAGCCAACAATCATGCCCACATTGAGGATTCCCTCGCTGGGCTCTAGGACCAAGTCACCCCCATCTCCCACATCCAAGTCTTCATGGTGGTGAAGGTGGAGATGACGGAAGTCCGAGTCCAGGAAGACTGAGTCGTCATTCAGAACTTGAGCCATCTCCTCCTCAGAGAGCAGGTTGGGGTTGCTCTGGGAACGGGGGGCGTTACGATATGGAGGGAACTCTGGATCAGACAGTGGACGTGGCTTTGATGAAGAGCTAACCGCAGGCCTGTCCTTGTCTGAGCTGCTGGAGGAGTGGCTGGAGTTCTCAAAGATCATATTAAAAATGCCTCCAGATTGCAGCTCTGCCACAACTTTCTCTGCCCTGTTGATGCCCAGCTGCTTAGAATCCAGTTTGGGTTTGTACCATCCACCACGGGCTCCACCACCCGACCTGCTGTTATTGTTGTTGTTAACACTGTTGTCATAGAAACCATCCAACTCATCATCACTAGAACAGGAGTCCAGGTAAGATGCTGCCATTGTGTTGCTACTATGGTGACGACTTCCAGCAGGGCGCTGGTGGTGATGGTGCCGCCTGTGACGTTCTCCCTCAGCGATGACCAGTTTCAAGACACCAGAGCAGCGTCCAATCAGTTTGACCACATCTTCATGGGACGCCTTGGAGACATTGATGTCATTGACGGACAGGATGTAGTCCCCTGAGCGCAAACCCATATAGTCTGCAGGGCTCCCCTTCAATATGCAGCTAAGGACACACGGACTTTGCCCTGACAGTGTAAAGCCATACCCTGTTCTTCCTCTCGCCACCTCCACAGCCCGGATACGACCCTGCTGGTTAGAGGAGGAGGAGGGTGGTGGAGGCTGGGGCAGGTTGAGCCCATTCCCACCGCAAGGGCGTCTTTTGGATGATGCATCCACTTGCCTGAACATTGTGCCAGGGAACTTCCTCTTGTCCATTGATTCAGTAAGTTTCAATCAGTCATTATACGTGCCTGGGCTCTGCTCACGCAGGAACACAGGACGTATCCAATGTGTGTCGTCTTGTTTAACTGCTCTGCTGTCAAGCTGCTACGAAAAAGTGAGCAGCAGTTCTAAATGCAGCAGAGGGGTGAAAGTTGGGCCTCAGTTCTGGCACGGCCTTGCTACTGTAGCATTCCCATCCTGGTGTCACTCTCTCTCCCAATTCACAAGCTCAGTTACCTGCAGCACAACATAACACAACCTAGTCAGACATAAGAGCCATGCAACATGCGTTTGCTGCCTCTACCTGAGGTTTTATCACACTTTTCTTCCAAGCACAGATCAAGCATGCAGTCTGTGTGGTCTATGTGGCGGCATTAGGACCCAATATGGTTCTTAAATTGTACAAAATATCAAAGCCGGGCTATCATTATATCATATAATCATTATTAGTGGTAATATTGACTGTTACTAGTGCACGTTAAGTGGGAGGGACTCGACACACAGCCACACCTGTGCAGGGTGGAGTCTGTGCAGCCTTGTCCAATGGGAAATATGTTTCAAACACCTAGCTAGCATGCAGGTGAAATTAGACAGACCCAGCCTACAACAACAACTTCAAGGTGAGTTTTAAATTCGCTTATCGTTTATTATCGACGCATTCGGCTTGTATTAAACGACTGTTTGCCCACAAATAGTCCAAAACACTTCACTAAGAAGCTGTAAATAAAATGTTAACGTAAGCTGAGATTAAGTTACCTGACGTGTAACCGTTAGCTAAGTTAGCCGTACATGCTAGTAAAGATACACGTTAGTGCTGGTTAGGAAGGTCGCTGTTTAAAGAAATGAACAGCTATGTGACTGTAACTTAACACTCAGAAGTGTATGCTTTTTAACGTCAATTCATGATAGTTACAAAAAAGTTTCTTGCCGTTACTTGCTCAAAAGTGCATCCATCCATGCTTAAATCATAGTCCCGCCCCCCGATTTCCAGTTCTTTGGAATGTCGGCCTGTAACTATGGCAACGGCGGTGTACACAGACTTTTATATCCTGTCATTGGTCTTCTGAGTTGTCAGTCAGACAGCGAACAGTTATGCGGACAAATTGACAAAAGTTAGTTTGAGAAATCACAGATAAAAGTAAGAACAGTAGCTTATTCCACAGGTGTCAAAACTCAGCACCACAAAGAGGGGCCGTCCGAGTCCGCTGTTATAATCACTGCGAGTTTTACTGGAAGCAGAGTGCATGTGTCGATCTGTCTTTCACCACCACGCAGCCAGACGGCAAACGACAACAGCTGGCCACAGTACGTCTGAGTTGTAAAGCGGGGATAGCTAAGTAAAAGGTGGATGCAGGTCTCGGTTTTTAACGTTCCCACAAAGCGCTTTGGTCTAGCGGGTTCACTTAGCGGGAGTCAAAAAACAAAACAAAGACTTACTTGTCGGTGTCCGACGGTGACGCTGCTCTTGCACTTCCCATAGTTTAGTAGCTAAGGTTAGTTGGGTAAACTCAGGGACGATGGGTAAACAAAAGAAAAGGCTGCACCATCTGGCGAAGTAGCCTTAAGAGGAGGAGGAGGAGGAGGACTGGAGGAGAGGGAGGTGTGCTGGGAGCGGGCAACGAAGGGGGGTGTGCAGAGAGGGGGGCTTCAAACAGTTTAAAATTACAAAAAAATGTATGTTCATGGATTTCTTTTTTAGATTCAAAAGGTTCAGATTTTGCTGTTTCAAATTGCAATAAGGCCTGAAAAAAGACCTAAAACGCAGCAGGAACATGTCAATATGTGATGTGCACATAAAGTTTTAGTTTTTATTGTAAATAAATACTTTGTGTAACTCATGTGTCATGCAATCACACATGATAAACCTGGTCACACTTTATCTGAAGACTGACATGACAGCTGTCACGACCATGAAGCAGTCATGCTGATGTCAGTGTCATTCACTCAGTTACGTCATTTTAATGGGGGTTAGGGTTACTTGACCGAATGACATTTAATGACAACAGTCATAAACATGCATAAAGACTCCATTCTGTTCATGACAGGTGTCATGTCATGGTAAACGGTGTCAGTGTCATGTGAGTCTTACGCACACACCCCTTCAAATAAAGAGTGACCAGCCCTTTGTAGAGTTAAGCCATATAAAGTGTTTGCCATGTACCGACGCTTAATACCTGTGCCATCATGATTCCAGCTCAGTGCCTCATGAACCATATGGCAGCAGTCTGCTAATCTTGTTAATACCTTTTAATCATCAACCACCCATCTTAATGGGCGCTGTAAAACAAGAGCAACATATGCTTTCATACGGTGAAGTTTGTAAAAGGGAATTGTACAAAATGCAATAACTTCATCGCGTGAGAGCA
The DNA here is from genome assembly GCF_017976325.1 of Chelmon rostratus. Taxonomy (NCBI): domain Eukaryota; kingdom Metazoa; phylum Chordata; class Actinopteri; order Chaetodontiformes; family Chaetodontidae; genus Chelmon; species Chelmon rostratus. Next base: position 23,922,527 of record NC_055660.1, on the reverse strand, counting down.
AAAAGTTGCAGCTGAAGGACTGTCAACGGGCTTCAGAGGCGATACACAACAGTGGACCTTTAAATGAGCATATGTCGGCAACTCATGGATTTTTTCTCAGTGGTTCCTGCCCAAATCAGCTCCACCCTTTGTGGCCTGTCCGACTTAAAAAAAATTTATAATCTTTACAGGTGTTTGATAGGCTGTTTGTCCTGATGGAGAAGGCCAGGCAGAGCATGGAAGAACATTTTCATGGTTGCATCCTCACAGCTTGATTGCGTCAAGAGTGGCCCCTGTTTGTGCCAGGGCAATTTGTAATATCACACATTAACACCTTCTGCTGGTTCGCAGAGCAAGTCATCATCACACAAGATAACATCTTTAAATAATTTATTCATTTCTATAACATCATATGCAGTGATTCATACCTTTAAAATATTAAAATGAATGGAGATACACAATCTCTTTTTTTTTTACAGACAATTGTTTAAAAAAAAAAAAAAAAAGGTGTGAAGGAGGCTGCGGGGTCCGGCTTCGGATCCAGACTGAAGAAACTGTAATGGGGAATCACATCACTCACAGTCTGTACTTATTCTGTTACCACCTTCAGAGAATCATTGGATAAATCACAGTTGTGCCAAGTGGTCACCAAACTGTATTTTCTAGAAAGGGGAAAAAGAGGTATTCTTTTAAAGCCAAGCACCAGCATGCTAGTAGTAAGTACAGTTGACATTATGGGGTGTGTGAAGAACTTGGCAAAGAGAAGATTTAACCAAAGTGATTCTCAGCTTTTTCATTACGGTGACTATTTTCCTCTGAGTTGTTGATTCTTGAAATGGAAGAAGAATTAAGTCTTGAAGTGAAGCATGTTAAATCAGTTCAGCATGACCTTTGTCCATGACCCCCACGGCCATCTGCCCAAACCACAAAAGATTTCTGGGTAATCGTATTACCCCCTGCAGGGGTCCCCAGTCAGTCTTTTACTCGTCTTATGCCTGAGGAAGATACTAAAAGACAAGATGAAAAGAACATTTTCTCTCTTTTTTTGAATTACATCCTTTAACATTGTTTTGTGCGGAAAAAAGGGTTTTCCATCATCCTCCATTTCTTTCCTCACCACAAAAATCCAACGTGACTTTGAGGAGACTGTTGATCTTCTGAGAAAAACAGAACTCAGTTAATATACTTCATTGAGGCCTCTCATTGGAATTTCAACAACCGCTGCTGAGGACTCAGTCATTTATTGTGTGAATACATTACTTGAACATGATCAAAAGGAAGCCACTCACATTGCTTTTAAGGGTGGAAAGTGGTAACATTTAGCATACAAATCACTGATGTTTTTACTTTTATGTACTGTTGCATATCAAGAAAGCGCCTAACATCAACATGAGAGGAACTTTTGAGTTTTTAAGTGCTAGGTGTATTTAATATTCTGCACAAAGACAATGAAATATTTACCAATCTTTAACGGAGACAAAACAATACTTAAAGCTCAAGAAGAACAGAAACCTCCTGCCGTCACGTGGCATCACTACGCTACACGTCCTCATCTGTTGATTTGTCAAAGCTGCTGTTGGTTGCGAAGGTTACAAGGCTCCCTTTGGATTGTGTTGCATTTCTTCCACACAGTCATGGCAACCGTACCCACGGAAATACAGTATTAAGGACTACGCGAGAAAATAGCAGTAACGCTAAGCATGCTGTCAAGCTTTCAGTGTACAGGACACACATATTTTCAGTCTGTATCTAAGGCAAGTGTATGTACAGAGTAACGACGCCCAGCACACTCCCAGGCAACTCAAGGTCAAGTCTTCAATAAAATACAAGCTTGTTGCTTTCTGCATTCTGCTGATTCAGATTCTTCATTTTCTGCTCGTGTGTTTGCGTGGTCAGACAGACAGCAAAGAAAATGACATCACATTATCTTACTGTCTATTTTAAGATCTCATCTTTACACAGTTCTTATTTTATCATGCACCATGGCTTTTCATATTACTTTACATTGACTTTACAAGATACCAAGGTAACTCCATTTAAAGATGACTGCAAATGACTTCCAGTCTTACAACAACAATAGTCACATCGTACATCCTGAGAATTACAAAAGTACAAGAAATGGACAGTTGGAATCATTCAGGTGCACTGGGGAGCATACAAGAATTGAATGCAATTAAAAAAAAATTAGACAGATATACGCAAGATGATAAAACCATAAAAGGAAATGCTTCCCCCCTGCTACCGATAAGAAAAGATGACATCACTGCAATTTTGGTACGTTTCTTGCTTGACGGTTTCCACCATCATCTATAAGTGTCAGTATATGGGCCCTTACAGTTAAAACTATGCATCATTTTGAAAACTCAGATGAGTTTTTTGTTGTTTTACTTCCCAGAATACACCTGTCCAGTTCTTTGTCCCCTCATTACAACATCCAGAACGAGCCACTGCATCCATACAGAAACTGTAGTAACTTGCTGAAATGGGTGCGAACAAGTTTGCCCTTTGTGCAGTGACAATTCCAAAAGTCATCACCTGCCTCTCATCGTAAATGGAAAGAAAAAACAAACAAACTATGGCTATTAGTGATCATTCTTACACATAAAATATTTACTATTTAACTTGTGTGTCAGAGAATGACCACAAGTAACTTAAATATAAAAAGGTCTTCAAAGAAACGAATTATCGACAACAGTAAGCAGGCATTTTGACACGTTTGGGCGTCAGCCCATTGTCAGTGTCCTAACCAGACCTTCAGCACTCTTTAACAAAACGCACTGAAAATAGATGCATTGAAACTTTAAATATAGTAAATACTTTGCATTTTTTAACTTTTTTTTTCTCTATTTTACTTTACTGACATCACAATACTCAAGCAAGTCCTCACAGGAAAATAAACAAATCCAATTTTGTGTTTGATTAATGTTTTTATGTTTTTAATCAAGGTGCTGGGTGGGAGGAAGTGTTCAAGGTGCTGTCATTCATCTCGAGGAATGGTCTGTTGGGGGGGGTGGGGGGTTGTGGTTGTAGTCAGAACCACAGTTTGAGGGTTTTGCAGCCAGTGTCCTTCAGATCAGTCCTTTTACACTTAACATACCGCCTAAAACTGACACTGGTTCAGCTCTCCCCTTGGTTTTTCTTCATGCTCACTCCACTGAATTCATCACGGTGACTTCAGTAGTTCTACTCATTTCTCAGTGTAAAGGAGGGAAAAGGATGAGGCTACAGTAGCTTTTTCTAATGAAACATTCTGTTCTCCCCCTCGATCACACCTCAAGGGGGAGGTGTCCATGGAGAGCTAATTTCTCACCCTACCACATTTCTCACTCTAATCCAATTTCCTTCCCCATGCTTCATCCCATATCTACCCCCCTCCCCCCCGGCCTCTCTGTGCCTTCTTGTCCATCTCAGTCTGCTGCCCTCAGAGTGATGTGTCCTGGTGGATTGACTGCAGACAGCCTAGCAGCTGGTAATAAGGGCTGCCTGGCGAGGCCACAGTCTCAAAGACGGACTGGAAAGCCCTGCGGTCCAGCTCCTCGTCAATCTGGTGCCGGTAGAAATCCATGGCCACCAGGCAGAACAGGTTGACGTCCACCACCTCACTGGAGCCCATTCGGCTGATGACGTGTGGCAGTCTGGTTGAGAGCAGGGGGGTTAAGGACAACAGACCTCGCTGTTTGGTGAGCTGTGCAATTACACTTTGCTGCTACATCCCCACATGCAGATAAAACAACCCTATCACTGTGCTGCTCATAGGACTTTTGGCATGTAAGGATACAGGGCTGAGATCCACTGCGAGGTGGAAGCAGAGACAAAGAAACAGGAAAGGCTCCACATGGCCATGGCCACTGGCGTCCTCTGAGTGAAATTGGACAAGGATAACAGCACCCAGTCTCGCACCATGGAAGACTGGCCTGTGGCGTGGAGTGTCTGGAAAACCTGAAGGTGGGTGCAGAGCAGAGGGAGGGGGCAGACAAAGCACAGAAATTAAACTGAGACTGACAATACTTGCAAAAAAAGATCTATTCAAATAATTATTTAACCAATTTCCCATCAAAATGTCATAAATTATCTTTGCGATTATCAAAGCAGCCTGTCGATTCAATTTTGTTTTTTTGAGGTCTGGCAACAAATGTGCATTTTCTGAGAACAGACATTGTTTAAGGTACGCCGTACACCAGCTGACTCACAAAGCAGGTGTCCTTCCCTGACAGACACTCACCGTCAGTGGTCTTCGATTTCTATTTTCACATAAGGAAAAAAACAAGGCTGCTATTCTGGAAAATTTCAAAACCACTTCTGGTGAAAATCAGTTTGAAGATAGAAAGGCAGCACACAGTTACAGGTTCTCAGGTGTTCTCAAATAAATAAAATCTCAAAACAAAAACTGCCCTTTGCAAGATTTACAATGGTTTTTGCAAACGACTACAACATATGTCAATGGATAACTTCCATATTGATATTAGGTGGCATGCAAAAGTTCATGGTCATAATTTCTGCTACTGTAAACAGTTACATAGAAGATGGACTGAAAATTAAACTGATGCCCACAAAGCAGGAGAAGGCTGCAAAAATTTTTCAGGTAGTCGTTTCCTCAGATCATAATGAAATGTAGAAATGCCAGTTAACAGGAATGGAGGTCAAGTTGAGGTCTGAAAAACCAAGATAACTTTCTGAGAGAACTGCTCGTAGGATTGCTATAGAAAGGCAAATCGGACCCCCTAGTTGACTGCAAAAGACCTTCATGGACATTTTGCAGACTCTGGATTGGTGGTACACAGTTCTACTGTGCAGCAGCACCTGCACAAACATGACCTTTATGGAGGAGTCATCATAAGAAAACCTTTACACAAAGGAACATCTGAACAAGCCTGATGCATTTTGGAAAGTCCTGGACTGATGAATTTAAAATAGAACTGTCTGGCTGCTGTGAGCAAAAGTATTTTTGGAGAAACAAGGCTGCAAAATTTCATGAAAAGAACACCTCTCCAACTGTCAAGCACAGGGGTGGATCGATCATACTTTGGGCTTGCGTTGCAGCCAGTGGCACCGGGAACATTACACTGGTAGAGGGAAGAATGGATTCAATTAAATACCATAAAATCCTGGAAGCAAACATCACACAGTCTGTAAAAAAAGCTGAAGATTAAAAGAGGATGGCTTCTACAACAGGATAAGGATCCTAAACACACCTCAAAATCCACAATGGACTACCTCAAGAGGACCAAGCTGAAGGTTTTGCCCTTGCCCTCACAGTCCCCCCAACCGAAACATCACTGATCTGTGGACAGACCTCAAAAGAGCAGTGCATGCAAGCCGGCCCAAGAATCTCACGGAACTAAAGGCCTGTTGAAAGGAAGAATGGGCAAAGATCCCCCAAACCAAAACTGAAAGATTCCAGCTGACTACAAAAAGCCTTTACAAGCTTTGATGGCTGCCAAAGGGGGTGTTACTAAGTAGTGACCATGCTGGGTGCCCAAATGTTTGCTTCTGCCCCTTTTCCTTTTGTTATTTTGCAACTGTAAAATGGAAATAAAGTAATCTGGCTGCAAATATGATAGAAATGTGTTTATGCTGTTTGGAAACCGGGTCACCTTTTACTCGCTCAGCTATTCACAGTGACATGAATTTTGACCAAGGGTGTCCAAACGTGTGTCACGGTAACCGTGGCTGAGAGTCACATGCTTCATATTTTCTTCTACTCCAAATTCTAAGTGCACTGATCTCATTTTTTCTTTGTTTTATGCCCCTGGACAGCAACAGGAACCCACTTTCTTTGCTCCAGCTCCCAATGTTGCCGTGACAACTTATTGTCTGATTGGACAACAAAAGTGCTGGCTGAGGCAGTCAAAGTAGAAGCTTTACTGAGACTGGACTGCATTGACATTCTGTAATGCTCCCTGCAAGTAGCAAACTAAGAGTAAGGGGGAGGAAAAAATTGCATCGCAGCATTTCTGTGGTGAAATAATTTGATTTGCTGATACAAACTAATGAGTGAAATACAATCACATCTAATTTTGAGCCTAATGTTTGTACTCATTATTGTTTGACATAAGCATTAAAAAATGGTTGAGTGATTTTTTCATTTGCATGCACTCTTGTCCTGCTACTGACCTTGTAGACAACAGTGGCCATGAATTGTGGGTAAGGTTGCTGATTGGACAGGAACTCTCCGATGACCTTGTTCATGACGTCCTGTGGCGGGAAGAAGTCATCCAGAAACTGCGGCAGAATCCTGGACACAACCCGAGCCTCGCTGGGTAAACCTTTCCGGATCCTGCAGACAGGAAACCCCAGAAGATGAAATGATGGGAAACAAAGCAAAAACATTTATCAGCTGCCGTCAAATTATTCTGGACACAAAACTCAAAATGGTGAAGGATTAAAGCTGAAAACGTAAGAGTTAAGTGCATCTGTTTTTATTAATAACACTGTAATTCATGTATAATGAGTGTGAATGAGTGTGTGTGTACCTGTCGAACAGCACAGAGACCCTCTCCATGGCAACAATGATCGATTCGCTGTCTGGGGCCTGAGGGTCAGAGTGGGTGGGGCGACTGGCAGGGCTGGCTTTCTCCTTGCCTGAGGAGAAACCAACATGACCCGCCGTGACGCCCACCGCCTCTGCTACGGCAGAGCCCGAGTCAACCTGACCTCTAACCCCTGTCACGTCTGAACCCGACGCAAGCACCGCTGAGAGGACGAGAGGGGGGAAGGGGGGTGGCACCGGTTGAACCAGTGGGGGAGAGGTTAGAGTGGGAGTAGGGACACCGATATCACAAGATTCAGATCAGAATTTTGTTGACCTCAAACTGAAAATTGGTGAAATTCTGGGGGCTACCCTCGGTCTAATCACATTCTTAAGAAGTAGGTTCACTGTGAGTGTCTGGTGCTTAACGTACTGGAGAGTTTCCTGGGTACATTGCATTCTAGATTATCCTCTCCTGTGACTTGAATGTGCTGCAGCTTGCTTTGCTGTGCAGCACATAAGGAGAGGTATGCAGAAAGTTATACGTCAGTTTGCATTTGCAGGAGCCGGGGTTTACTCAAAGAAGTTGCTGGCTAGCTCTTGGCAACAAAGAAGTGTTATTTAGCCAGTCACCATATGACCGTCAACATGCTAAGAGAGACGCTAGGGTTAGTAGGGACCGACGTAGGGGTTAGAGGTAGGGTATATATCAAAGGTATGCGTATGTGTATCACATGCAAGAAGCAAGCATCAAAGGGTTGGTTACAAAAAAAAAAAAAAGGTGTGTAAAGAGATTTAATTAATGTAAATCACAAGTATCAGTCAGCATAATGAGTTTCACAGTAAGTACAGGTTTGTGCTACGGACAGTGGGTGATAGAGGGATGATATGTAAACTTGGCCATTGTAAACAGTCATAATGGTTTTTAAAATTCAGTATTCAGTTACCTCTTTGCACTGGAAGGGCAATAACACTAAAGTACAGTAGTTACTGTACTTTCCTTATACAGTAATAACATTAATCTAAGACAGAACAGATTTTATTTTATAAGACACTGTCCATGCAACGCTAAATATAAAAAAAGGAATTTGTTCTTCATGCAAAGTATGTGTGTAAGCCGCATGCAATAGTGGAATGCACAGTCAGGCGTAAGCTAGTGAGTCAGTATTTCAGTAGTCTCTGAGGGCTACTGCCTTAAAGTTATTCTTAGGATTGTCCCAATTCTTAACACTTCCCCTTTCTTTTAGAGTCACCCACAGCTATACGGTAAGCAACTCCAATGAGGAACAGGACACCACCTAAGATAGCAGGTCTTATCCTGGTTTACGCCGCATCACTGCTGTCTACATCCTTATTTTGAGCTGTTAATGAAAGCCAAGGCAAATCATTTGTGTGGGAGGGGCGGTGGGGTCATCACTGCATTTTACTGTACATGCTGAGGGAGGAGGGGGATGTTAATAGTTACACTTGCAGGTCTGCAAGCCTAACTGATGTCAGTGCTGCATCAGCTTCAGTGAGAACAACTGATGTTAAAGTAGTCCACTACTATTCGTCCATGCAGGTGGGTTAGCCAGCTAGCTCAATCCCTTGGTGAGTTTGCAGTGAGAAAGTCAGAACAGCTTTAATGAAAGCACCAGTCCTGATACAATACCTGCAGACTATTTATCCAGAATGCTTCATTGTATTTGTGATGGTTTTTAAGTCCATCAGTCATGGTAGCACCTTTCTTACCAGTGTACATGCAGGTGAGCATGAGGCCCAAAGCAGCCATGGCCCTGTGTGGCGATGGCATGTTGACTCGGTCCACGCTGAGTTTGACCAGTGCTTCTCCATCTACGCGTGACAACTGCTCCGAGAGCAAGAGGCGCTCCAGACCGCGCAGCACACAGTGATAGATGACGGAGGGAGTGGAGTCCTCGCTGGCTGACACCATCACGCCACACAACTAAAAGACCGGGACAGCGGCAGCACATCAACTATATATTTTATACACACAAAAAATTCACGTAATGCCAATTCATTATGAGTGTGCCTCAGAATAATGGAGGTTTGTTATTGTGAATGTTTATTTTTCTCCCATCCTCCTATTACGTGATACATCAGATTTTTTCACCCTCAGTCAAGTTCATGTTATGTCACACATTCACACACAGCATGTTTACCTGTATAATTCCAGCCATAAACTCAGCTCCTACATCCAGAGGGTAGTTCTCCATCATGTAGAAGGCCACCGCACACATAACCAACACATGCTGCTGGTTATGTAGGTTCACACAGCTGCAGAATACAAAGACAGGAGATAAAGAGAGATGAACAGCCAGTAGATATTTGTTTAAAATGTGAAGGGCAGCACCTAGTGACCAAAAGTTGCACTGCACTCTTGGTCCCATCACCTTACTAAAACAAGACTTAAAATCTCAGTTGTTGTGCAGGTCATGCCACAAGACTATTTGTCCCTGACTCTTGTGAAATCAATAGGAGGGTGTACTGGTTACAAGATGATACCATTTTGAAAAATCAAGACTGGATTAAATTATCGTGATATCATAAGAAAATCATGCGAGAGGACACAGTCGGACAGATTGTGACAGTGTGTCACATTCTTCCCCAGACATATGTATATGGCAGAAATTATACCACAGCCAGTGCCATGTATGCTCCAAGGTGTGGCCATAATGCCCCCTCTACCACATGGCCAGTTTGGAATGCCCTGTCTTCAACTGGCCATTGTCCCCTTAAAAGAAAGTTGCAGATTTCCTTATTTAAAACTACATGTGTTTAATTCAGCATATATCTGATACATCAACCGGCATGTATTTTAGTTAATTTTTGAAACTGTTCGCTTCTCATTCCCATGGTCATCTCCCACTAAAATAGCACAGATAACCAACAGAGGCTGGTAGGGTGTTGAGGCGACAAAATACTAAATCTGTAAAGTGTGTACGGAAATACAGTTTCTTCATGTATTTATGACAGTTCAATATGAGGTGAAACAAATCTCCTAACTGCTTTAATGTGAGGACCAGGGCACAAGCACAGTCTGTGCTGACTTGAGGGTTTCAGTCTCAGATTAAGAAATTTGAGACAGGCAAATTGTGGCAAAAGCCTTGTGAATAAGTCTTGCTCTTTCATCATCGGTTTAGCTCATTTGATGATAAAATGAGGTCAGTGTCTGTTGGTATTGGAGAAAGAATGACAGCAACACTCACTGAGCAATAGCCCTGAGGTTGGACAGCAGGTACTCAGAGACGGTGGGGATGAGCTGTTTGGCTGTGTCATCCAGCAAGTCACACTCCAACACATACAGCACTCCATGCAGAGCCCCCATCCGGCTGGGGAGGTGGGTGCTGCGCAGGGTCGTCTCCAACAGGCGACAAACAGGCTCCGCTATTGCTTTGTCCTACAAATATTATCAGATTAGAGGTTCAGAATACACTGCTATAACCAATCCCAAACGCAACCTTCCACTCACACACAGCCATACTCACCATGCCCAGCACGGCAGCGGCCTTGCAGATGGCAGGCACCAGGTATTGATTGAGGATCTCATCTTCTGGCGGGTGGAGCTTCTGCAGTTCCATCAGGGTGGAGAACATCATGTCAAACTGGTTCCTCTCTGTGAACAGGTCCGACACCGCCAGCAGCTACACAGAAAGGGATGAAAGTTTACTTTGCATGTAACTGTTTTGAGCGTTCTAGTTTTTGTCCATAGAACAGCAGACAATCCTTCCCACTGACTGATCCACCACTGTGTGTGCATCGCAGCTCACCGATCGGACCACTTCACTGATGAGTATGGTCGGGGTCCTCCTGTTACTCGGGGAGCCCGGGATGAGCCACTGGCTGTAGAGCTCCAGGAGAAACTGGGAACACGAATGAATGTCCACACCTGCACGATGCTTCCTGAAAGTACAAACAGTCAATGGTAGGTCCCGCTGTGCATTCCTCTTTCAGTGCATGTGTGTTGAGACTGAGAAAATGCAAGTGCACGTCTACATTTATTTGTCTGACCTAGAGTTGATAGGAGATACGGGTGGGGAGGTGGGTGCTGGAGTGTCTGCCTCATCCTCTTCATCCTCGCCCCATTCTTCCTCTCTCAGTGGGGTGATGTTGTTACCTAGCCACACTGAGTGGATAGAGACCTGGAGAGAGAGATAGGGGGGAAAAATACACTGTGGTATTGAAAATCTTTTAACATTCAGAACTTGAGCACACTGTTTACTCAAGCTTCATGTACCATTGTTCATCCACCACTTCCTCTCACCTGTCCCAGTTTGTAGTCCATGTTGCCCATCTCCCTCTCTGTGTTGATCTGAAGCAGCAGCTTTTCATGGCTGATCAGCGTGCCTGCTGAGACAGAATTTAACAAGAAATGATAGCGGTAGATATAAATGCAGCAGCAGTGAGTAGAGAGAGACACCTGGTGAATGTGGATTATGTGTTACCAGCTGATGCTGCAGACAACGAGGGCACAGGGTCCCAGGCGTGGTACGGGTGGTGTGTATGGACATTGTCTCTCTTTGACACAAGAGCCTGAATTTCTCTCTCCACTTCTCCCCTGATCACTGCAAGTTTCCTTCCAAACCTGGGCATACACACAATCATAATATTGTTGCATGCAAATTCCTGGCACCACTACAGCGTAAACAGAAAATAACTGCGCAGCTACCTTGTTTCCAGGGCTTTGAGGCTCTTGTTGCGGGGCTGCTGTTCCAGACAGCTGACTGCAGGGTTGCCAGCAGTAGGCAAGGTCATGGCACTCAGCACCAGGCTGGTGATGGCCTGTACTGCTAACACATTCAACTGGGTCCGCTCCAAGTCCTCCTGGAGACAGAAGGATAAACAGCACATTGAAACAGATGGCAAAGACTGAGACAGAGAACAGAGGGCTGATAGTTTCCCACAATTTACTGCAGTGAGTTTCTGAAGAATCATGAAATACAGCATGCATATCTTTATCATTAAAGCAAGCAATTGTGTGAGTGCTTCACAGGCACGTAGGAATGATTCTGTAGCAACATCACCCTCACTAACCAATTGGCACAATTAAGGACATGAGCAATATTTGTGTGTGTGTACCTCCTGCTGCGTCTCCTCCTCCTGGTCCATAGTGATGGGTTGGGTGACCAGCACCCCCAGCAGAGTGGCCCAGGTCTCCTCAAACTGAGTCCTGCTGCTCCAGCCTAAACACACAAGAAAATGAGAGAAAATAAGTATGGATCTGTCACTCACTCAATCATGCCAGATGTGCAGTTATAGTAATGGTAGTACTCAATTGTAGTCTATTTAAGACTTTAGAGATGAACATTTCTGTACCCAGTGTGTTGATGCGGTAGAGAAACTCTCTGAAGACATCCTTTTCCTGCAAGAAGTCCACAGGGATCTCAGGCAGCGTTGTGCCGTACTCTCCTCCTGGCTGAGGGGACCAGCCCAGTTTCCAAACCTACACACACACAGTTTTAATAGACCAATGCGTTCATGTATACAAACTCAAGGCATATATTGTTCACGCACTGACCAGTGGAGGTACTCTGGTGTAGCTGTTGACCAGAGGCAGTCGAGACAGACTGATGACGATGTTGCGCAAGGTTGGTGTGAGGAAAGCGGGGAATGCACTGTTTCTATGGTGACCCAGGGCGAGGACGCTCTGCAAGCCTTCCACCAGCTCTGCCATGATCTCACATGCTTGCCACTCGAACATATCTGCGACACACAGGAAATTTATCATCATATATCCCCGAAAACTTTAACCTAAGATCAGATTCAGTAGAAATGACATAAGACATCAAACGGAGAAAATACTAAACATAAAACAACCTGCAGTTTTACTGAATCTGAAAGTGAGTGCTCACGGTTGGCATGTGCAGAGTCCACTTGGTCTCCTTCGGCATCTCTCTCTGCCTTTGTCTTTTTCTTCTCTGGATAAAGAAGCTGGTCACCAGGACTCACAGCCACTGGGAAGACAAAAGGTTTGACCAACAATGAGAACTGAGTCTGATGGCAGTCATAGCATGTGACCATACTAAAACCGTGGGATATGCACAAACATAGCCTCACCTGCAGCAATAATGAGGCGAAGGCAGTATATGAGGGAGCAGGTGTGTGTGGTGTACTCCGGGGTGGAGAGCTTGTTCCAGACGCAAGGCTGCTGCAGGGCCAGACACAGGCAGGACAGAGCCCACTGCAGGTCCACACTTAGGGGTAAGTGGTCCTGGAGGAGACGCCACACCAACACCTGGGCCAAGACAGAGACATACATGGATGAAGAATGTTAAAAATAAAAACAGTTAACAATTCGATTTTGAAAGTACATATTTAGAGTCATAATTAAAATACCTCTAAAGACGTAAATATGGTTTAATATCATTGAATAATAGACAACATTGTGTGCTGGTGGCTCAAACATGAACTGACAACTTCAATCCCCCAAAGTGACACCATGTAATCAGTAAATTACACACTCTGTTCTGGTTGTTGGAAAGTGTGCATAAAGGCTTCTCATACCTGAAATTTTGCATTTTTCTGAAGTGATCAGAGATGGACCTGATTTTTCAAGTTTTGTCATCTCCTACCAGCACTAACCACATTCAACATCCCAATTAGGATGGAATTATTTTTTATGAAATACTGTTTCATGGCTTAATGACTGAAACTGGCTGAAATGAATTCACTACTATTTTATGATTGATAGCCTGGGAATCTTGAAAATCTTAAACGATATCAAAGTTTCCTCTCAAAATATTTCAATGATTGCTTATAGATTCATATAATCAAACAAATGGCATTTTTACTATGCAGTCTTTTACCTCAGTGGCGGTGCAGGTGAAAGTGGTGATGAGGTGTTCCTTGTCAGAGGGGATATGAAGTGAGGAAGGCAGCTGGCTCACACTCAGTAGGTACTGGGACAGAGCTCTGCAGAGCGACAGAACCCTGGGGTAGAAACCTGGCTCGCCTGAAAAACAGACCGCGAGCACATAAATACAATACAATTCTGCAGAGGTAGAACATTTCTCCTGCATTTTTCCCCCTCAGATTTAGGTTACAAGCCAACAATTTTCAATGCAACCTAAAATCTTTATAGAACAATCATTGCTCAATGAAGTCAAGTCAAGTTTGTACAAGATTTTAAAATTTAAGAGACTTAGAAATGAGTCAATCTGGCAGCATAAGAAAATTCTCACTTATGTATTTGATGACTCACCATACACATCAGCTACTTGGTCCCAGTAGGGCTGCGGCTGGGAGGGCGGCAGGAAGGACTGGTGTGGCACAGGAAGCGACCCAGTGACTCCTGTGAGCTGCTCTAGGGTCACCTGTAAGGCCGTCTCCAACAAGAGCGACCCCTGACCCCGTGCTAACCGCTGCACCCCCATGCTCAGGCATGGACACAGCAGGCTTAGGTTGAACTCCTGGGGGGAGTAAAAAGGCCAGGTTCAGATATAACAATTAATTTTTAATTCATCAACATTTGCAAGGATATTTCTGTTTTAGGTGCGACGTCTGTGCACCGTGTGTCACCTTGCAGCTCATGATGTTGAAGAGGTCAGCCGGAGGTAGTTTGGTGAGGAGTTCCGTCGTCTCCAATAGGGAAACATCTCCACGAAGACAACACTGAGACTTCACTAGAGCCACATACCACTCCTAAAAACAAAATTAAATTATGTACAGAAAATATTTTACCTCCCCAATTCTAAATTTCCTTAATTTCTAGCATCAAAACCGTCAGTAAAAACATGAAATACCAGACCCACACCCTAATTCTCTAATTCCTCACCTTATCTGCAATGACCAGCTCAGGGGCAGGTGGTGGATCCCCATCCAAGGGGTGTGATGTCACAGGAGGTGTGGGGCTGCTGGTGTCGGCAACAGTGGCTCTGAACCTGTCCAGCAGGGAGTAGAACCTCTGATGCCTGTGATGAGATGGATCAACAGAGGACATGACACATTTATTTAGTGATATGGCATTTGCTAAAAGATATACAGCTAAGTGTTAATGAGATTATAAATATAGGCAGTTTATGCATGCATCATTTGGGGAACCAAGCAACAAAAACATGCGTGTACATGTTCAACTGGGACAAGTTGGCAAAAGTCATAACAATCTGGTTGGCTACAATGATAAAATGTCAGATTTGTCCCAGTACACTTTATAACTACAGTATAAGTATCTGTTAAACTCCATCTTGGAAATTTCATTTTTTTGCTTTGTTAACTGGTGTGTTTCTTCCCCTATTATTCTGTTGTTTTCTGTTCTACTCTTTACTATACTCCCACATGCAAAATGTGCAACAGAATGCTCAAACTATTCCTCAGATTAGTTGCAATACAGGAGAGCGTTACCTCTGAGCCAGGCCACTGGTCTGGAGGTATTCCTGGATCCTGTCCAGTTCCTCCACAGGCAGCTGAGCTACACTGTTCTACAGGGGGAAAGGACAGAATAACGCATGACCAACTTCAGATAAATCACAACTACATACAAGTCCAACAAATTCACAACTCTGACACAAAGTTTGCATCTTGAATTGGTTTTATAAATATATTCGTGAGTCTTACAAGCCCACAGCAGTCCACTAACACTAAAATAGAATATCTTATGTTCAACTTCCAAGAAAACTTGCCTTGTAACAAGAAATTGAAAAACCATACGTAAGCTATACCTGTAGCGTCTCAGCCAGCAGCATCTCTACCCTGCGACACGCCAGTGTGTCCACCATGCGAGCCAGAACCCTGAAGGGTGTACTGAGCAGCTTGTCCACATACAGCATCAGCAGGGAGCCGGACTGACTCAGATGGATGCCTTCCAAACACTGCAGGGTCTTCTTCAACATGGTAGGCTGCAAAGGAGGGGAGGATTCAGTTTGTAAGGCAGAAAAAAAGAATGACAAAAGAGCAAAGAGAGAGAGGTGAAGAAGAAGGGCAGTGAAGGAAAGAAGGGAAAAGTTAAAATTGCACCAGTGATGGTGGTGTAACTGGGAGATCTACATGAGAGATCAAACTAATAAAAAGTACAGAAGCTGAACACATTAGTGAGCAAAATTAGTAAAGGCTCAACAGGAGTAAAGAGATTTATTAAAAGCACTTTGGTCAAGACTGAATGTTTTTAAATGTGCCTCATGACTAAAATGGCTGACAGTTGAGGGACAATGGAAAAAGAAATAAATAAAGTTGTAATCTCACAGTAGTGAGGTTGTCACAGCGGGACTGGATGGCCTGGATGAAGAGGCCGCTGGCAGCTGAGTTGCGGTGCACAGCGCTGATGAAATCCTGCACTGGAGGCTCATGGGAAAGGTTAATGAGGTCACGCACGTGGTTGACAATCAGCCAGGTCAGATGCTCCGAGTCATGGAGGTTCTGACACTATAAATGTGAGAAAATTATACATAATTTAATGATCCTTGTCCATTGATTCCAATAGTGTTAATATTTTTGAGTTGTTCAACATTCTTAAGAGTCTCACCACATAATCACAGAAGAGGATGAGGGCTCCCCTGCGCACGATCTCTCTGTTGACCATGGCTAACCGAGTCTCAGGCTTGTCCTCGTCTCCTTCCCCTGAGGAGTGAGGGCTCAGCAGCTTTGTGCATGAGAGGCTGTGTCCCCTGAAATGATGGAGGCAGGGTAGATTGTCTCAAGATACGGTGCTGGGGATTTGATTTTGGACAGATTAATATTACCTTTACATTATAGACTCTGTCACACTATCGGCTCTTACCTGGGTGTCTGGTGCACCTCAGCCCACCAGGAGTAGTTGGTGTAGTTGATGATGAGGAGAACCTGGCACCACAGCAGTACCAGGGAGGGGTGGGTGGTGATCAGGCACTGCACCATGCTGTTCAGACCCTCTAAAGGGTAAAACAGGCCAGCCTCTGTGCCAGTCTGTCCACCTCCGCTCTCACCCTTCAGTAGACGGCTAGCTGCAGCCGTGATCCTGCGAAACATTCCTGGAAGCAAGGAAAGACAAAAAAAAGGGAAAAGACAGTCATAATGTTGAAGAAAATGCAACTGTTTTAAAGAATGTAATGAATTCTATTTTAAATATCCACCATTTTAAGAAGCCACACTTGTTTTAACATTATTCACAAAACAAAAAATGACAACTGAAATGATGTAAGCTCACCACTTTTAAAGACATGAATGAGACACATGAGCAGTGTGCCCAGCTGCTGGCAGTAGAAGGTGTGCTGCTGCTCTGTAATGTCCACCTTAACCTGTCTGGAAGAAATGTCATCCAGCAACACTCCTACCAGCTGGAGCAGGAACCTGGACGATGGGAAGGGAGACAAATTTCATGTGAAAATGGGAAGGAAAAAAGGCAAAGCAGTGGCTGCAAACAAAGCAGTGACCAAGTAGAAGCATCCCTAAATCCTCAAGTCAGAAGAATCCTAAAATTTGAGACAGTGGACGCATGCACTAACCTTGCAAAGGTTTCCTCAGGCAGGGCTTTTTGTGCCTCACCATTAGGTTCCTGGTGACCGAGTGTGTCAGCAGTGGGTGGGTCATGTGGGGAGGGGTTCTGCTGATGGAGGCGACGGATTGTGTGGCAGGACAGGAGATGCGGGGAAAGCGAGAGTTCATGGACCCGGGACAGGACAATGTCCTCAGTGGACTGCGAGACGAGTACCCTGAGCACAGCCAGGATGCCGGACACCCACAGCTGGACTGTAGCTACTGATGCCTGGAGGAGCAGAGGTTCAGTTTCAAGTCAAAAATCTACATTTTTTCATTCACTTAAGGAAAAGTAGACAAGGTGCATCAAACGCCTGTCCAGATCTTTGTGCATGTTCAGAGATCAGACGAGATATCTCACCATGGTGACCGGAGTGGTGAACATGCTCTTAAGCAGCATGTCTACAGGTCTGAGAGAAGACGGTGCCACAGTCTCAAACAGAGTGTTCAACACACCCAACGCCTCCGGAGAGTCCAGGTGCATCTGTGAAGACAACATATAAACATGTTTACTGGCAGCGTGCACCACTGTGTTCAATCTTACAGTACAACAGCTGGACTTGAATTTCTGACTCATCACCAACATGTACACCTGCATGCACTTTCCTACCTGGTGCTTGGCAATCATGGGAAGTATGACGTCAGCAATCTGTCTGGACAATCTCTTCCACTTGTCCTCATTCTCTTTGTGACACTGCTGAAGTACAAGGATGAACATCTCCAACACCTGCAACACACACATGAAAGAAAATTTCAGGTGGAGAAAAGACTTGCTGGGATACTTTGACAATAAGATGCTGTATCTCTTTGAATCCATTTGCAACTGTACCTGATGGTGTTGCACAAGTCTGAGCAGCATGGAAACCACCACTTCTTTCTGTGTATCCAGCTCTTTGCCTGCATCTGCTTTGTTTGAGCCCCTCAGTACAAACAGGTCGTGGACTATTGGCTGTAGGGCTGGGATGGCTGTGGTGGAAGGAGAGTAAAACTTTATTACTTCCACTCTATATCCATGTCAGTTTTATGGTTCTGTTAATGGGGATCATCAGTGTCTCCCCAAGACAAACACTAGGACAAAAGCATGCTTCTCCTCCAGCTACAGTTATGATGAGCTTTTGAGGTTATGCGTTCGTTTGAAGTTTAGTAATGTAGACATCAGCGAAACGTGGAAAAGAGACTATTCTATATGTAGTGTATACTGCTTGTGCTCCTCTCACCGTGTGTAACAGCTTTCCTGCCGCTCGCCATGATGCCGTCACACAGCTGGATGATCTTGGGAATGCTGATTATCTGCTTGGAGTGGTAACGCTCATAAGACAGCAGCACCAGGAAGAAAAAGATGTTGGGAATGATGGCCTCTGAATCTCTGTGCAAGTACAACAGGTATAATTTTAGTTCACAGGATGACATTTGAATATTTACTAGTCACTTATGTAACCAACACATACAAAAAAAAAAGCATGCACTGCAGAAAGGCCTGAGACACAATATATTGCTCTTTTGCAGGATCACAAAGAAAACTTGCCTGAACTGTCCCACTTCAATGTACTCAAACTGCTTCAGGACAAAGCCTATGAACACCTGAAACACAAAAAACATCCTCCTGAGTGAGCTAAATTCCACAAGCTGAAGAT
Source organism: Chelmon rostratus (assembly GCF_017976325.1). Lineage (NCBI taxonomy): Eukaryota > Metazoa > Chordata > Actinopteri > Chaetodontiformes > Chaetodontidae > Chelmon > Chelmon rostratus. The sequence continues at coordinate 23,903,999 of NC_055660.1, read as the reverse complement.
GAGCTTTGTTTGTGTTTTTGTTTAACCTGATCTGAGTCCAGGAGGCAGTAGTTAACTCTGAGCTGCACGAGTTGGGCGAGCAGGTCCAGTACTTGTCTCTGCAGGGCCACAGAGGTGCTGGTGGTGTACTGCTTCAAAGCTTTGATTACCAGGGGCTCAAACAGACGAATGTGGTTGTGGATGGCATTCTACAGAAACAAAGATGAAGCAGACTTGATCTTCAACATATTTTTAGACATTCACAATTGTAACTTCAAAAAAAGAGCAGCACAATGGTAGCTTGCCTTGTCTCCTCTGTGGCGTGTTGCATTTGCAATGTTGGACCTTAGCTGGTTCGAAGCTTTTTGCATTACATCAAACCATCTAAAAGTGCAAAAAGAAGGCAGATTCTGTAATGTTTCATGTTTATGTCTGTGCATTTATCTTTAGGCATGTGTGTTCATGCACACAAATAGCAATATGTCTGTGTGCTCTGACAACTGACCCAGAAGTGTCCTGCTCCTGTTCCGCCTGCACCATGTTACGGAGACTAGCATCGGCAAGGGCTTGAGTGAAGTGAGTGTACGGCGCCATGAAGCAGTAGTGGTAGAGGCCTGGTCGCAGGCTGGATGAACCAAGACGGAGAGCCTTGCCCTGAGAACGACTGGGTCCACTCAGTACACCCTCGTACTGGGAGGCCAGGTTGGTGCCAAACAGGGTCTTCAACAGCTAAAGACAGAGAGGTCTTCTTCAGTTACCAACACAAGCAATAGTTTGGATATTTGTTTCATGTGTACTATTTTCATATAGTAAAAATTGTCTTTCATGGGGGTCTTGCAGGATATTCGCACCATTTCCAGCAACCTAATGTTTGTCTTGCTGTTTCACAATCTTTTCCATCCTGAAATTTGTCGGATTAAATTTTGCCTTGTAATTTACACTTTTCTTTGTGAGGGCTAATGTCTCTGCAGGGATAATTACTGTTTACAGAAAAACATCTTTTGTTAAGTCTGACATAAGTCAGATTGGCTGGCTGTGCTTAATGCAATTAAAATGATTGATTTGACTATCATTATGCAAAGCAGAGAATTTATCATCATCATACTTTGTTCTGCATTGCCGATCCTATCTAGCTTCTCTAACAATTAGGAAATTTGCTGCATCTAAAAAGGCACATGCAAAATGGCATCTAGCTAGTATGCTACAAATGTGTAGTGTGTAGAAATATGTATGGAACCATCGCACAGGGAAACCCAATGCCTTTACAGGCCCTGTCGGCAGGAACCAGTCTCACTCTGTGTGGAGTCGCACCGGCTGCAGCACACTGCTCAGTGCTGGAACCATAAAGACTGCCACACACAAACATAAATGTGACAAAACAAAAACAAATCTACAGTCAGAGACATAAACACACAGATTACTGACCTGTTGTACACAAACAGTAGCCATGGTTGGTTCTCTGGAGAAGCAGGACTTCAAGTAGCCCAAGATTTCCTCCACGCACTGACAGAAAATATAGAACATAATTTTAGTCTATTGATTTTAATCGATGTGGAGAATAGTTATACATCGGCTTATATGAATGAAAAAAATTAACTTAATTTGCCTCCATCTAGCCCAATCATCCAGAACCTCATCTTTACCTTGCTGATGTCATGTAGTGTGGCCAGCTCCAGGAGCTGAGACAGAACATCTAGAGTGGCACGCAGGAAGCCTCCAAATTTCTCTTGGCTACTGTGGAGGTCCAGCGTCACCTGGGAGATAAACAACCACCACCAGACTTTAGGCTACTAAAATTTGTAAAAAACACTTTTCTGTTATGATAGAAGTTGTTGTTCTGACCTTGAAGTTGGCATGCGTAGCTTTGAGGACATCGTAGAGCTTGAGGTAGGGTGGGAGGTGGTAGAAGCTGCCAAGGGTGGTAGATTTGTTTATGGCTGTTGACCCTGTGCTGTCTGCCGGCCTTCCTGCTCACAAAAAGCACAACAGACTTCTTAAATATTCACAGACAAGAGATTATGTGTATCTGTAGTAATGAATGTTCAGGTTTGCATGTACCTGTGTTGACCTCATTGCCTTTCTTTGGGCTCATAGGGGCTGCGCTGGGCTCAGCAGCATCCTTCTCCTTGCCTTTTCTTCGGATGGGACTGAGGGATGGGGTGTTGCTTAGGGAGGGGAGGGTGGCCTAAAATGTAGGAAATGGGGTACAAAAAGTGAACTCAATGCAATGGCCTAATATGCCAGTAAAGTGTACTTTTGAAATATTCACTTTAACTACATGCCACCCGAAACAAAAAGAAAGACAGTCACCTTAACTGCTGGTCCAGGTGGTGTGTCATCCAGCACATGGGCACAGATGTTGAGGACCTTCAGCAGGTGGGAGAAAAGCTGCTCCACCATGGCCACCAGGGCGCGCTCCGACAGCCCTGCCCAGGGTTCCTCCATCTTATTTGTGCTTCCACTGGTGTTCGAGCTGCCACTGCTGCCCTCTTCCTCTCCAGCCCAGGGGTTCCGCATGCATTTAGGAGCCACAGCTGGGAACGGGATTAGGAGACTAGTTAATCAATAAAATAGTCACTGCTCTTGTCTGAAAGTTTTGTTTGAGTGAAAAGTGGTATGTTTGAAAATGCATGAACAGCACAGTCAGGTAAAACGTGTATGCATACTACCTACCAGAGAGCAGATTGCCAGAAAGTAAAAGTGCATCCTGGTGTGCAGAGAGATCCAGTGGAAACCAAGCAGAGGAGAGTAAGGAGAGGACCATGTTGGCCATTCCCACTGTCAAAGTCCTCCGCTCAGCATCTGGTATGGATGAGGAGGTGGCTGAAGAGGCTGGGGCGCTGCTGGGCTGTGACACACTGCGGGAAAGAGGACCGCAAACATAAGATAATCAGGTGTGTGTATATCGAGAAAGAGCAATTGAAAGAGGAGCAAGAGTGGTGTGGTGTCTGGCATGAAATCGTGTGGCAGATTATGCTACTAGGACGGCATTAAACCTACAGGCAAAAAATGAATTCATGAGAGAGAGGGTACACAAACCTGAGGGCCCTGCCCCTGCTGCGGTTCAGACTAGAGCGGGAAGAAAAGCTGCTACTGGAGCTAATATAGCCGCAGTGCCAGCCTGTGCTCCAAGTGCACACTGGAAAATTTAAAGCCAGGAGGCACAATGCCTCACAGCAGCCAAACTGCCAAGAGAAGGAAAGGTATTTAAATAGGCTGTCATAAAAAAATAAACATACACCAGAAACTTATTATTCAGTTGGCAAAAAAAGTGTTATGCAGTTCTGTAAACTCACAGTCAAGGCTCTGGAGGTAGAGGAGGTGAAAGCATGGGAGACGGCAGTAACAACTCTGGACAAGTTGTTCTCTAGAGTAACATCAGCCACAGTGTTGGACAAGTTGAAGCCTCTGTACGTCCTGGCAGACAGTGGAAAGAGCAGAGCTGTGATTTTGTCATGAGGTTTGTAACTGAAACACAAACTTTAAAAATAAATAAATTAAAAAAAAAAAACAACTTAAAATGACTGCCAACACCAAACCCCCGATAGTCTATACAGTTGATCCAATGATCTTGAGAATGATGTCTCAGCAAAAGGATGGAAGTGAGCCCATAACATGCGACACCAAAGGAGTGTGTGTCTGTGTGTGCACATACCTAGTGATTGTGCTGACTGTGAACTGGGAGGGGGGTTGTGTCTCATGCATCAACAGCTGCAGGTACACTGAACTCTGGTCCCGGGCAATAGCCACTACTGGGTCCACCTGACCCTGGTCACAGTCATAGAACAACCTGGAAACCAGCCTGGTAGCAAGAGAGGCACAAAGACATGAGGGAAGGGTTAGAGGACAACAAGAAGAGATATTAGAAAAAAAAAAATACAAACATAGGAAAAAAACAAGTGTTTAAATGAATTACACTGAAATCAAATCAAAGTGCTTCTGTGCAATGAAATCCAATCCACAGAAGATGTGCAACATAGACAGTACAGTATATGAGAAGAGACAGTGTACCTGCTGACAGCAGAGGCTGCCACATGCCGGACTCTGGGGTCATCGTCTCCCAACAACTGGATGACCACATCATTCAGGACACGTTCCTGAAGCCGAAGTCGCTACAGAGAGGATTGTGAACAAGTTAGGGACCACAGACTCAGCAAGTCAAGCTGAAAACAAGACTTACATGTCCACAAGAAGAATGGAAGAATGGAGGACTTACTCCAGTGTAGTGATGATCCCCTTTGTGTAAAGTCTCAGTTTTTCTTTCCAGGAAATTAACTAACCTACAAGGATGAAAGAGTGAATATCCTTCATAAGTAATAACAGGTAATACATAAAAAGTTGAGTTATGCTGCATCTTCATTTCAAAAATAAGACATATTTATCATACATTGTAAATGTGTAGGATATAGTGATTTAGAAAGTGAAGTACATGCATGACAGTAAGATGGGTAAGCATGCAGTTACAGTTACAAAAGAAGACAAAGCTTCATACCGGAAGTCCATCTCAGCCAGGGTCTCCAAGAGCTCAGTACGAACAAGCCAATAGGAGGAGTCCCTCAGAGCAAGCAGGTTTATCACCAACTGAAGACCGAGCTCACTCAGGGTGCTGCTGCAGACCGTCATGATGCAGTGCTGAAACACGCATCAAAGAGGTCAGACTCAAATACACAGCAAGCACAGATTGCTAACACACTCAAACAGATCTGTCCTACCCTCACTGCTGAGCAAGTCATCTTGCAGGTGACAGAGGATTCATCTTTCAGAGTTTTCTGGAGCAAAGGCACCAAGTCCACCAGGGACAGAGGGTTACCTGGAGAGCAGCAGGGCAGACGGGTGAGAGAGAACTATTAAATATTACCCAAGCTTTTAATGTGTCAGCACAGAGACAAACACCTGTGCAAATACTCCCCCCTCTACCGCCACCACACACACCAACCTGTTGCACTCTGCACACTGGCCAGCCAGGTGTGTATGTTGTAACGTGTTTTGGTGAGTGCTGCCTGTATGATGGCTCCACAGAGGATAGCTGTGGCCCCTCTGATCTGAGGGTCCCCATGGTCAATGAGGCCCAGCACGTCACTGATATACTGCTGCTCTGCAAGGGCAAAGAGAAAGACAGCAGGGTCAATGGTGGAGCTGAAGACGCAAATACAGTGGTTAATTATTGCATGTTGTAACTGACCAATACTCAAAAATGCACTAGAGGCCTTTTCCACACAAAGTATTTTGACACGTCACAGAGGGTAAAGCACAGGTGTAAATAAAATGAATGGCGAAATTGTACTCCGCTGCTTCAGTTCAGGGTCCTGGTATTGTGCATGCTGGATCACTGCCACAGCTTACTGGGACACTTCAACAGAACCAAGCTCTCGTTAGTGATATTAGCAACACCTGTGCTTTTCCGACTGTTACAAACACCTGCTGTGAAGAAGGCCTATCACTTTAACAGTAGAAACCACTCCCGATTCAAGTGAATGGAGAACCACAGAACAAAAATAAAAAGAAGCTATTTTACCTGCAACAATTCACAGGTGCACCAAAACTCTAAAAACTGAATTTCAAGTGCAGTATTCCCCTCAGGCTTCAAATGTCCATATTGTCATATTCTGTACACTATTGGTCACATTACTCTCATCTAAATGAAAGCCACAATGTGAGATCTTCAAGAGCCATGACGCGCCCACACAGGTGTTGTCACTAATTGCCTGATTACACCTCCTCTCAGGACGTCTCTCTCATTCTCCTGTTAGTTTACTGGTTTATTAAGTCAGCTGACCTCACATGAATCTCAGCATAGCTCCGCCCACCTTCAACCTGAGCAGAAGCCTCATAAGCCAACTAAGTGGCAGCACCTCCCAGAAAATTGTATGCCTGATGCCAGCGATTTTTTTTTTAAATACTGACCTATTCATGTGTCATAACATCTAAATAGTCTTGTCTTGTTTTTTTACGCCCCTACCTTCTAGCGGAATGCCGTCCAGCGGCTCCAGGTAGAGGGAATTAAAGAAGGCTTCAGGATGCAGGGCCGCTGCTGCCCCAACGCAGCTGACCGCCAGAGCCTTCACGCTCACTCGCACCTCCTTGTCAGGGGTCAGACCTGGGGAAATAGCAGAGCAAAGATTGACAGACACACAAATCAATTATGTCAGATACAACAAGACAACATTATAAATACATGGTGTTAAGATTAGCTAAAGTTAAATCTTGTTCCTTGTTTTTAAAATATTGTTCCGTGATAACAAAGTTCTAGGTTACGTAGTTCAAAGTTTTGTATTGTTTTGTATAGTAGTGTCAATATAAATTAATTAGTGGACAACCAAGGAGTAACCCTTATGACAAATCTGCAGCATTTACGCTCATTTTTTTAAGGCTTTCATCATACCCATCTATTGCAAAGATCAAACTAATCAATAAACAAAACTAAAATATAATGGAAAATTGACAGTTTGCTCCAACCTGAGCATCTCAGAAACTGGGATGGTGTCATTGTTTACTTATTTAGATTTATATCAGTCTATTTCTTGGCAAACACAATGAAGTTGTATATTTTGCACAGTTTTGATAACACTCACCGTTCTTTTGTCCTGTCAACAGGAAGGAAGCAGCAAGAAGCCGTACACAGTGCACCAGGGGCTCCACCCCCTGGTCTGTGTAATGTCCAATTGGACCCTTTATCCGTGATGGCTATGAAGTTAGAGACAGACATAATATATTTTGCTTCCTTTACCTTCTGGTGTGAAATACTGGCATGCATTTTTTATGTGGTCGGGCCTTTACCTTGTTGTCAGGTTCTGGTTCAGCAGGTTCGTCCTTCAGTATGAAGCGGTCCACACTGCTGTCTGAACCCTGTCGGTTGTGACCTCGGCCTTCAAAGAGATGAGGCTTGCTGAGAGCTGCACACAGGAACATGAGCATAATGCAAACTTCATATCAATAAGCAGAACATGTCTTCACTGCAAACCACAAACGCACCCAGTGCCGACTGCAGGAATGGTTCTGGGGGTTCCTCTTGGGAGGAAGGTGCTGCTCCTTCATCTTCTTCATCCTGTAGTGTTCCAATCTGCATCCCAGAGTACTGGCTCTCACTGCCATCCAGCACCTTATGCACACACACACACACAGAGCAAACATCTCCAGAGGGGAACTAAACATGCTTTCCAGAAACATCGTATGCAACAAATCTGAAATGCAACCGCATGCAAAGGATACCTAAATAGTTCCAACTCATTCATGGTTGAGTTAGATCTGCTGGGTTGAGGACAACGACACAGCAAAACAAAAGACTGAAACTGCAAGTCAAACAGACATTCCACTTCCAACTCTACTGAATCATGCTTGGGTCAACGCAATTTACAGCAAATCAACTACACACAGGAAAAAGCACAGGCCTGAGAACTGTACAACTGCGGTTGCCACCATTCAACATAGCGAGAGCAAGCTTTTGAAGCAAACTATTCCACTTTGACATGGATTCCTCTTAGATCAAGTAAGAAAGACTTATTTTTACTAGATAAACTACACACACAACATTTTACAGAGAACTAGTTTTCCTAGCAAGATGCATGAAGTACTCTTAATCCAAGAATTTGACATAATTGTTTCTCCAGGTTTGGCCTCTGCTGGAACAAAGGCCTGTCACATTCTCCTTAAGAGGTAGAGGGAACCAAACCTGAAGGAACAGATGTCCTTCATGCTTTTACTTTGAACTTTTCACGTCAAGCCATCAACATGGGATGTTGGGGTTGCTTGTATTTACAACGGTCTTTCAAAAATATCTCATTTTTGGGAGGGAATCACGGGGAACAAGGAAAATAGGGAGGGGCATAATGTATCGTCCCTGACAACACAAGGGGCAAAGGAGGGCAAATTTTGTGCATGGGTTGTGACGAAAAAGCGAACGAAATGAGGAAGAATGAGGAAAGGCAAAAGTTTCCAGACAAGCAAGCCCCTCCCCACTCTGTTCAAAGTGTCCAATCGGCTGACCTTTTCACTAGTGCTAGAGGAGGAGGAGGTGGCATAGAAGGAGGAAGAGGAGGAGAAAGAGAAAGAAGACGACGAAGAGGAAGCAGTGTAGTCGCTGTCTGTGGCATCGGGGCCCTCGGTGGAAGTTGGTGAGGATGGGGGCGGGTCAATCACCCGCGGCAATGGTGTGCGCGACTGCGACGAAGTGGGGAGAAGGATGAAGGAGAGGGGGCAAGACCATAGAGGTAGAACTGTTAGAATGGACAATCTCACACCAAAATGTCTCTGGAGGGGAGCAGGACCACATGACCTGCCTCCCAAAAACCCAAATGATTAAACTAAGTGTGTGATCTCACATGACTTTTCTTATGTATTTTATGGAGCAGTTTTATTATAAAACACTGTTTATGCACCATACAAGATGGGAAAACAGGGGCTTTGCATGCTGCACTCAATTAATTACTTGTTGGCTGCATTAAACACTAACTGCCAGTTCCCAAGGCTTTTAGACTACACAGTACACTGGGCCTGAAGAAAAAGGCCCTCACAAGACTAGCATTTTAGTTCTTTCTAGCTCTTTGAGCGGGGAGTTGTCTATATTGCCAAGTTCTGATATTATCACTTCCAAGATTCACTTCAGGATTATACCCAACATGGGCTTTCAGAAATTATCTAAAGCACACTGCTGTCACAAAAAAACGATTATAATACTGCACAGCATGAGCTGAGGCTAATGGATGTCTGTAACGTAGGATAGAAAGATTAAGGATAATACTATGATTTGGGTAATGAGCTAAAACATGCGAAACCATGATATGGTTTAATGCTTAAAAATGTGGAGAATGGAAAGAAAGAAAATGTTGTCCATTCTACAAATCCTAATTCTATGAAGTGTAGCATAATTCAGAAACCGGGAGCTATGCCATTAGGGACATCAGGGTTCATAAGTAATTACAGCATTACATGGTAATTAATTCCTTCAGTGTCTAGGGAAGCAAGCTGTCCTCTGTATTTCACACAAATACACACATATACACAGGAGTTAAGTACTGTATATTCAAGCTCGCACACCCACAGAGTCACACTGACCAGTTCTGCTACGTCCGAAGGGGTGACAGCTGAGTCTGGTCCCTCTGTGGTGGTCTGGGAGGAGTCGCTTGGTGGAAGTGAGCGATCATTAGTGCCAAGCAGAGCCCCGCCATCTCCTAGGGGCCCTCCCTCTGGCGTGGCATTCTCTGGCGTGGTATAGTCAGCCGTCTCTGGAGTAATATTGGCCCCGCCGCTGGAGCTCCGACTCAGCATTTCCTCTTCGTTGTCATTGGGTGACTCTGGAGTGTCTGACGCAGATGTCCCACCTCCACCCTGCTCCGAGGAGGCGCTGAGGTCCACGGAGTCGCCCGGCTGCAGGGTATGCTGGGAGGAGCGTGGCTGCTCAGTGATGATGTCCACCTGGGCAGCGGAGGAAGCGTCTGCGCCAACCACTGACGCTGAAGGGAGGACATTAAAAGCATATTTTTTATAGCAAAAAAGCAACGTATAGTCGTAAGATCGCCAAAGTTGCGAATTACTTCTTAATCTATTCTGTCTTTTGGTAAGAGCATCTCACCTGTGAAGGAACCAGTGGTGACCTCTGTTCTCTCAGCATCATCCTCCAACCCCTCTTCCTCCCCAGAAAGCATTTTACCTGGAAACAAGTTTAATGTCAAAATGACATCAGCACTAACACCACCTGGGTGGTGCAAATTCACCTTTAACTGCATTAAAAAATAACAACAGAATCTGCCTCAGACTCTCTGACATATAGTGTATACATTAGAAAGTAAATGTTGTCCATCCTTAATAGTATAAGAAGTGGAAGATAATCAACCACCATATGTGACGCAGTCGGAGGTAAATTTGCCCAAATCTTGAAACATCAGCAAGAGGGGAGAGGTGCACACAAGAGATAAATAGACTAGTCACCTCTCTGTTTCCTGAGAAGGAGTGGACTGCAGGAAGACCCTCCCCCCGCTGCAAATGGCAGGAAACAGGAAGTAGAAACAGGGGGTGAGGAGGAGAAAAGCAGCAAAAGCTCAGAAAGACTCATAGGAAACAGAACGATTATTAACAGAAGACAGACATTGAGTTAGCACGCAAGGCCACAAACACAGACCGAAGCAGAAACTAGAGCAGAGCAACAGCAAACTTTGGTTGACTGGCAAAGCTGGCAAAGTCAGTCAGTAAGGGTTAATGAGCTAAAAGCTACCTGAAGCACATACAATGGCCCCCCCAAGAGCCAGGTGAAAACACATTGAACAGCAACATATTACATAGTACAAAAGGGATAACAAGCTTTATGAGCAAAGTCCTGACTAATTGATGTGTTTACCAATGAGCTCCAGGATGCTGCCAGAGCGTGCGCGGCTCTCAGTGTCCTGGCGAAACACAGTGGCGTGTTGGATGCTGCCGGCAGTGATGAGCATGTGCAGAAGCTCCGGTGGGGGAGTCCTGAACATCTGCTGCAGGAGCTCCAGAGCCGCTGTGACCACATTGTGATCCCAGTGCTGGGTGTAGTGTAGGGTCAGCTCGTACACCTTCAGACACAAACACGGAGAAAATTTAGCTAAAGCTCTATGATTACTACACAAAACACACATGATCACTCTCTCCTCTGCACCTGTAGCAGTTGTTCAGGTGTTGGCTGTACGTCAGCCTCCTTCCTCATGACTCCGAAGCTTCCTTTGAGGCTGGTGGTGTTGACTTGTTGCTGCAGCAGAGGCATCAGGTAGCGAAGGGTTAACAGCACCCCCAGAATTAGATGACTGGGGTGCTCCTCATCCACTGGAACAAGTAGACCTGGAAAAGGTGGAAGGTCAGGGTGTGTTTTCTGGTCCTGGGTACTGTTGCTAAAAGCAGTCTGATAGCAAACTACCTCACAAATGCTAGCTTCAATAAGCTTAACTGTTAAGTTACAAACAAGGGAGGTATGAAGGGGCATGTCCAGAGTATGTGTGCAGGCGGGTGTGGGCTTTTGTGTGTCCTACCCAGCAGCACATTAAGGAGCCAGGTGTAGAAGTAGCTGGTGCGTCTGGAGTGTTGGCACACGCTGACGGCCGAGCTGGCTGCTGTCCGTCTGATGGTGGGAGAGCTGGACTTCAGGTTGGCCACAAATGACTTCAGCAACACCTGGGACATAAACAGTTGGACTATGATGAAAGCAAGCTTTCAGGATTTACGGATATGCATATGTCTGCATGCCAGTGGTGTCCTGTGCATAAGTTTGACAGTGCTGTAAGTGAGCAAGCCTCGAATATTAAAAATCTATGGAGCCAAGATGGGAAATATGCACTTTTGAAGAAGGGAACCTCTCTTCAGCTTCTTTTCATTATGACATCCAGGTAAACCAAGTCACACTTAAGAGAAGAAAAGCCAAGATTCCCAAAGAAAAAAGCTAAGGCAAAACAACCATTTGTATGCAAAAATTATCTGAGCCCAAATTTACTTACTCCACATTCTATACAGTTTCTGCTTTGTGTGGATACCTTGATCTCGCCATCATTGGCGAAGTGTCCCAAGGCAGCCATGATCTTGGGCATTGCGGCAGCCAGCGTCTCCTGTACAGTCTCTTCCTGCCGCTTGGTGATTCTGGCGAGGCATGGTAACAGGTTGACCAGGTAGGGTCTGGACCAAAGAGATGGAGGGAAGGAGTGGAATGAAAGCAGAACAAAATAGTAAGAAGCATTTAGAACTGAGTTAGACAGTGATGTGCTTAAGCAAAGCTGACTGTGAGGTATGCAATTACAAAAAAAATTGGTGCTCCTAGTTATAAAAAATAGGAGCGATGTCTCCAAAATGCAGACTTAATAGTCGATGTATTAATCTGTCATTGTACACCAGAATTCCCTGCCCTTCAGGAAGGATATGGTTGTTATGTAAATGGAGCAAGAAACCATTTGCAGGCATTTGACTGTATACCTGCATTTCTGTGGTCTGATGAGGTGGGCAAGCTCAGCAAATCTCCACAAAGCTGCCCTCAGACTCCGAGAGGCACCGTTCTACAGAGACGAACAACACTCATTAACATCATCACAAACACCATTTCTACCATCATACTATCGTTGGGCAAGTGTTTCAATTTTCAAGCATTATGTGAAACTAAATGTCAAATTTTGGTCATTAATCTATGAGAATAACACTATTGGGTAAAAAGTGACTCACAACATATATCTCATTACCTTTTTAATTTCTTTGTACAGCTCCAGCTGGAGTCTAGGCAGGTTTGAGTCCATCAATGCCTGAAGATAAATATCGAAATGATTAACCCTGGCATGAAGAATAAAAACTGCTTAAAAATGTAAAGCAGAAATAATGGTTTGATGTATACTTTGATGGTTAGACTTATATTTTATTGTTTTAAAATTGCTTGATAAGGTGGAACAGATCTGGTCACACCATGTAAAACCTAATCAAGGATCATTGTTCGGGGAATGAACCATGTGCTCAGTGGGTATCAACTCAAAATTAATTGATGACCAACTTATTGTCCTATTACTTAAGAACAAATGAAGGACAATGCTGAAAAGAGTCTTGCTGGAGGGCTACAGGGTCCTGCTCACTTTGATGATTTTATTCAGGCACTCGTCTGCTACCATGCGGACATCTGATTCGCTGTCATCACTGCAGAGCAGGAACATCTCCATGGCGATGCCGAGCAGTTTCTGAAACTCTGGAGACGTTCTGCTCCCAGGACCATAGAGAAGAAGAGTGAGGCAAATGTCATTACGCACACTCAATTCAACAGAACAGAAATTGTTTGTATAGATCAATAATGCTATTCTGAAATGTTCACACATGAAACATTCACATGCATACATTCTTCTATTCAGCTGTATGTCACAAAAAAAGCTTTTCACAGACTATCCCTGAATTCCTGCCTTTCCCTCCATCACCTGCACACACACACATGCACATGCACGCACAACGCAACCATTCTGTCATATTTGGCAACAAATCCTGGTGCAAGCCCAGGCAAAATGAAAGAATTTTTAAAAAAAATCAGAAGTGCTAAAATGTCATGCACCCCAACTCAAGCTAACAAATATTAATCTTAGGTCATTGTTATCTCACACACTGTTAAATGTAAATTAATCAGCATGGCCTACCTCAGAGACTGAGCCACAATATTTTCACATATTGTCAGGCAGTGGGTGACCCTGTCTTTCTTTGTGGTAGCCTGTTCCTTTTTCCTGTCAAAGAGAAAAGGTGGTAAGAACAGGACAGGGGACAGAAAGCAAGAAGCAGCAAAAGACAAGGGGAGGTACAGGCACACCGATAGAATGACTAGAATGAACAACTGGGTTCAGAGACTGAGGAAGTACCCCTGTGAAAATCAACTGCCAGATGTCGGCCCATCTCCAAACAAGATCCCAATTAAATCTCTTGCTATTAGCCAAACAGCCCAATAGACAGAATAGTGAATATAAGAAAGTCAGTGCTGCTCCATAAAGTACTGCAACACTTCTGTAGGTATCAGTGAAAACGAATAAAGAGATGCAAATCAGGATATTTAAATAATCACAGTGTACATTTAAACCAATTCAATCATGATTAAAATGGAGAAATGTCCATATCAAGTGACAAGGCACTTAAGTGTAAACTCACAAGGCCGCAATTTCAGACCTTTTTACTCTGCATCTAATTATAAAGCATATTTTAAAGCAGGCACAGCACAGAGTAAAATCTGGTCTGTTCTGCTCCACAGAATGTAATGTTGGTCAAGCAAAATGTATAAAAAAGCTGAGAGAGACTGCATATATATTCAATAAATTACACCATTAGTGATGCCATTTACGAAACACATGTAATCACTCATGTAATGTCATGGAAACAAGCACAGGATGTAGAGTTGATAAATTAGTACTTGTGCAAATCAAAAATGGAGTCCCCCAAGTATGACTCTTTTTAAACACTACACATTTCATGCAAACATGACAGTACAAGTTGTTCACATAGTAGACTGCTCTGAGATAAGCCGGGTCTGCACTATATCACTCCCCTCATAATAAAACATATGCCAGCTTGGATTTTTGTTCAACTTTCACATGACTTTGCATATATAGTAAAATGATAACTATATCAGAGCAAAGCAGATGTAATTTTTGGAACCAGGCACCACAGCTGCTTTCCAGAAACCCATGGTGGGAGAGACCTGGCTTACCCCTAAGCTAAATCCGTGTTGGCTCACCACATTTAAACTTGAGTTGCAACATCTAATCCTATCCACTATAATAGCTTTTGACCATTACCTGGAGGAGAAGCTGTTACTATTTTGATGCAACATATGCATGCTTAATAACATATGTAAATGTTTGACATTAGTGTAACCTGTCTAACAGTTAATCACCCAAATAAAATGGTTCTTCTATTCAGTAATGAGGAAAAACGATCGATAGAGTGTCTATTGCTGACAGCTGGTGAAAACAGACTGGCAGATGAGCCTGATGCGTTTTAACAGTCACTTTAGAAACTGACAGATGTTTTTTAGGAATGATAGATTTGAAACGGTGGAAAAGATGGTACTGTCACTACTGAAGGTGCAATATGTTCCTTGAGCAGGGTCGCATCAGAAGCAAAGCGTGCAGCCCCGGTCGCTGCAGCACCTCATGCTCCATGAAACTGGATCGGGTGCGATGGACAGGCGTAAATGACGTCAGTGCAGGAGGCTACCACCTACCACCTGGTCATCGGCAAAAGTACGCTAGTTATGATGTCTACCCTTCTGTGCAATTAATTTCAGCATGGCATACTCAAATTATGATGAAGTTTTCAAGACAGGGCTAATTAACTTACTGACACTCGACCTTTTACTTGGTCCCTGACCCTTTTAGCAGGTGCGTGGGCATCTATTAACGGACGCCTCTTACGTTAGCCATCATTCAACTAGTCTGACCACACAAAAAAACTCCCAGGCTCAAATAATGCTAATGATAGGCGAAGGAGCCTCGCGTAGCATTGGTGCAATGTCGTAATTGATGTAGAAAAGCGGAGAAGTTTAAATCACATCTTAGACTCTGCTAGCTTGCATGTTGGCGTAGGTAGCTTCAAGCCAGCTATTAAACCTTGGTTACCTGAGAGGCACTAACGTTAGCTGGCGAGCTAAGCTACCTGTTTAGTTCAGTGGTAGTTAGCTTGCCATGCGATCATCGTTGGACAAAAATTCACTTACTGCCTCTGGACAAGCTCCTCGGCGGTCGGTGGTCCCTGTTGCTGCTGGAATGACTTCAGAGACTCAAAGGCCTTCATCAGTTTCTCCATGGTGGCCATTTTAGCAATCAACCCTAAGCAAGTTAGCTTGGCTAGCTAATATTTACTATGTGAGCTAACTAGCTAGCACAGTAGGGACAAGTTAGCGCACGGAGAGAGCAAGCGGTGCGTAGTGCGACGAGAGTGTTAACACTGCTCGCGACAACTACCACCGGCTCTCCGCCTTCTTTGCGTGCAAGATATCTCCTATTCTTTCACAATTCTATTCCTAAATGAACAAAATGTTGGTATAAGCCATCTTTGATGCAGCATTGCGTTCCCCCGACAAATCAAACCAGGAAGTGGCATATGTGATAGCTTGACAGAGAGGGCAGGGGGGCAAATTCAGCGGCGAATCAGACTGTGGCTTCATGTCATGTGACTTCAGAAGCATCCAATGACTGACTGGTGTTTTTTTTCTTCTGTTGTTATTGTTGGTGTCACGGGACCACTGAAATCCAGATTGTAAAAACACATTTGGCCAAAACCGACGCTGTAGCTGTGGCTGTTGTACGTGCGATGGTGTGACAGTGGGAAGGCAAAGAGAACTTCCTGTGAATCAAATCAAGAAGAAAAACACGTGCATGGAAATCGAACTTATCTGGCTCTCACCTTCACATGCACAATTATACTGTAGTTTATAATATGCACCATCTGTGACTCAGTGGGAGGGGCAGGAAATGAATGGAAAGAAGACCGTTCAATAGGAAGAAATCTAAATTAAATCTTAATCTCAATTTAAATACGCAATAAATTGCTATGTATGCTATGCAAGGGTAAAGGAAGAAGTAGTGAAAACTTTAATGAAGTCTGACATGCTGCAACCATCCTCTGATGCAATCACTGAAGATACATATTGTGGCTTAGACACAAGCAAGGCCACAGTGGCTTGAAACCACTTTCTATTTACTACCTAATTTTCTCCTATCCATGCACAGTTATTCACAACAAACAAATTAATAGATGACACAAAGAAGTCAAGACACAGGTATTTTTATACAAATGGCAGTGTATTATTTCATAATTACAAATGTCAGATATGGTACAACAACCAGTGATACAACTTGTACAAGAATTAACAATGACTGCAGTGGTTGAACGACATGACTGTACAGATACAAAAAAGAAGAAAAATCAAGAAGTTCCTGACCCTGTTTGAATACCAATAACGCATTCGTCATTCCTCCCTTCCTTGAAAATATCACATCTGACATATCTGGAGTGTGAAACCCTGGAGAGCCTCCAGGCATTTATAGGTGGTAATTAGACTCAAGTGACATCAAGGAACTGAGGAGCTCTCACTTCTAAATGCTGCCGGTGAGTGCAGTCCGAGTTTTCGGGGGAGACTCACCATCGCCGCCTTGGAGGAAGGCAGGAGAGAACGAATGCTTGTCATGTATTCAAACAGGGCCAACTCAGCTGGTCACCTTGCCATTTATAAAGTTGTCCTCAGATACCAGTGAGATATGTTGGCACTAGAAGGTCATCATTTACATATACAAGGAGCCTGAAGTATTACAAACCGATACATGCTGGAGTAATAAAACATATGTTTGTTTTTTTTTAAAACAGGCATTACAATGCACTTAGTGCGGACATTCAAAACTGTTGAGCTGTTTAAAGTTCCTTTATGTGAAGGAATTTCTCTCAGAATGGACGGAATGATAAAGAGGTTGAAAAAAGGCGTCAGAACTTAAGTTGGTAATTGGCACATACAATAAAGGCTGACAGTCTTTAAGTAAATTTTTCAGATAACAAAACAAGTTGGATTTACTTAATGTTGCTTTTGGTATCATTGGCAAAAAAGTTAAAGACACTTCCTATAGTCATTGTCAAAACACACCATAGTGCAATGAAACTAAACAGAATTTCTTTACTGCTATATGGATGGTACAAGAGTAAAGTTCAGACAATGACAGAGGCATGGGTGGCAAACACAGTTTAGTTTTCCTGTGAGAGTGAGTGAATGTCTGTTAGAGCTTAGTTACATGTAAGAAATACATAATTTACAAGGTTTTTTTGAGGCTAAAGAGCTAAAAGCCTAAAATCTACATAGGCAAGAAAAATCAGCTTCAAAATGTGCCTGAGAGCAACAAAAAAAAAATAACAAAGACACTCAGAAACTCGAGTGACGACAAGCCAGCGACAGCTCGATGCACACGTTCGATTCCTGATTTCTGATAATGGAATGTGCAGCAGGGGACAATATTTTTTAGAACAAGCCAACTCTCCAAGAGAGAGTTCGTTAACATGATGGGGAATTACATGCGTACCATTTCAAATGCAAGCCGCCTCGAACTAGTTTGAAATTCAATTGAGTGACATTCAAGTCCCGACGTGATTTTGAACAACTGTATTGTTGTACTTCAATGCGTTAGACTGAACAAAAGCTGCATTTGCATACAGTGTAATATATACACACACACAAAGCTAACATGTCCAGATTGGGTATTCACAGCATTAAAACAGGTGTTGGGGAGTAAACAGCGACTGCCTCAAAAGCAAAATGGCATGAAATGCCTCTGAAATGCCAACGAGAACAAACACAAATAGCGATCATCCTGATTAGAACATGTAGGGAAATGTACAGAAAATGGATTTGCTCATGATCAGTTAACTTATTAGGAAACAGTTCTTCTACGATGAAACAAAAGCGCACAACAACTGTGGTTCTGCAAGTGGTCGAGTGCTCCCGCACACGGATGATGGCAACTCTGCAGACAGGAGTTTGAACACGATTTCCCATGTTCCTCCCTGTCTGTGCACATACAAGCAACTGTCTCATTCCTGTGAGGGAGCAACATACAAGGTTTCGATGGAATAGTTAAAGGTGGGCGCCATTTAGATTGAGAATTGTTATTTTCATTTAGTACGAACACAGCTAAAGCCGCAGAGATCTAACTGGAGGTCTACTAGCAGGATATGTGGCCGACAGGCTCCGCGCTATCTATGATCAACAGGCACACAGGCCAAAGCAGGCTGTATCTTGACTCAGCTCAGAGGCTAATAGCTGCTGACAGCTGAATCAATGGAAGTTAGTTTGATGCAACAGCAATTTGTTATCTAGATGAAGCCCTTGTCAGCTGCAGGTCAGATCTCCAATACAGTCCCATCATCATCATCATCATCATCATCATCATCATCAGTCTCTAAGTTCAAATTCAGTCTCCAGTCCACCTGTCCTAGACTTTCTGGTATACTAACCATTTGGGTGGCAAATTACTAGGATATTTCAAGAGAAAGGATCTCAGCTCCGCACACTAAAAACAGGTATATAATAACTGGACACATCAGAAAAAAAAAAAAGACAAGCCAGATAGTACAACAAATGAAGCAGGAAAAAAGGATTAAGATAAATCCCCAAAAACTATTTTGCCTGAGTGAATAATGTAACAGACTTTGACTTAACAGCTGTGCTCCCAAAGGAAACACTGTCTGGCATCTGAAATTAATGTTCTGAGCCTTTTGCAGCTCGTGAGAGATTTTTCGAGAGCCCCAGGAATGATCATTATCAGGCCTTGTATTAGCAGAAAAAGAAAGAAAGCCTCTAATATTTTTAAGATTCTTATTGTTGCACATGCTGACAGAAAGACTGTCAGAAAGAAATCTACCTCTGCTAGAATGGAGTTGGTACAGGCACCCAGAAGACAGTTCACTACACATGCCATCCCGTCCAGGGCGACCCGCCTAACTGGGCTAAAGGAAGGACATGGATTATCACTTCCAAACCAACTTCTATCAAAGGGGGCAGGTGGAGATCTGGGAAACATTGGGAAGGCTTAAGCAGCATGGCATCAACACAGCAAAGTTAGACTGGATTTATTTCCCCTATATCAATTGGATCTATGCGCTTCATTCAGATCTACCTGAGCCTTGGGGAGTGCGGAGGCTAGTCGTTAGTTTGGGACCGGGTGAATCTGAAGTGCTAACAACACGTCACATGGGCCAAATCAATGACAAACATACAGCACACTTAAAAAAAAAAAAAAAAAAAAAAAAAAGGCCTTATGCTACATTGAGAAAAATAAAAAGACTACTGGTACTGTGCTTCTTAAAAAAACTCCCCAATACACATTATCCATACTCATTCCAAAAGAAAATAAACAGGAAATAAAAATGTAATGTATGCATTCAAGTGGTACTTTTATGGCTTTTTGTACAATACAACCTTTAGTGAAAATATACATCTAGACATAAATTCAAGTACAAATGTACAAAATCTTTAAACTCATACTTTTTTCTTTAATTATAATACACTTTTAATACAGCTCATAAATACAGGTCAACATTCACTGAGTTCCTAAGATTTGCGCTCGGTTGGAGTTTGTGGTGAAGTTCAGCGGCGAGGGGGGAGGAGGAGGCGGGTGGAGGGAGTGGTTTAAAGTCGCGAGGGCTCTTCGATCTCGTCGTCACTGTAGCCGCTCTTAAAGCAGACCTGGGAAGGACCAAAAGTGGGGATATATAACTAACATTAGCAACTTTTCACCACACAGCTTCATCATCTCACATGTGCACAGTGATGTCACATTCTGCTGAAAGCCCGACCTTGACTCAACCCCATCACAGGAAGTATTTCTGCAGGTGCCCAGCACTCAAACACACATGTGGGAGCTGGTTCCGAGATAACGCAGGACATGCAACGGAAGCAAGGGCGTAGGTTTGGTAGCAAATAACACTTTGTGGTGAAATTGGCTACTGTGCATTTAATAACAACGGTAGTGTATATAAAAAAACTGCAAATGCTGCATGAATCTGTTTTTATCCACGACTCCTACTTCAAATTGTGTAGATGCCTTCGTTGACACCTGATAATGCTATATTTGTGTTTTTACTACAAAGACTTGCCTTATCTGATTGATGTTCTGTTTGTAACTAGAAAATATGCAGAGGTGGTGGTGAGCAGTGCCTGACTGAAAACAGCCCCAAAACCTCCACCAATAAGATGCATGCAGCACGAGAGGCAAAACTCAGGGTAAAAACAACCACTATGTGCTCACTGTTGCCTGCAAAACTTATTGCTGTGAGCAAATGGTAATAATTAAGAAGGTGACTCAGATGGTGATTTTTTTTTAAATCAACTTGTTGTTTATCTGCATTTTGCCAGTAAGAGAGCAAAGTGATTTTAATAAGAAAACCAAAGTGAAATTCTGTAAGTGCGCTGGACAAAAAGTAGGTTATGAAAGGAGGGGGCCATGATGAGTAGGACATGTCCACCCCGCCTGCAGTGGCGGTTACACCCTTCAATTCAGGGAATGTTCAGAAAGCACAGAACAACATGAAAGGACACTGTAAAAAAAGAACAGGTGAAAGAAAGTGGAAATAAGCTGCGGCTGCAACCAATAAAAGACTTGAGCCACTTTTTTTTACCACTGACAAACATATATCTTTCCACAAACCAGCTTCTCTCAAGAACACAATCCCCATGTTAGAGCTCCTGAGAAAAAGCAGCACAGCAACAAATACAGAAAAGAGTCAGCAAAGGGATTAACAACGGATTTTTCTACCCCGAAGAAAAGGAGAAAGAGAGGCCTTATTCCAACCAACTTTAACTAGGAATGACATAACTGGAAAGAGCAAATTTCACAGGGGCAAAGTTTTCACGTGTTGAGTTTGGACAAGGCCTGGAGGGAAAAAAAAGCGAAGGAAGGAAAGAAGGAAGGAGGAAGTACCTTAGCCCCCACCCCCTCGGACAGTTGGCGGAGCACTAGCACTTGCCTCTCTTCTGAACAGGCGGTAGAAGAAGCCTCTCTTTGGTGGAGGATTAGGCCGGTTCACGTCGAGGTCCGAGCACAGCGTCCCGTCAGTCTCGTAGACGTTGATTTCTTTGAAGCACTCCATCTCGATCATCTACAAAGGACGAGAGGTCCAGTTATTTAACCTGCTCACTTCCACTTCTTGAGGAGTGTGGTTACAGGCCCGTGGGTGTCTTATATTTATAGCACAACGCTCTCTACGGGTAGCTTTTTCGCTGTCCATCTGGATTGGGCATTGAGGCTGTAAATGAACACCTCCACACCTTGTCTCAAACATATTCAGTAACTTGACTCATTCACATGCAATGCCATATTGGCATTTAAAAGCATTTATAGTGATCCATGCCTCTACATCACTCTTAAAGGAAGGTATCCTTCATTAATACATATATTCCTATGTCACCAGTGCTCTACTGCATTGTATCTGTCTTGTTGTGGGACTAAAGGATGACATCATCTCAGTGGCCTGAGCCCGCAGTACCTCGTTCTGCCACGGGATGGAGACACTGCCTGTCACAAACTTGTGGTAGAAGTCATCGTCTGTGGGGTCAAGGTTCACGCCTTTGACGGTGGAGAACTGCTCGATGTCCAGGACGTCTTTACAGTACACGGCCCGAGGCTGAGAGCGAGACAGAGAGAAGAAGAAAGACAAACAGAGAAGAGACGACTGTGAAGAGTCTATTTATTTTGGACGAAAGGGAGAACGCGAAAACCTGAAATGCTTCATATCAGGCGGATATTTAAATGACATGGAAATCTAGAGACGTCTCAGGGCTCTTTTTGCTGCTTTGTTTTGCTCAGCGAGGCCCCACTGCCCTGAATTACTCAAAACAGAAGTGCAGATAACACTATCTACTTTCAACTATTGATCTAACCTCTTGGGTCAGTGACTCTCCCTCACTCGAGCTATTTATGACACTGAAAATGTAATGATTCTAACAGCTTTGTTACTTTAGGGGGAAAAAATCTATGCGGGCAGCACACATTAACAGCTTACAGTAGGTTCATCCAGTCGACTCCATAGTTACACATATTCACACTTCACCATGTTCACCATTAAATCTCCACTGGAGGTGCAGTATTGTGACGATTACCACAGCTTTTATGCTGTAGGAAGCACGGTTTCCATTTTGTCGACCAGTTGGGGAATTCAGACGACGACACTGACATCACACGCCTGCTTCTCACCACCCCCACCAGCTACCACGATAACTAGCTTATACTGGAAGTGTTTGTTTATTTGTGACAATGGTATTTCCTGTATGCTGATTTGCTGCTCACTGAGGTTTCAGGCTACAAGCTGTGAATCGAGTCTGTCCTGTGCAAGTTCACGTGTGTGTGTGTGTGTGTGTGTGTGTGTGTGTGTGTGTGTGTGCTGTTCTTACATCGGGGCTGAAAGGAGGGTCCAGCATGTTGGCCTCCAGACGTTTGAAGTTGATGTTTCTGAAGATGGGGTGCTGTTTGACCTCTATGGCCCCTCGACCCTGGCAACCCAGCCGCTCCTTGGGGTCCTTAGCAAGAAGCTGACACGCAGCAGGAGGAAGAGGAAGAGGCAGCAGAGATTTAAACATCCTGTGTGTTTGCCCAAATGGCTTTGGCACATAGATTTTACCCTAATATATTTCAAATTTCTCATAAAACAAACTTCTGTTTAAGCCAGACTCTCTCTCACGACTCAAGCACTCAAAGAAAGGGAGGGGGCTCCTGTGATGCTGAGTAACGCCTGTCAGATATATGGCTGATCTCTCTGGTCTAATGTATACAAAGCACACACATGGACGTAGTTTCATTTAATCCTCTTGACTTTCTGAATCTGACCCCATGTAATCTAATAAAGACCAACACAAATCCATACACTCAGGGGTTAATGCAGCACCACCATGGATAGAATTAGAGAGCGCCATTGCTGTCTCTATGAGAGCTTCTGGATAATATTACCACCACACCACCTACAGTACAGCAGGCTTCTGAAGTGGATGAGTGCTGTTTAGTGGTTTGGCTACTAGCGGACACTCTCACTGGCCCTGTCGTCACCCAAAAGCTGGTGGCTTTCACAATCAGCAAAGCAATGGCTTCTCACTTTTTCTCCCTTATCTCCCACTTTCACTTTAGTTGGCCTTCGTTTCTCTCGTCTTTGCGCAACTCTTGCCCAATTTACACCACGGTTCAAAGCAGACTCTTAGTTTCTGCTCTTGACAACTCAGATCACTTGTCTATTTTGGGCTGTGGTAATAGCCATCTCTCTGGCATGGAAGAGACTGCCCCCCCACCTTCTTCTGTCTCTCCCCTTCCTTATTATCTTTCTCCCATTTCTTGCTGAAGCCTTTCTTTCTCCCTGCCCCCCCCCAACCACTCCACCTCTCCCCAGGGAGTCTTTGACTCTGCTGAACCTCGGGTCAGAATGTTCCACCGCGTCACACAAATAAACGTCCCTCATCCCCTCCTGCTCAGAGGCAGAGCAGCTCAGTGGCTCCCTGTTGGAGCATGAGACTGTGGAGGACAGGAGGTGAAGCACAGATGGGAACATTTCAAGCCCCTTAAGCCAACTGATCTCCTCAAACCTGCACTAATCAATGTGTTTTTATCAATGTTGGCTTAAATCACTCTTTTGTGAAAGTGCTTGCTCTTAAGAACAACGTCACAGAATTATCAACCAACTCTGCATTTCCCCCCTGAGAGCAATTTAGCGTCTTTCAGCTCATTATTTTGGATTTTTTCCCAGAAGAAGTAGGGAGACCGAAATCAGCTAAAAAGTCATTATTGCATTGCATTGCATTAGCCAGATCACTAGAAATATGACTTCAAATATACAAAAATGTTGCTCCCCATCAGCTGGCATGTGCTGATACAAAGAAGTATGATTTATCTTGGACTTCCTCTCACAGCATGCTGGGATTAACTCCTCACAACCCTGTATACTGGATACACAAAGAAAAAAAACCGCCTCTTTTATCGTGATATATGTACAATATTATCATCTAATCTTGAAATAGAGGTTCAAGAAATAGGGTGTTTTTCTGCATCGGCCTCCCATTCAGCCATCCCTTCAGCCTCATCCATCCACGTCCTCATTTGCCACAAACCACAAAGAATCTCTCCTCCCTTTGTCCCGTTTTTCTCCTTTTACACACCTTTTCCTAATCCTGCAGCCATGGGTCACCTCCATCTCCTCACTCTCACCTGTCTGCAGATGTCCTTGGCCTCCTCTGAGAACTTATCAGAGTACTCCTCCTGGTCCTCGCGCACCCGTCTGTCCACCTCCTCCCGCTTGACGCGCTCCTTGCGCTTGCGGAAGGGCGACTGGCCCTGTATCATCTCAAAGATCAGGCAGCCCAGCCCCCACCAGTCCGGGCTGACGGTGTAGCTCTCGTTCTGGATCACCTCTGGAGCTGTGGGAGGGAGATGAGGAATCAGAAAAGATCTGAATCAAGTGGAACTAAGACAGTTAATGGACGTTCGTGAGGAGGGGTAGAAAGCTGTGATTTGACAGAGAAGTTAAAGGAAGGGTTGCAGTTGTTGCAGAAGAGGGTTACCCAAGGTCTTACCCATGTATCCAACAGTGCCCACTCTCCCTCGTATCGTCTCTCCTTCAGGGATTTGAACAGCAAGACCCAGGTCTGAAATTCGAATGTGTCCTAAACAAGAACCACAGATGAATAAGATAACTGAGATCAAGCAGAATATACATATTTTAATTAAAATGCACACTTTTTTGTTACTAACAGAGGAATACATTTAATTTCCTAGATATCCATCCACAATAAGAATGGGTGCAAAGGTCAAAGCCTTAGTACTCTCACAGTAGTGTGTGAAAGAAAGAGAATAAGAAAAGATTAAGAGAGATTCCTCTATTTCAAGATAAGACTATGTTACAGAGAATAGATGTTACGGGAGTATGACTCAGAGGAGAGCGCTTGATGTGAAGAAGTTGAAGAGATGATTTTTCAGCCTGCGAAAGACGAGGAGATAATGTCCCTGCACATTGCAAAGTGGACTTGTTACAAGCTGCTTGCTTGTCTTGTACCTCGTAAGGTGCAGGGTTACATCAAAAGAACTGCGGCAAACAAATCATATTCTCCAGCCAAGACGTCTGCCCACATATTAGCCCACTCTGCGCTGAGCTGAACAAGAACAAGGTAAAATAAAGTAAAATAAAATAAACTGAACATACCACGATCATCCAGAAGGATGTTTTCAGGTTTCAAATCCCTGCGAGAGAAAAAAATTCATTAGGGAATCATTCTGTTGAAATTATGGATGTATCCAAATCAAACATTTGAGCACAAAGACTTATGT
This sequence comes from Chelmon rostratus, assembly GCF_017976325.1. Classification (NCBI taxonomy): domain Eukaryota; kingdom Metazoa; phylum Chordata; class Actinopteri; order Chaetodontiformes; family Chaetodontidae; genus Chelmon; species Chelmon rostratus. Next base: position 23,878,728 of record NC_055660.1, on the reverse strand, counting down.
TACATCATCCTAGATAAATATTTGCATCCTCTATTAACCTGTTATTGTGTTGACATTTCATTGTCTTTTATTGCCCACATGATTTCTGTCCTTTCGCTTCTACAATCTTTAATGTGGATTAATAAACGCTTATCTGCACAGGTGTCTTTATTTGCTGTGTTGCTACATATTAAGGCCCTTTCGAGTCAATTTTAATTAACATATCATGTTGTTATTCTAATTAATTTTTACCTTTGTTTAAGCAAAATCTTTATCTTATCTAACTTTTTGAAAAGCATGATGCTAAACAGCCTGTTATTTATTATAATAGCTATTAAGGTTGAAAACTGGGGCAGTCTTCTAACCAATGCCAAACTCAACCACAAAGGCAAGTCTGAAGTTTGCCGTAACACATTCAGAGATCAAGGAGCACTGTGTGTTTACACGACTACATGGGCCATGTGTATGTGGGTGCATGTGTCTTCTAAGAACATCAGTGTTTATGTTAGCATTACTCTGCGGCTCCATTGAGTGTGACAGGTGCATGCCACCTCAGTGAAAGCAGCACACCATTAATCCAACGACACTTCATCATCCAGAACTTTCTATTTGCACTTGTCCCAATCTTACGCGACGGCAAACACTATAATGGAACGGAACACCAGAGCTGACAAACAGCCAGACATACAGTCAGTTTATGGTTTGTTTTAGACATCTTGCATTGGTGAGGTCTGTCAGTTGTCCTCGGGTTGAAGGATTATTCCACTGATTTACTACTGTACTTTCACAAAGTTTGGGGATTTGCAAGAGACAGATCAAAAAATGGTCAAAAGTAAGGGACCAGAGAGATATCCTGACTTTTAGTTCCAAAATCTCAAATTTCCCAGTTAGTTTCTTTCATTAGACCCCCACCGCCTATTAAAAACCCCACTTCTTTCAAACACCACACCTGCATGGTGGTGTGTAACGCAGGCATGCTCTCAAAAAAGTCAAGTGCCAAACCTAACCTGAGGTGACCCTGACAACATCACTGTGGCATCAGCAGGGTTAATTTACAAAGCTCCCTTCAGGGCCACAAAAGGCATCACACAGCTGTTTTTACTGGTAGTGCTTCTCATGACAAATAAATTGAACATCATGTGCAAAAATCGTTGGAGGGTCCCTCTAAAGGACCTTTAGCCAGTTATAGGCAAATTCTTTTGTACAACAACAAGCTTACATAATGTGGTCCTGGGCCTGTAAACCTCACAAAAGTCCTCAGAGACCTCAAATTGGAAGTTGTTCTTAAAGCCTCTATGCTTAACGCTGTCCTAATCTGTCATGGCAACATGGGCTATATTTTTGAGACAGTGAAGGAGGCCTGCCTACAGTATCGTCCAATCTTCTAAAGACAAATACTATCATGATTCCCCATCTACACCTGCCACAAAAACTGTGTCTGACCCCCATGTGACCTAACCTGTAGACTATCCTCTCACGGTGCAGGTCCTCAAGGCCACAGCAGATCTCAGCAGCGTAGAAGATGGCCCTCTGCTCGTCAAAGCCCGAGTTTCCCATGTTGTAGATGTGGAACTTTAAGTCGCCGCCATTCATTATGGTCAACACCAGGCACAGCGCATCCTTGGTTTCATAGGCATATGCCAGACTAACCTGGAGGGGGAGGCAAATTTGGGGAAGTGGTAACGAGGGAGGTGAGGGACCGGTCAAGGAGTTGGTGTAGAAGAAGGCATGAAGAGACAGAGGGGGGAGGAGCAGGAGGAGGAAGAGGGAAGAGCAGTGGTAAGAGACAGGGTGGCTAGAGGAACAGCATTGTTTCATTTGGTTTGTTTAATGCCCACAAATAATCGTCCATTATCCCAGATGAAATGTCGGGAATGTATACAAAGAGAAACAAAGAGAGATGTATCATCGACATGGAAAACCAGAAGCTTCTTCTCCACTCCTCACTCCATTGCTTCATGTCCTCTCCCTTGAATCCCACCATCTATCTCTCTTTTCTCCCTTCATTCCCACCAGCCTTCCCTCCCTCTCCCCTCCTCCTTCCTCTGCCCCCCTGTGGGTCAGTGACACGCAGGGTACAGTGTGTGTGCATGTGCCGTTGTGTACAGGCAGGATGTTGCTGCCATCAGGAGGAATCCCATCTGCTCTGGACTATGTAGTCAGAGACGGACCACAAGAGGGGATGGGAAAAAAACCTTATGGGCCAAGTGAACGCGCGCACACACACACACACACACACAGGCTCACACACACACAAACACGTACATACTGTACCTAAACAAACACACAAATATGTGCTACAAGCCAAGGCAAACAGTCTTAGCATGCCTCCAAAAATCATGGTTATTCATGAGCAATGGACAAAACTATTGAACTTGGCAGCACAAAACAATGCCTCTCACACTCGGCTTGCTCTCAGCATCTTCTTTAAAATGTATAAAACACTACAAAAAAAAAAAAACGTATCCAAAAAGCCTCCCAGTAACAAAAGAAGCTCGCTTGTGCAATCACAGTGCCACTAATGCCCGACATCTATGCTAATGCGATAAAGTCACAGGAATGAAGAAAACCAAAGGCAATCGGTTTACTGGAAATGACTTTACTCTCAAAGGAGGTGAATCATGACATCACGAAAACCGCTTTGCCTCCCGCCGGAGCTTAATATTCTCAGGTAATGGACAGGACAGCAAGTGAAAACTGGTGTTCGCTCGTTCTTTGATCAGATATCATAAATCTGCTTTAAATCACCATTTGTATCAGTCTCTGATCCCATAATTAACATTACAAAATGTTATATTTTGGAAAATGTGTATTAACGCAACATTAAACACCAGGCCTGACTTGTGTTTCGACCCTTTAACCATTTCAATGTATTCAAAACATTTCAAATGATAGCCAGCTAAATGTGCATGAGAGCGAGGAGCCTCGCCTGAGGTCTCACCTGCGGGAGACTTCAGAGCAGGGTCGTCCTGCCCTCTGTCCCACATACACACACCCACACACTGAATGTGACGACGGGTTAATGGTTAAAATATACAGCGAGCTAGCAGTGTGCATTGACTAATAGTGTGATGCACTGATCAAAAAACGGTAAAGAAGAATAGCGAGAGAGAGAGAAATGAGGGGTTTGAGAGAGCACTTGACTCTTCTCCTTGCTACTGCTGTTTGGTCAGTGTTGCTAGGCAACAGAGCTGCTCTCGTAGGTAGAGAGGCACATGAAGAGTCATCAGTTCTGCCTGCAGCACAGAGAGCGAGCGCACACACACGCACGCACACACACACACGCAAACACACACAATCATGTGCCAATCCCAGGTGACAAGAGCTGCAAGTCTGAGGTTCTGTAACAAGCCCACTCTAGCCTGTGTGTGTGTGTGTGTGTGTGTGTGTGTGTGTGTGTGTGTGTGTGTGTGTGTGCATGCATGCCCATACACATGCTGCTGCCATGACTCACTTAAAACAAGGACGCACAACATAGCTCACGCTGCATCAGAAACCGACTAATCCAGCACATAGTACAACTCAAACACAACCATTAGCTTCAAATGGAGAACATGGAGGGGCTTCGAGGCTCTGCTCTCTTACAGCCCAGCTTACTGTACTACAGATCAATATCACAGTCCTGTACAGTTAGACAGCAGAACACCATGTCCTAAAGTATGTACATGTACACACATGCAAAGTCCACACTGCACACAGACCCACAGACCAGAAATTAACATGCTTATCCCTCTGGCCGCTCCTCGCCACGTTCCAAGAATGTTAAATGAGCGCTCGCTGTAATTTTCTTGTCTTTGGAACAATAATTTGTTTTAGAGGAGCACAACGCTGAGCCAAAGCTAAGTTTTCTTTTCCTGCCGGAGCACCTGAGATGCTTTTCTGCGTACAGTCGGACGAAATGGAAACAGAGGCACACATCACTGGTTTTCCAGCTGCGTTTGATTCCTGATGTCAACATGCGTCGTCAAGCAAGGACTAGAATTCAAGCGTTTTTATATACAAAGAGTGCTGATAGCAGAATAAAAAGACAGACACACAAGAACACGCAAACTGTGTCGCCGATGGCTCACATTTTAAAATCTGAACTGACGAATTTCTACTCTTGCTAATCACTTGTATTTTATTTCATAAAATACCAGCTCATAAAGTCAATCTTCCTTATTTCAGGTGATTTTTAGACACTGCTGTCACACAGACTAAATGGAAATAAGTTACACATTCAAGCTTATTCTTGCCACATCTCTCTTATATTTCATTTATGACCCACAGACATTACTGATATCTGCCTTTAAGGTCTTGAACTGTTCCTACAACGTATCACCTTACATGTTAATGGACTGTCAACTGCAAATTTCTGCCTTCAGTGCTTTGGTACAGCATGGAAGAAATGAAAAGCTAGGTGACTCCCTAAAAAGCGTTCAAGCTTGGCATTACAGCACCAGCCAAAAACCACCGCTTACTCATGACTATGGCTCAATTTATGAAAATCCTCCATAGGAAAACCAGCCAAGAGCAACGCCACCATTAAGAGCTTGAGGCATGGTGGTACGGTGGCAGGGTAATGATTTTTTTTTCTTTTTTTTTTTTTTTGGCTGGCACACATGCTCTGAGCAGGACACTGCACTACTTTCTCCTGCATGCTGTTGCGCTATCATGAAACTTAAACTGTGGTGCAAAAATCCATTACATTTGGTTTGCAGGAGACAATGAGCTCGAGGAAAGAGCCTTTGGAAGGTGCTGAAGCCCCCTTGACTTTTTCTGCATTTATTTTACAGATGCTACTGAGGGCCTTTGCAATTTGTTCGTTTGGTTTGACCACCGTGAAGAGCAGCTTGAATATCGTTTCCTCATGATGGAGCCTATGTTATGAAGTTCTCTGGAAATCGGTGTCATATTCTTTATCTGGCTCATAGTTCTTTTCCTAATCAGAGCTTCCTCAGAACTGGCTCTAAAATCTGGCACTTCCTTATATTTCATGCTCATGCTACTGCTCTGACATACACTTTCCAGTTGATCACAGACATTTTGCTCTAAATCATTCCACAATCGATTGATTTGCGTCAAGTGAACCCCAGTCAAGCTGTGAGGTCTTTTAAAAGTGATCTGGATCAACTGAGACTGTTTTAAAGGCAATCATAAAATCCTTATATTTGGGTTATAGCACAAAGACAAAAATCACACAAGTCAAATCAAAGAGTGTGGGACCCGTGTAGGCACAGAGGCACATGTGTGGTGTGTGTGTGATTTTTCCTCACAATCTATGACACGCACCTGTCAAAAAGTACATAAATTTACTACAATAAACAATCTGGATATTTGAGTCAAGAACATTGAAAAACATCATTAAAATATTGGCAGCAAAACACATTTCAATCATAATTCATTACACATACACAAAGGCTGACAGTATGCTCCAAATGAAATCAAATTTGGCATGTTTGCAATGCAAAATAGCTTTATTAGCTAAATACATTTGGATTTGACTTCAAAGTGTATGCAAGCTAGTCAGAATGTTCACATCCTTGCAAACTGCCTGCAGTGTGCTGTCACCTGCAACCGGTAAATGGTATCACGTGACTTCTTTTTCCCCCCTTTTGTGGTTTTATCCCATCACATTTCTTTCCACTGCGACTCACAAGCTCGTCCACCTGGCACGGACGTCATTAAACAAACAGAACTTGAGTCACAGCGCTGTCTTCACAGCTGATCGACAGCCTCTGCAAACACACTATTCAATTTCTTTTGCAGGATCCTGCAGCCACAACAAACGATGCTCACGCATACAGAACGCACGCAACACTCACACTGACACACAGACAAACAGGTACATTTCTGTTGAAAGGTTGAATAAGAAAAAGGTAGTACTTACTACAAAACTACTGTTAACTTTTTCTAAAATGCGTTTTTCGTTTAGTGCCATTGCTTCACCTTTTCTTTTCTTCACTCGTTTCTTTTCCAGCTTTTTACAGGCGTACATCTTACCGGTGGCACGTACTTGGCAGGCACAAACCTGGAAAACAAGCACAGAGGAAACATTATCACACACGCATGCACATAAAATTAATTAAAAAAAAGAAAACACTTGAAAAGTACAACTAATGGAAGTTAATGTGTCACACCACAGATTTCTCCACCCAACATTACTGGAGTGGGGACATAAACAGGGCAGCATTAACTAACTGTTAAAGGCTACTTGTAGCAGCTTAGATCATTAACATTAACATGTCCTTTCCAAACTTGCTGTGTAAGGGAACATAACGCTGGCTCAGTGTCCACCATACAAACGTGAATAACCACAACACCACAGAACACCGTCACTTATTTCTACTTTACTCCTGGATCGCGGTGACACTCACCTCGCCAAATCCACCTTTTCCTAGTACTCTATAATGTCTGAAGGTATTTTTGGTTACTGGTTGCCTGTGGGGACGGAAAGAAGAACGAGAAAGAGAGACAGAGACAAAAAGAGACATTAAATAACTGAAGGTTATTCTCTCAGACCATGTGATGTTGCAGACAGAGTAAGCTCTAATATATTATTAATCCACCCTGATGACTGCTCTTTCCACCCTGCTTCGGTTACCCAGCCATTATGCAAAGCATCATCAATTATTTACTACTCATACAGAAACACTGATTGGCAGCACCACCTTTGTGTTTCGGTGCACCTTCCCTGCTCTCTTCACTACTGTACCCTGGAACGTTTGTGCATTTTTTGTTTGTTTGTTGTTAGCATTTCTCCTGCCATTTATTAACACCAGGGTATCAGCATTCTCTTTTTATTCTATTCATTAATAACTGACTTTGTTTTATGCTGTTTTTTCCTCTAGAGGTAATGGTCATTCAAAAAAGGACAAATTTGCTGCCCTTAGCAAATACAGAAGTGGAATGAATGATGCAACACAGAGACTTTCGAATGCGTGTAACACCACAGGTGTCATTTTTATGTAAGACAAAAGAACGGTTTGCATGTCCGTTTCACCCAGTGTGTAATCTGCAGTGACTACCCACCTCTCCAACCATTTCCACTGCAGGAAGCGAGAGAAGTACATGGACTCCTGGTAGGAGGAAAATGGAGCCCCACTCAGATAATCACGAACTATTCTGTAGGGAGGGAGGGAGAACGAGGGTAGATGATCATTTAATAACGAGGTAATAAAGATGTAACAATGTACACGCCAGCAGGAAAAAAATAAACAAGCACATGAAAGATTTCTTGCCAAATCTTCCAGACAGACAGCCGGAGAACGCCTTTAAACCTTTCCAGTGACTGTAAACACACATTCTCTTTATCTGACGAGCCCCTGAATCACATATCTGTGCGTGTTTGTGTACGTCTGCGTGTTTGCGTGCGTGTTTAGGCATTGCCGGCTGTGTTGTGGTTCAAAGCCGTTCTCAGTGGAAAAAAAAAAAAAAAAACTCGATTCACAGCCGTGAAAAATGAAAAATGCCTTTGAACAGAGACATTCCACTCGACTCATACAGGAAACAGGGGATTTTGGGGAAACCGTTTTTAACTGAGCAGGAGGGTGAGCGGAACATCTAATCTCACCTCACACGAGCATGTGGGTGTGAATCTGTCTGAATCTATGCGATTAGGTCATACAGTCAGACATATAGACAAAAAAAAAACCCCTTAAACATTCTGTAAAAGTCCTGCCACGTGTCGAAGGGTTGAGGTAACGCACGCCTATGACGGAGAGGAGGGGGTCGTTCAAGGTCACTGCCTCATCGTCTCCGGACCATCAGTCAACAGTCACTCCACTAAGAGCTGTAGGAACATGACTCTTTGACATGACCCAGCCACCCTCTCATAACAGAGTCCTTTTTCACTGCTTTGACTACAGATGTTGTTTGACTTCGACAAAATGTCTTGTTTGACTGTGGCATGAAACAGATATGAACTGAACTGTACTGAGACAGGTTTGCAGACACTTCAAGGGCTTCGGCGGAAAAAAACATGGGTTAGCAAACATGCTGCGGTTATTATAGCGGCTTAAAAATCTACTGGCCTTGCTGTCAGCGTCTTCGACAGATAACATATTTAAATGGAGAACGGAGGCAAATGCCACAGGAAAACTTTGAGATTACTTCCCCACAGAGGTGGTGACTGGCGTTTGGCCCTTTCCCTTCAGTCAATACGTATGAGTCAGCAGGTTTTCATGTGATGCTTGTTAATGCAGGCAAAGAGCCATTTAATGTTTGATTTTAGATGTTGTTTCTCTTATTTACTGTAGATGACTGTGAACAAGATGCTCACATGAGCTTCCCAATGAGACTAACCGTGACCCTCTCACAGTTTTCCAGTCAAAAGCACAGAGGAAAGCTTTATTACTGTTCCATGAGAACAGCCAAACTGGTCAAAAGCAATTTCGTGATGGGTCACTTTTCCCATTTACTTCAAGTTTCAAACTTTTGTTAAATCCTTTCAATTAAAGGGGCCCTGTGGAAGTTTTTGAGCACTAGTGGCGCTATGGAGCCATGTTTCTACAAGTGGGACCCCATCAGTTTCACGTTATTCCAGTGATCAGTTGGTGGCAGTAATGTGCCAACAGGTGTAGCAGTGCATCAACAAAGGCAGCGGACAGGAAGGTCGATGTTAAAAATGCAAGATTTACAACATTTTTATAAAAAGTCATCGTAAATGTTCCGTGAGGAAGAAAACACAATTCAACACATCTGATAGACTTCAAGGATACACACATGAACGTGAGAACCACTTTAGTGCAAACACAAAGTGCAAACATAACTTATTTGTTTAGAAGAAAACTCCACGGGGAACCTTTAAGCCTTTACTAAGTTATGGCCTTAAGCTTGGGAAATGTTAACTGAATTTTAACTAAAAACACTTGTCTAAAAACATTTTGGAAGTTTTGTTCTGGTCGACCTTGATAGCACATATTCACCACAAATGATCAACTTCACTGGCATAGCAAATATTACATTGGGTCAAGAAAAACAAGTGGACAACACAAGCAAGTTTCTCTGTTTCATAAGACAAAAACCTGTTATCCAAATCATTAACAACAGCACCATGACAGACAATAAGTGCCTTCCACCTCTCACAGCCAACTTCATGAAGCTGAGGAAAGCAGGAGTTAACAAGTCCATATATCAGCTGTATGCAGCAGCAGAGAGACTGAGCCAAAGGCCAGAGGCGAGTACTTGTACGACTTAATTACTTTAAGACAAGCATGTCAGAAAAGCTTAACCTGTTAAACATGTCTGCATTTGTACTCTTCTCACACACACACGTCTCTATGGATATTGGTCGTATGGGTGACAATTCAACACAGTGTTACTGGCTTAAAAAAACCCAATTCAACTGGTTTGAGAAGTAATGTAATGTACGTAATGCTGTAAAATACCAGTGACACTTGCATTAGCCAATAATCTAGTACAAAGGCAACCTCGAATACAAGCAATTAACATAAAATGAAATTGTGTTTTCACAATAGAAGCAAGTGATTCAGCTAATTTCATCCGAACAGAAGCCTCTAGCTAAGAGGCCACAAACAGTATCATGATCCAGAACAGTGAAATTATCACTTTTGCATTTGCCTTTGATTTATAGCCTTCAAAAGTGAAACTAATTCTTAAAAAACCTTCATATCTTGCCAAACTATCTGGGAATATTACTGATAGTACATGTATGCCTATTATATAACTGTACATGAAAAAGATTTGACACCTGAAATCAATAATGTCTTTTTAAAAAATGACATCACAACAGTGTGCAAAGTCTCAAAAGCTCCTCTGCCAGCCTACAACACATGACTGAAAACCAAAGCTGAAGCAGATACCCCTCCTCTACTACCCGAATGCTGAAGAGATGCTCATATTTGGCAAGGAGAGATTTTCCTTGACCATATTTTGAAATTACTTCATCACTAAGGAGGATGAGGAAAGCTGCCTGTGGTTACCGGCGGCCCTGGGGTGGCTGTTCTTGGCAAAAGGCTCGAGAGTCGAGAGTTTCCACAAGGGGAGCACCCTCTGCTGTGCAAAAGAAAACTGAATTATGTCATCATGGGACCCAGTTCATGAACGTCCCATCTACGCGAGTATAGCGTCTAAATATTTTATCAGCCGGTTCTCTGCTCCTTCTGAGCTCACAGGGGTATGAGCTAAAGGTATACGCATCAAAACTGCTTGCTATTCTGTCCTGTAATCACCATGGATACAATATCATGTTTTCAATACAGTCTTAAGGACAGCATACGTTTTTCAGTATCAAGCTGTCTCATATCTGCCATCAAACCATGGCTTGAATGACTGAAGCTCAGACTCTCGTCCGTGTTCACATGTCAGGTCCACTGGCTTCACTCGGCCTTGCAAGACAAAACTGGTCCCGGACGCTTTAAGAAAGGGGCTCCAGAAAGGCAGGAGCCAAGCAGTGCCTGGCTTGGAGTCGAGCCTCAGACAGACACCACTGGGAGTAGAAATAAACACGGCTACAATATGGCTTTTGTTATATGAGGGCAGAGCGAGAGGAAAAGAAACGGGGAGAAAAATCAGCACGCGGACCTTTGTCAAGACCAGCGATACACGAAACACATGATACACATGCACTGAAGGCCACACTTTACTCCTGCTATGACATAACAGTATGTTCCACTGCAGCACAAGAAAATCCATGAGTGAGCTAATACATTTCTGCTAGTGGGTGTGTGGCTCTGCCAAAAGTCACGTTTCCACGTGCAGCACCATGCTTTCCTACAGTCTTTCTCACTGAGAAAAAAACACGAATAAGCCCTGGGTCAGAATTACATACTGGAATAAGGAAATTACAGAAAATAAGAATTCCACAACGGAATATAAATAATAATGATAGTGGAAGAAGTGATGATTGAAGTTGAACAGGAATTCCATTCAAAAACATCTGAAGTGCTGCTGCTGCTGCTCAGTAACACGAACACGTGCCTGTGTTGTTCTGTGTTTGTACACTCCGCTCTCCTTAACACTTTTTTCCGTTTCTCCTCACTTTTCCCACTTTCTCCCTCTCTGCTCTCCTTACGTGGGTTTTCTGACCCCTTATGACGTGCTCTCTGCCGGCCCGTCACCTCCTCGCTCGCCCCGTATTCAATCTGGTTGAGAAGTTTGAATTAAGTAGATGCTGTGCTTCCCGCGACACAAACTGTGGACCTTCAGAATTATAATTCTGTGCCGTCTCTCTTTCTCACACCACTTCTCTGCCCTCCCCAGTGGCCTTTTGGCTACTCAGAGGTATTAAAATAGAGATGCATGCAGAAGGGAAGGAAACAGGGCCAGCAGACCATGACCTGAGATGCCAAAGACAGAAGGCAGGTGTGTGTGGGGGTGTGCGTGCGTTCATCTTAACCTCAACCACTGATGTTTTCCAGCTTTAGTTACATATCAGTCAACACCTTCTCCTGTTCAAACTGCCTCCACCAGTGCTTTTGCGAATGCACCTCTTGTGATGTTTCAGCACTGCCTCCAAATTCAGAGGCAAACTTACACACAACAATAATAAAACTAAATAAATAAGCTAAAGACACGATTAACAGGCTGATGTCACACGCCTGGGAAATTCATTCTAGCATAAAACAGAATCACCAGCAGAGAGTCTGTCCTTGACAGTCAGCAGGACCAGCTTCTGATCCATAAAGGTTATTGATTTTACAAATCCAGCAGCTTTTGAAAAGCTCTCTTCGTGCGTTTCGCCAAAACAGGAGCGCAGGCTGAGAACACTGAGTGTTTTCCCAACCACGATTCCCACTTCTCCTGAGCTCCTTCGAGCAGATTCCGGTATTCCCCCGGGGGGAAGCTCAAGTGAATCACAGGCCGGTCGCAGCGTTCCAACCCAAATCTGTGCGCCTGTGTGGCTAAAAGTTGGTACTTCACAGGAACTCAGGTCTTGCCAGGACTGAGGAGACCTGGGTTTGCCTTCTTGAAGTCTACTGATTTGATGAGGGGTGGATTATACTGTCCATTTTATGTGCTGATGTGATATATTTATGATGTATATTTCTTCTTTAAATTAGCGTTTTATTCTACATTGTCCCTAGCAAACAAATTTAATAAAATGTGTTGTATGGCAGAGGACCTGGGTCATGTGTCATTTGCAAATAATCTGCTGCCAAGTCACTGCCAGATTATTTACACAATCCAGCAAAATCTTTTTAAAATAATTCAGTGCATACTTGTCCATGAAAAGCACTTCTGCTATGTTTTCTGGTCAGGGCTGAACAACAAACAAAAATTCATCATGTTACCAATGTTAAGAATCTCACTTTACTCAAATTTCTTAATACATTTTCTGAATTTCCTTTAATTAAACAAAGAAACGCTAAAGCAACCAATGGTATCTGACCAGAACTTTAGCCAACCAATAAGTACACAATACAGTTCAGACATCAACAATCTTTAACCGTAACTCATACTGTAATTAATCAACACAATCACATCAGTGGTGAGCTAAATGTAGAAAATAAAGGATAATGTACCAACATATATAACAGTAATTAATGCATTTATCATTACCAAAGTACATGTGACAGCTGACCATGATACACATTTCACAATATATCATTCAGCTGACGTCCTGGGCAACAGAAACCAACTGTGACAGAGTTAAATTACTTGGGCAATAGGGACATTATATTTCGGTGTGTGAATGTGTGTGTGTGTGTGTCTTTGCAATGAGAAGTACATTCGGGGTAATAATCCCTGGTCTGTTTGCTTCTCCTGGCTCTCAGAGCAGGAAGCAGAAACACCTGCAAGAGTGTGTGTCAGTGCATGTGTGCGCGTGTTTATAAATCTGTGTTTGTGTGTCAGAGTGTGTGTGTGTGTGTGTGTGTGTGTGTGTGTGTGTATATATACGGGGAACACTGAGGTGGCTGTTGTTTTCATGCCAGCCATCCGGATGCTCTCTCTGCCCGCTGCTCTTTTTCATTTGCCTCTGCTGTGTGCATGTGTGTGTGTGCGCATGCGTGCGCGCGTCTAATACTGCACTCCAGGTGCCAGCTGCCTCATCATCACTAGTGACAGGGTGCACTGGTCCACACAGTCTACAAACACACATACACACTTGCTGAAGGAACAGGATTGTATTGGTGCCACTGCACTTTGACGGCCAGACTCAATCAAAAATGAAAACAAAAACACAAAGTCTATACGCTTCCAACAAAGAGGCATTTCATTAACAGTCTGATCACAACTAAGAGCTGCAGGTCGGATCGTGGTCACAAAGAGTGGATAAGCCAGACTTACTTGGTGCAGTCATTGAAGAGCTCCTTACACGGACTCTGCTCCAGCCTCTCCCGACACCCAGCGACCACGTCCTGGGGTATGTCTGGCAGATGGGCGGCCGACTTGAGGGTTGCGGAGAGAAAGACAGAGGGCGAGGCAGGCGGACAGACAGACGGAGAAGGACAGAAGCAAAGTGAGATGATAGTGTACTGTGGCTGCAGACTGTCAAGGATAGTTATCAGTCGGCTCGCCCGGTTCCCCGTGTGAACCTGCACAGTCTGGCTAGTGGAGCACGACATCAAGGCTGTGGTCACACCTCAGCTGTAGGGCCTGATTCAAAACAAACTTTGGTTCGTTTGTCAGTTTGGTCCAGTTCATTTTAGGTGAGTGCACCAAGCTTAAAAATAAAGGTTGTGGTGTGAACACAACAAGAGGAAATCCTTAAAAAGAATGTGTGACACACGTATGTTTATATATATAAATACATATATATATACACACACATTTTTAACTTTCTACATCTACCCAATCAGTTTGCACTCACACTACATGGCAGCCTGTTACCACCCCTCTATTTCTATATGTGCGCCAGTGTAATTTATGAGAAGTTAGTGTCGACCTATAATGCTAATTATCCAACCAAGAGGACCCAAACAGAGGTGTAAAACACTGCTGCAGACAGAGGTGCTGGTAATACTAAATTGTAATTACACATCTTTGGATTCAGACTTTGGATAAAGTCCAAAGTTGAAACAGTCCACCACATATCAAACATAATGCATCGTCTGCAAATATGTGTTTAGTTAATTAAATGTAAATATGCTGATAACACAATTAAACAAAGCAACAAAACCATACAGAGACCAAAAATAAACATTTCAAAATTACAGCTCTGATGTAATAAAGTCACACAGTCCAGTGAGATGAACAACTGGAAGATTTGAGACACACTTTTTCTTCAACTAATATCACATATTAGTAATGTTTGTTATGTCCAAATCGACTGGGCCGGTCATTAAGTAAGCGTGTGTGCGTCTTACCCCATTATTAAAGTATGTGTCTAAAACATTCAGTCCACAGTCCCTCCTCTTCTCGTCAGGAGCTAGCTGGTACATGGCCTGTCAGAGAGGAGCAGAAGTGTGAACAAACGCAGCAACGTAGAAAGCCATACTCATTCAGCCATCTTTAATGTCTGTCCAAATAAGGTCAGACAGAGAGACGGGCACCAGAAAGCAGAGAGGAAGGTTGGGATGGGGGGAGACAGAGAGAGAAGGGTGGAGGGGTTAATGAGGAACAAGAGTGAGGAAAATATTAAAATAGAAACGAGTGTGGGATGGAAGACAAATAGAGAAGTGTTGCTGATGACAAAACATCTCGTCTTAGTCAAGGCAGCAAACCGCCGACCATGTTCATCTTCACGCTTCGGCCGTTACATCTGTCACCTAGCAGGCCTCCGTTTTCACCCCATCGCATCATCACAGACTGTGTTTTTGGTCAAATATGGCCGTAGGCAGGGAGAAGGTCTGCAGCTCGACTGCTTCGAGCTGCGTGTTTTGTTTGAAAACAAGCTCGGTGGAGAGGAATGGGACCGAGCCGTGCGACCACACATCACAGCCAAGGCGTGACGTCTTCAGCAGGACTAGCTCCACTTGTTAAGCACTGAAGTGCTGCTCGTTTCAGCTTTTTGTACTTCTGTCAGTCAGTGTGAGTGTGTGTCACTCCCAGCGCACGTATCTACGCGCCCGTCTGCGTACGTTGAAAAAGACTAATGTAAGTTCTTATTAAACAAGCATGATTCCCCCCCTGTTTTCCTTTCTCGCATACCTCCAGGGGCCTAGACACAAGCTCGGGCCTGTGTTTGCCTGTCTCACCCAGGGGACCTGCCTCTGACGTGGGCTTGACCTCATGGAGGAGTGCATGGAGGAAGGGGAGGGGTCTGCTCTGACAGCCTGTCTAAGTCGCTAATCACCCCCTACGCCCACCCCACCCACCACCCAATGCTTGTGCCAAGAGCAGGCAAAGGACCAAGCGCTGACTCTCCTCTCCTACTCCTTGCTCTGCGGGGCCCGATTCAGACCAGTCTCATGAGGACTCACAGTGAGACGAATCCGATGAGAGAGACAGAGACAGAGATGCAGGGACTGAGAAGACAGAGGATTTGTGAAAGAAGGTTAGCTATAAGAATAATGTCAGAACGTCTGAGAAGAAGCAAAGTCTTACCACAGCATCCATAAACTCGATGCAGCGCTTCAGCTCTGGCCTGGTGTCACAGTACTGACGGAATAACAGCCGACCAATGGGCTGCTTCTCACATAGACTGGTGTAGTCGCTCTCTGAGGGGACGAAGGCAGAGGGAGACAGATGGAGACACGTCATTGCACCAGAAAAATACACGATAACACTGGTTTCAAACCTGCGGGCCGGAAACCCGCAGGCAGGCACAGGGCGCATCTTGAAAGTAAGAAATCATGTAAAAACGAATTAAAGGAAAAATTATCATTATGCTTCTGACTTTTCTCTAATCGTTGCCTTTTTTTGGCAAAATGTTGTGTAGTTTGAACCATTCAGGCCTCTAAAAATGATCAAAATCAAACAATCTGAGAAGAAAGGAACCACCACTGCACTACAGGACTACGTCTCAGTTGAGCTACATTTCTACCCATCTTCTAGCCAGCCTCTGATCGACCAGCTTCCATCAAAATATTTTCCTTTTCAGCTTTCCAGAAAGACTGATGAAAACCAACCACAGCTAAAGAAGCTAGCGCAAGTCAAACGCCGGATAGCTACAGCAACATTAGCAGCCACAACATCCTAAAAACACAACACGCTGCATGTCTGCTGTATGATCGTTGTCTCCTGTGCAGCTGGCCCCAACCCATTAAGACTAATGGTGTCCATTTGAGTCATATTTCCTCTGGTACCAAATGAGGAAGAAGACCCAGGACGTTTTCCATCACCGGTTGACAGTTCAGACACACACACACACACGATAAACATACAAACAAAAAGAGGCCACACACATTCGCGTACACATGCACACTTGGTGAGCAGAGGAGGAGGGATGCACGGGATGAACGTTTCTGAGTGGTGACAGCTACAGGACAACCTCCAACAGTAAATCAAATCTTCACAATGGCCCTCCCAGCTGCACTGTTTATTACACAGCATTCCCCGCGCTCTGCAGCTCAGGGCTCCTCATTCAAACTCACCACTTCTACGGGGACCACAAAAACAAAGTTATCTTTTCTCTGTGCGAGCAGTTGAGTGTGGAGATATGATATTTATATTGCTTTCCCCTCCACTCTGTGACCGCTGTGTTTTAAATCTGCAGAACAAAAGCTCTTTCAGAAAATCTCACTGAGAGATCTTTAACTCTGCTGCTGCACTTGCCTTCACACGCTGCCTTTCATCTTTGATCACCAAGTTGTCGGAGGCCTGGGTTGGTGTTTCCGCATCAGCTGTGAGCCCGAGTCGGAAAAGCCCCTCACACTCAGTTGATAAAAGCAATTTTAAAGCGTCTGTATGGCAAAAATCGTCTGTATTTGCAGCAGTTTGTTTGAACTTTGGAGTGTTTGCTCCTATAGTCTGACTCACCTGGTCAGCTGAGAACAATGCCATTTGAGTTGTGTATTATCAAATAAGTGTGCCACGATGCCTACTTGTGTACTTCATGCAAACAAATAAGATGAATTCCTGTATCTCTGTCACTGGACAGGTTAGCAACACTCTGCTCAATAAAAAAAGCTGCTTCTGAGTGCACGTGACTTCTGTTTAGCTGGTTTGTTTGCAAATGGGCAGTGTGAACCTAAACAAACCAAATTCAGCAAAGTCAGTTTTTCCACTCTGGTTCCCGAGAACATGAACATAGTTTAGCTCTCTCGGTTTGAAGCGTTAGCGTCTGCTCGACCTACCGATTGCACATTCTTTCCTTTAGTTCATATTTTCTCATGGGAGTGATCCCCTGCTGCATATCATTACACCAACAGGTTTAAAGATTAGGTGATGCTCTAGATTACAGCGAGCCTCCTGATAAGGTTTCAGTGTCTTGCTCGAGAACAGGTTTTGCCGTGAGGAGTTCAGGGTGGTTTCGTTCCAATTTCTCGTGTTTCCTCCCACTCCAGAGGCCATCAGATCCCACCTATTGCTGGATCACAGCACAACTGGTCACTCTTTGAGGTGTCACCCTCCAATTTGCATAATAAGAACCACAGAAACCAGTGTCAGTTTTTAGATAAGTAAACGACCCATTGAGCAACACATCTGACGGCAGGCTGTGTCTGGTTAGCAACCAGCATGATTCAAATTTAAAAAGTGATGGTTTGATGATAAAATGATGCTAAAGTTTTAACATGCAAATTTTAATTATTGAACCTTTTGAACTCATTTATTTATAGGTTCATAGCACATGGTAGTGCTACTGAAGGGGACAATTTCATATATTTTTTTTCATACATACAACCAAATGTGTGTGTATATGAATGGATAGAGGAGTGTGTCTGCATTCCAGAGATGCAGGCGTGTAACTCATGGCGTACTGAAAACCAAAACAGTTGATTTTATGGATTCTG